>NC_060267.1:54528042-54825823 GCF_021613505.1 Equus quagga
GGGCCTTTCAGGGAGAGGCTGCTAAGCGCTAAGGCCGTGAGCCCAGAGGCCCAGGAAGCACAAGGAGGCCCCTCCCTGAGGCCATGTCTCCAACCTTCTGGCAGTGGCCGCAGTTCCCTACCTCACACCACCTCCCCGCAGACACACCCCAGCTCGGGGGGCTGCCACAGCTCAGCAGGCCCCCTGCCCGGGTGCCGACCCCCTGCTTCCTTCTCTGTCTCTCCATCTCCCCATCCACCCCCGGGAGCCTGGACACCCCGATGCCTTTGTGGTCAAGGCCCAGGAAGACGGATTCCTCTCATGCCACCCTCTTGGGCTTCTCCCTCCCAATTCCGGTTTCAGGCTGAGGACCATCCTTCCCCTGGGTCTCACCGTCGGTGAGATGCTGCCCCGGCTCCAGCACATCACATACCACACCTTCACTGAGCAGGGCTCACACCCACAGAACACACGAGAAGCAGAGGCTCGTGCCCAACATTTCACACCACATGGGGAAAAGCTGGTGAGGAAAGCCTTACGAGGGCTCCTGGCCGCCCCCTCAGAAGATAAGGAAGGAAAGACGAGAGACGAGGCCGGGAAGGCTCAAGACCCACCAAGTCAGGAGGCTCCAAGGCCCTGGCCACATCGCCACCAGCACAGCCGAACTGTACTGTGTATCCAGGGAAGGCCGCACAGGACTCGGCTGGGCCCGTAACCAGACACCCTGAGGAAGGCCCTGTCCCCAGGCACAGCAGGGCACACATGCTTGTGAAAATGGACACACAGACATCACTCCTTTTTCTAACACAGAGTCACAGGCTGCTGGAACTAGAAGGTGACCTAGAAATCATCCAGGTGCAAACCCTCTTTACAACTAAAGAAAAAATGAGGCTCCAGAGGGAAGAATTAACTTATCCGGGGTCACCTAGCAAGGCAGTAACAGAACCAATACAAAAACTCAAGTTTCTTGGGGCCGGCCAGGTGGCACAGCAGTTAAGTTCGCACGTTCTGCTTCGGTAGCCAGGGGTTCGCCAGTTCAGATCCCGGGTGCAGACCTACACATCGCTTGTCAAGCCATGCTGTGGTAGGCGTCCTATATATGAAGTAGAGAAGATGGGCAAGGATGTTAGCTCAGGGCCAGGCTTCATTAGCAAAAAGAGGAGGATTGGTGGTAGATGTTAGCTCAGGGCTGATCTTCCTCAAAAATCCTCAGCTTTCTTGACTCTGTGATCAATGTCTTTTCCACTACACTCATTCATTCAACAAACATTTATTAGGCAGAGAAGCCAGGCACTGTACTTGGCAAATGGGGTTGATTGAAGACAGAGTTGGTGCCTGTTTTCAAGATGCTTAAAATTTAAGAATAAAGAGACAGAGGGAGAAATATATCAAATAAAAATTTAAAAACAAAACAAATTCTAAATAGCACCAGAATATGACAAGTGGTACAACACCTGTCAGGGCACAGATAAGGAGGTGACCATGTCCGCAGAGGGGCCCCTGTGCTGGGCCCACGAGGTGAGTAGGAGTTGGCCTGCCTAGCAGAGAGAGGAGAAAGGGCCTCCCCACACTGGGGGAGCAAACTGCACCGGCGACACAGAGACTGGAAGTACGGGGCACAGTCAAGTCGAGGCAAGGACAGCAGAGTGGCTGGTGCATGCAGCTTGTGAGAGCGCTGGAGGCAGGGCCACAGCCCCATGCCAGGGGCCAAGAGGGCCACACCGAGTCTGGGCCTTCCCCCGGGACAGCAGGGAACCAAGGAAGTTAACCTACGTGGGCACGGGGATCACCCTGCACACAGAGGGCACAGGGAGCCATGGCAGTGGGCGTGGCCACTCTGTAGATCAGCGGACAGTTTGGAGGGGCTGGTCAGGAAGCTACTGTTAACGTTCAGGTAACACACCTTGAGCATCTGAACTGGGAAAGGGGACTCAAGAGACAGGGAGAAGGTGGAGATGACAGAACCCAGATGTGGGATCAAGAGAAAAAACAGAGAATGACTCCTAAGGTTCTGAAGGGGAGGACCAGGATGGGTGGTCACAGCCTCCACCGAGACCATCCTCTTCATTTAATAGACTCGTCGGCTTTGTGCGGTTAGCTACCTTCCGTGCCCACACACCTTGGACAGCTCTGTATTCCCCACGGGCTCAATCAATACCTGCAGGCTGATGCTGATTACAAAGCAAGCAGGATTCCAAAGCTGAAGGCAGCCTTACGAAGTGACAGTGCTGATGGATCGAGTACAGGAGCGGGTCCTATGAACTGACCCAGCTCACCGCCCAACCCATCACCCATCTCACTGGGGTCCCTAACCAGGAGTGGGCCCAGCAGCACTGCCAACAGGGGCCAGGGGAAGGTACGTGGAAACACTCAAGACTACAGCCCCTCCCACGACGCTGATTCTGTGCACCAGGGGGGGACTCAGTAAGCTGCTTTTAAATTCCCAGGGACACTCAAATGCTCACTCCAGACTAATTATTAAATCCTCTCATTTTAGAGATAAACAGGCCTGCAAAGCTAAGCAAAGATCCATAGCTTTGAAGGGAGAATGGCTACAGAGGAGAGACCAGAGCCAGTCCATGCTGGCTCCCAGGGCTACCTGCAGAGCTGGGCAGGAAGGCAGAGTGCACCTGCATCCAAGGACCAGTCTGCATCCCTCCTTCCACACGGTGACCAAGAGCAGGCTGGGGCTGGGGGGCAGTGATGGATGGATCCTGCTGTGCCAGCTGCTGCCAGAGGGCCAGGGAGGAAGAGGAGAAATGAAAAGCCCGGGAGATATTTTCTCTGTGATTTGTGCTGCTTGAGATGCCCTGTAGCAATATTTATCCTGCAGCTCTGTCCCACTTTCGTTTATTATCTAGCTTAGCCTGAGTTATCACAACCAGGACGGGACCCATAAACTAGCTACCTGACACCATCAGGACCATGCAGCGTATTTTAAAATCTCAAGGAGCAGCTTCTACTCTCCACAGAAATTTAAAGAAGTAGGTGCGCTCCTCATCGTCTGGGGATGGTGGCCATTCTTGAAGCACACACAAGAACTTATCACTTAGCTGCCTTATTCCCAGAGATGCACCCTGGAGCTTGCACATCTATACCCTTCCATACCCACCTACAAGTGCAGACCACTAGCTGGTAACTGCCCCTCGTGCAGGCCTGTGAGACACAACTTCCAGAGAGGCCCACATCAGTTCTAGGGTTGAATTTTAATCATCTGTTGACAGCAATTCATTAAAACATTTGCCAGTAATGAGTGAATAATGAATTTATTGAGCAAGTTCTATTACTTATTAGGTCTGCACTGGGCAAAGGGGGTTAGACACGTAAGATCAAGTCCTCAATGATTATCTTATCCACCAGATCTATCCACGGCACACATGGGGCTGGATAACTAACAATACATGAAGGACAGGGGTCTGGTGGGGGCGGGGAGGGGAGAGCAGGGCCGTCAAGTGGTCAGGGCCAAGGGATGCTCAGGGTTGAGGCTGGCATCAAAGAAAACTTGGCAACAAGGTGGACAGTAATTCCTAGACTGATGGCAAACCGTTTCTAAAGATCACAGATCAGTTACGTGATCTAGTTACCGGGTTTATGGAAGCGCACAAAACCAGAAGAAAAAAAAGACAAAAAAAAAAATCCCTGCCCTCATACGGCTTACATTCTGATTTAAGGACATGGGGGCAAAAATAAAGACAACTAAGAAAGAAGTCCAAAATATATGTGTGCTGTGCTACATAGAAAATGAAGAGGAATAAAGGAGACCAGGAATATGTGGGGGTGGGGGAAGGGCAGCTGTTTTAAACAGAACCATCAGGGAAGGCCTCCGTAGCGCATCTGGGCACGGGGCAGCGACAGGCAGACAAGTCGGGAAGCTGCCATAACAATCCAAGCAAGAGACGACGGATGTGGCCAAGATCAGGGCAACAGCAGTGGAAGCAGCAAGAGGAAGATGGATCCTGGTTGTTCTGTGAAGGAAACGGGGTAGGGGAGACCAAAAGCGTGCTTTTCCATACGTTCAGATGCGTATTAGTCATCCAAGCAGAGATGTGAACCTATGATTTTGTCAGTCAAAGAACTTTAGAAACACCAGAGACTTCAGAGAGAAGGACCCACAGTCCTCACCCAGCAGGGAGTGACGCGACGGGGCCTGAGCCTTCCCTGGTAGCTCTCCAGTAGGGGCCACTGCCATGCTGGTCCTTCTGCTCTGCTCAGGGGTCCACATCATCACCCCCAACGCTCCTGCTTGGCTCAGCTGGGGAAGCCTGATCTATGCATCCATCTCCTTCACTAGGTGAGGTGCTCTGAGGCCAGCGGGAGCCAGGTGACTTGCCCAAGGCCACCCCCACTCCCTGATTAGAGCCAGGCTCAGGGGTCTCTTCTCCACACTACACAGATCCACACATTAGGTTTGTTTCCAGGAATATAATTTTGATGACAGGGAGGGAAAGATCTCTACTTCTAGAAGTTTTTTCATAAAAGTTGCTTTTGAATTCTGAGTTTTTTCCCAAGAATATACATTACATGCAAAATTCATGCTATATATCTGAATGCAAACTGGACACAGATAGGTATGTGTGACACAAGAATATAGGTTACAGGTATGAAACTGGAGTAACTGCAAAGTCTGTCTCCACAGAATGGAAGGAAAATACTGAGCCCTGCCATGGACCAATGTGGATGTGTCAAAAGGCTCTAGAACATTTCTGGCAAACACCATAAATGAGATGGATGGGAGAGATATTCAGATTTAAGTGACATTTATTGAGCACCTTCTACTTCCAGGCTGTTCTTTCGCTTCACTCAATTCTCACAGCAACCCTGTGAGACAGGTGTTATGATTCTCAGATGAAGGAATTGGAAATTACAGAGGAAAAGGGACTTGTTCAAGGTCACAGCAGCTAGGAAATGACAGAGAAGGGATTCAGGACATCTGTGCCTCCCAGGACATTCTGACTCCTAAATCAGAACTCTCCCATTGCCGTGCTGCCTCCCCAAAACAAGGCACAGAGGGGCCCCACCATCAGGCTCAAGGGGATGGCCTGGTCTCACTCAGGACACTGTGCATACCTCAGGCTGCCACATCCTTCACCACCAGCCTTTTCCAGGACTGGCACCGTCCACGGCCATTGCTTCTGGATGACAGGGAGTCACCTGCCCACGACGATGCCTGACACAGTCTTCCCTCCTTCAAATATTGCTCAAAACTGCCTCCTCTATCAGTCCTCCAGCCTACCACATGGCTCTACCCCTCCAAGGAGCACATGGGCCTGGAAGAACCTCACGAATGCCAGGTTCTGCGCTGCATGACCTCGGCCCTTGGGTCTACAGCCCTTTCCAGCCATAATTACCCACATCCTTACTGAGACCTACGGCTCTGAGTGTTCACAGTATTTATTATGAACAATGATGTCGCACAACATTGGCACAGCACTCTCCACCTTTCCTAGGCTGTCACATTGTTAACTCCACTGCTCCTTATCCCTACTCTGGATGGGAGGGAGGCCGGTGCGCCTATTGCCTCTGGACATGTGACGAAACTGAGATATGAGAGATGGGGACTTTTCCAAGGACACCAAACTAATTCATATCTGAACCAGAACTAGAAATGAGAGCGTCTCATTTCTGTGAAAACTCCCGTATGAACTCCCTCTCTCTGCCCCGACTTGCTGGAACAGGGTCTTCTCCCACCTCTCCTCTCAGACTTGAGGCCAACTTGGCCCTAACCACCCAAACCAGAGTGAGCACTTTCTGCTCACTAAGGGGGAAGGCAGAGCCCTTCACGGAGACAGGGGCAGCCCACGTGTTGAGGACCTTCACCCCTCTCCAATGCCCCAAGTCTAGAAGCTGGAATGGTCACTGAAGACTCCAAGCAGGTGAAAATGAAGCCAGTGTTCTCTTCTCGGACTCCACTCCACAGAGAGTCCCAGCCAGGCAGCCTGCTGCCAGGGTGTGTGGAAGGAAGGAGAAATGACAAGAAGAGAAGCGTAAACACACGGCATGTTCCCCGCTCCATTTAATGCCACATGAGATCACCACCTTCTATTTCTCCACTACCTTCCTCCTGAGTCACATCCAAACCTGAGCTCATCCATCTGCATGCCAGCGCCAGCCAGGAGAGGAGGCGGCCGGACGACGCACCACGTCTTACTCACTCGCTCGCTCAACAAACTCCTCACTGATGGAGACGCTCAGAGGGGGGCGGCGCAGAGTCACCCTGGCTTCCCGAGGGATAGGGCCTGGCCTGGGAAGAAGGTTGAGATTTGCCAAATCCTGCCCCCAGCCCCAGACCCCAATTCTTCACCAATCCCTATAGCCCTCTTGAGACATCCATCGGGAAAGAGATGGGACGCAGCACGTCATGAGTAAGTACTAATGATTCCCAGACAGGGACCCAGGGGAACGGGCGGGGCTGGGGAGAGAGACAGAGCCTTGGCACCTCTCCTCTGAGCCCTCGTGGACTCTCGCACCCTGTCCTGGATTCGTTACTTGTGTACACGCATTCTGTTCTGTGTGCTGGACGTGGAGCAACTCTGGGGAGTGTCCATCCAGTGCAGCCCCTGGCACGTACATATTGGGAACACCTACATGCTGGCTCTTGGTTTTGAACTGAGGGAAAAAAGTAAGAGAGCCAGAGGGAAAATTTTACGAAGACCTTATCAACTGAATAGGTCTGAAGCATCTGGAAGGAGCTGGTGCAGCATAGAGGGATGAGATTTTTCTGATGATAAAGAAAAATGTGAACGGTTCTTTGCCAAAAATGGCTAATGCTAGCCCTGCCTTGCAGGGGGCTGAGCTAAAAGGCGTTGTGGAGGCTCCCCAGCTGGGGCTTCTACAGCGCTTTTTGGTGTGTTATATGCGACATGACGGCTGCCTCCTGCTGCCGCTCTTCCCTGCACCCTGGGGTTCCCTAGGGCCATGGAGAGGAAATCACCCCAGGCCATGCCTTCATCCACAAAGGCCTGACTTCTCTCCCTCCAAGGGCATACGGTCAGGACCTGACTCTGCAGTGTCAGGCCCAAAGCTCCCAAAGGAGCCCATGGGGGCAGTGAGTGCAGTCGAGCACACTGCCACAGACGACGACTCTGCAGGTCTAGTGTAAGGTTCCCCCCACCCCCAGCCATGTGATGCTGGCCAAGACCCCTGGAGGAAACTCACTCAGCCTTGGCCCCTGTATTCCAGGTCAGCAGCCACATCTGTCCCCAGGCAGCTCCCAGCCCCTGCCATCCTAAGCTTGCAGAGCAGACCAAGGGAGGCCATGCTCACAGCAGTTAGGAAGCAGCTGTCGAGACTTGGAGCCACATTTGAGGGACCTGTGCACACCCCAAATCCAGCCCATCATGGGCTCCATGCCCCCAAATCCACCCAGCCCACCTCCATCAACCCTCTCTAGCTGAACCTTGGGTCTATCTCACCGCTCGTCTTCACTGAGCACCCACGTGCCAGCACTGTTACAACCAGCAAAGGGGAAGGCAGGTGCAAAAGCACACCAGATATAACCCCAACCTCAAGGGGCTTCCAGCTCCTTCTACTCTAAGCTGACCGAAACTACACTGAAGTTATATGTTTACTTATCATCCCTGAAATACGTGTTAGCCTCTCTGTGTCCTCATTGGCTGGCACAGAGTAACTTCCTTGATGGAAGAGCTAAAAATCCCAGTCTGTGCTCAAAAATCTCATTTCTAGTGCTCAACTTCATTGGTCATCAGATAAAATCAAATTTGGCAAAATCAAAAAAAAGCCAACTGAGATACCGCTATACATCCACCAGAATGGCTAAGACAACAGAGAAAACAACAAAAAACACCAAGTGCTCAGATAAACACAGACATCCAGAACTCTCCGACACTGCTGTTGGGAGTACCAATTGGTACAACCGCTGTGGTAACGGAAGTGCAATGTACCCACATTCTCTGTCTCCGCGATTCCACTCTTTGCTATAAACCAACAGAAACGGGTTTTGATGAAAAAGGTATACCAGGATACTCATAGAAGTACTACTTAAAAACAACCAAAATCTGGAAACTACCAAAATGTCCATCAACAGAAAGGCTAAAGCAATTGTGGTACAGTCCCATGGTGGAACACTACGCAAAAATGGAAACTAATGAACTCGAGCTGCTTCCAGCAACAGAGATGAATCTCAGGGGGAAAAAAAAGTTGAAGAAAAGAAGCCAGACACAAAAGAGCATACACTATATGATTTCCTTGATGTGAAGTTCAAAACCGAATCTGCACTATTAGATGTCAGGATAGTGGGTACCCTTGACTGGGGGCAGTGGTTAGAAGGGGACATAAGTGTGACTTCTGGGGTGCTGGTAACGTTCAGTTTCTGAATCTGGGTACCAGTCCCATAGATGTGTTCACTTTATAAAAGTTCACTGAACACTGCGTTTGCTTGTTTGTATGTTATACTTCAATAAAAGGTTAGAAAAATTTTCCCTTTCTGTCTATTTATTCACACCAGTAAGCCCTTTCATATTAAGGGACAAAGCAGTTCATGCAAAATAAATCACTGAGCATCTGTGAGTGTGTGTAATAAACTAGAGTTTTTTCATCTTCAAAATGAAGAATATGAGATAATCTCTAAGGAGCCTTCCAGCTCTAAATAGTATGATGCTTTGATCCTATTCTTAGTAAAACCTCATTAATCAGTAATAAGAAATCCTTCCCAAATTAGTGAAAAGCAAAAAACATGGCACATTTGTTTAAAGAAGGCAATGTGACTGCTTTCAGGAACTAAGCACGTTACAAATTAAGATATAAATGCCCACTAAATTGAAGTTAATGAAAAAAATCACAAAATACATTAGGCTTACGCTACTTAATACTACTTGGATGTTATTAAAATCCTGTGTCTTGTCCATGTTAGATTCTTATTTCAACCATTTTAATCAAGGAGCCATGAATGTCAAATGACTACATCTGCTGTATTACCAGTGACCAGATTAGGGCTTCGATGGGAACATGGACGCAGACATCCCTGACCCAAGGCGGTGCCGCTACCCCTCCCAGCCCTGTTAGACTGAGCCTCCTACCACACCTGGGAGAAGCCGCGCCCCGCTGAGCCCCGGCTGCTCCCACTCCGTGAGGACTGTCCTCTGCATGAGGCTGCCTTCGAACATGGCCGACACACAGATTACTTAGGAGACTTAAGACACCCCGGGGAGCTCGGCAGCACCAATGATGGCAGCAGATTCTAGCAGGCAGCAGGACGGGAATTCTAGGCGCCATCATAAATAAAACCTCTGCTCAGCGGCTAATCTCACGGGCGCCTCACAAATACACACACAGATCGGCTAAGGCTCACTCGCAGCCTTGAGAGCTTACACGAGGCATCTCCCACCCGCCCGCAGCATCGCAGCCGGCCAGCACTCTCTCTGGGCTGCAGCACCTCCTCTGTACAATGGGGAGAAAGGCTCCATGACCCTCACCCCGCTTGGCAGTGGTGACAAGGGACCTGGTTCACTAATGCTTTGAATATTTCTGGACTCCCCCGCCAAACAAGAGAGCCTGGGGCGGCACTGGCTTAAAAGAAGCAATTTCCTGGAGGCCACGACGCAAGTCTAAGAGAGCCGCATCTGCCCAAGGAATCGTCCCTCATCTCCTAAGAGTTACTGAAAAAGGAGTGAGCGAACCTGGATTCCCAGCAAACTCCCCACTGACAGTTCTCCTTTCCCCCTACCAACAAAGGGGCTGAGCGATGGGATTAGTGGCCAAGTACTCGACTTGGGAGAGTTAACTCACAGGGTCCAGCCTCTTCACTAAGATCTAAATGCTCTGGCGACTTGGGCCTGAAGACCTTCATTCTGTCAGAAAAAGGGGCAGCTGAGTTAGGCCTCCCTTCCCCCAGCCCTGGGGCTGTGAGTGAACTTCCCCTCCTCCAGGCTCCACCACCTGTCTCTGGACCAAATACGGATCACAGAGAGGCATTTCCTGAGCTCTGCAAGCTTGCTGACCCTGGAGGTTAATCCTACCCCTCCGTGGCCAGGCCGCATGACGATGAGGCTCTCTCCCTCCCAACAGAGGGAACCACAGAATCCTGAAATTTCAAGGCTATAGGGGCCTGAGAGACCACTAAGTTCAAGGCTCCAAAATGTCTAGGGATTATCCCAACATCACAGGGCAGAATGGAGAGGCCAGAGTTCCAAGTTAGGTGCTCTTTTTACTACACCCAAGATAAAACCTCCTTGACATCCTAACACCATCTTGGCGCTTTGGTGGTGATGACCTGGAGCGCTGTATCGGGAAGGACTGAGTCGGGGGCAGAGGAAAGAGTGCTATGATCAATTAGCAATATCTGCCTCAAGGGAAGGAGGAGGGTTTTGCAGTTACATATCTGCTGACGTGCCACTAAGCCACACGGACTCCCAGGACGAACACTCTGCATCTCCGTATCCAGAAAACTCTAGGTGTCACTCTCCAGGCTGGGACACGGGCAAGGGCCAGGGAGAGTGGCTATCCCTATGGGGAAGAGAAGAAACTGAGTCAAAGAGTGAAGGAGACCGGAATGAGTTCAGAGCAAAATCCAGAAAACTCTGCTCTTGTTTCAAATCAACTATTATTGATTGAGTGTCTGCTCTTCATTTACTGTACAACCACACATCAAATGCCCACTGTGTGCAAGGTGTGGTTGGCTTCCCGACCAATACTGCCTCCCAGAGTGTGAGCCTCCCTCCAATGCCTGCTCCGGACTTCAGGAACAAGTCACCTTCCCTTCTGTTCTGCAGACACTGTGGCTGAAAAGAGAGGCAAAAACATCTCCCATGATTGTTGCAAGTCTCAAAGTGAAATCCATACAAAAGTGCATTTGGAAACAGAAAGCCCCACGTAAGAACAGAGGCTCAGCATCAGTGCCTCCTTCCCTCATCAGGGACTGGGCACCCACCAAGCACCGGGGCCTCCAAGCCTCTGTGCCAGTCGGTCTTCCCCAAAGGCCCTCTGTGGCTAGGCATTCTAAGTGGCCCCCTCTCTCCCTGTGGCCTCTTGTCCCACTCAGCCCCACCTTCCAGTTCAGGACTGGGGGTGGAGCTGCAAAGAGGAGAGAACAGAGAAGAGCTGTCTAATCAGTAGGGGAGAAGTCCAGCCGCTACATTAACAATAGCAAGTGAGTCTATATCCAGAGGCAGCAACTCACACCAGAGATTTTCTGTGTCCTCCAGGGCAGAGCAAGGGATTACCACTGATGTGTTATCTGCTCCAATTCTTCCTGCCAGGAGTCAAGTATAATACCTTAGTAATGCGGCCCCAGTGAGGTTCCTTACACAGAAATATGTAAATTATACACAATGGATGGAGAACACCGCACACTGACATCTGTCTCTCACAGATACTTCCTACTCCAGGATGTGAAACCCAGGAAAATCCTCTGGGCAGCATAAAGCTGTAGGCAGAATGCTAACCTGGGAGGCAGAGACCCAGCACCAATAATCTGTGACCTGGGCACTGTAATCAAGCAGACTTTGTTGAGTGACAAATGTCTGTAAAGCACCATGCTAGGTGTGGTGGAGTGGAAGGGAGGAGAAAACACAGTAACATACAAAATGAGGAAGCATGGTTCCTATCCCATGCCCTGTGCTTCAATTCCAGGGTTAAGACAGATACAAAAATATTTTACCAGAGGGCAGTTGTGGAAAGTGGCAAAACAGAGGCAGAAACATAATGAAGAGAAGATTAAAAAGAGATCATTATATTCAGTTGGGAGTAGGAAGCAGTGGCAAGGCTTTACAGACAAGATATTTAAGCTGGAACTTGAACAGTTGACAGGCTTTTGAAGACAGCCAAAGAGCAATGGGGAATGAGGTGAAAGGAAGAGCTTGAGCTCAAGGTGGAAAAGCATTCATTCATTCATTCATTCATTCATTCATTTCTCTAACAACTATTTATAGAGCCGAGCAGTTTCTACATGCTGGAGATGAAGAGGTGAACAGCACAAACAGGCATGGAAGTGGTCTGCGCTGACTGGAGCCAGGAACCACGGAAGTGGATGGGAATAAGCCTGGAGAAGAAAGTTGGGGCCCTACTGGAGAGATCTGTCAGTGGCTAGCAAGCCCTGCCCTTCACATACTGTCAACAGCAGGAAGAAGGAGGAAGCCTGGGCCCTCTGAGGTCCCCATTGCCCTCCCACTGGTACTCTACCCAGCAGGGTGCCCAGTGCCTCGATGTCTGCCTCAGCTCTCATGGTGGGGAAGATGGTCCTTTGAGCCTCGGGCCAGGAGGCTGGGGGAGAAAATGGGTACGTGTAGCCTAGAGCCTGGTATAACCATAACTTGTCTCCCTAATGTCCCTTAAATCACCCAGGGGGCCTATCAGCTCTGCTGAGAAAGTGCTGAAGGGAAAGAAAACGGTCCTCCTCTGGCACGGAAGCAGGGTTGGACTGAAGGAGCCAAAAAGCTGAAAGTACCCTCTTTTCCTTTTTTCCCCAAACATCCATCGCCTCTGGTCTCAGCTGTCACTATCATCTCCTCCCCAACTCGATCAAGGGCCTGCAAGGGCCCCATCACCTGGACTTTGGAGCCCTCAAATACCTCTCCAGGTAGAGAGACAGTTGATAACTTCCCTGTTGTTGGTTCCAGCAGGTCTCACGAGCCCGGGCGAGCCCTCCTACAATGGAAGCCCACATCCTCTTGTTCTGACCTTCACCGTGACCAGAATCAATTATTTAGCATCCAGCTGCACACAACACCTTTCTGGAAGTTGTGAAGAGCAAGTTAAACAAACACAGAATTATAAAATCTCAACACCAAATATTGTCACGCAGGGGCTGGGGCGGCATGTTGGTGCTACTGCAGGAGGAAAGGGCAAGGCAATCACCAACATCTTCCCCGAGCCAGGCTCCACGCTGCTTGTTCTCCAGGCTTCCCCTCAGATGGCGGGCTGCTCCAAGTGACCTTTACAATCCCATCCATTTCAACAAACAGTGCTGGATATCCACATATCTACACTCAAAAAGTGAAGCTGGACCCCTACCTCACACCACACACAAAAATTAACTCAAAATGGATCATGGACCTAAACGTAAGAGCTAAAATGACAAAACTCTTAGAAGAAAACAAAGGAGTAAATCTTTATGACCTTGGGTTAGGCAGTAGTTTCTTAGATACAAGACCAAAAGCATAAGTAATAAAATAAAAATGAGATAAATTGGACTTTATCAAAATTAAAAACTTTTATGCTACAAATGATACCACCAAGAAAATGAAAAAACAATCCATAGAATATGAGAAAATATTTGCAGATCATATATCTGATAAGGGGCTTATATCCAGAATATATAAAGAACTCTTATAACTCAATAATTAAAAGACAATAACATTTAAAAATAGGCAAAGTATATTTATAGATATTTCTCCAAAGAAGATACACAAATGGCAAATAAGTACATGAACAGATGCTCAAGATTATTCATCATCAGAGAAACGCAAATCAAAACCACAATGAGATACCATTTCACACCCACTAGGATGGCTACAAAAAGACAGACAATAAGAAGTGTCAGCAAGGGTGTGGAAAAATTGGAATCCTCTATATACTGCTGGTAGGAATGTAAAATGGTGCAGTCACTTTGGAAAACATTTTGGTGGTTCCCCAAAGAGTTAAAAATGAGTAATCATACGACCCAGCAATTCCTCTCTTAGGTATAGACCCAAGAGAAATGATAATGTGTCCACACAAAAACTGGTACATAATGTTAATTGCAGCATTATTCTTAAGAGCCAAAAAACTGAAACAACCCAAATGTCCATCAGGTGATGGTTACAGGTGGGGACATCTTGGGGACAAACCAGGCTGCCAGGGTCTGTCCAGCTCCAGAACAGAGTTGATAATTCCTCTGAAGGCAGATCTCGTGGGATCTCAAAAGCCATACCAGGCCTGACCAGGGATACAGGGGATAAGAAACAAGTGGGCCTCACTGTCAGACAGACACCTGGTCCCAGAAGGAGAGAAGGACCATATGGTATCCAACAGTATCCGCCATTCAAACCTCCTCATCAGTGGCGCCTCGGGGCGAACTGCTGGCACCAGGAAGATGGCCTGATGGGTGAGGTCAGGCCCTATCCTACAAGCCAGATGGGTTGACGCCTGAGGGAAAGTGCACAGGAACAAATGGTACAGGTACAGCCTGCGAGACTCAAAATCCAGGCTCCCTGAGATGGGTCCCTGGGTCCTAACCATGTTGGAATAGACCAGGCCACAAGCAGTGATTTCCAGGGGACACACCTGAACTGCCAAGGACCAGTCCACCTAAAACCGCAATGCCTGTTCCCCTGAAGCCAGATCTTACAGGAGCTCCCCTGCCTTTTATCATCTTGGGTAGTGCTGGGGAGTTCGCTGATGAGAGTCACCTGGGAGACCTGAGTCCCCACAGGACTCTGTGTGTCATCCAGGCACAGGGCCATTAGGGGCATTGCCCATACAATGAAATATTATTCAGCAATAAAAAGGAATGAAGCACTGGTATATGCTACAACATGGATGAAATCTGAAAACACTATGCTAAGCAAAAGAAGCCAGACACATAAGACCCCACACTGTATGATTCCACTTATAAGAAACGTCCAGAACAGACAAGTCCACAGACACAGAACACAGGTTAGTAGTTGCCTGGGGCTGGAGGTGGCATGAGGGTTGGGGGAAATGAGCAGTGAGTAATGCTAACGGGTATGGGGTTTCTTTTAGGGGTGATAACATGTTCAAAAAATAGATTGTGTTGATGGTTATGCAACCCTGTGGACATCCAACCCACTGAGCTGTACATGAAATGGGTGCAGCAGTTCGCTAGGGCGGCCACAACAAAGGACCACAGGCCAGGTGGCTTAAGCAACAGACGTTTACTGTCTCACGATTCTGGAGGTGGATGTCCAAGGTCAAGGTGTCGGTGGGATTAGTTTCATTCTGAGGCCTCTCTCCTTGGCTTGTGGTTGGCCGTGTTCTCCATATGTCTCCATGTGGTCCTTCCTCCCTGCGTGTCTACGTCCTCACCTCCTCCTCTTAAAGGACACCTGTCAGATTGGCTTAGGCCCCATCTCAAGGACCTCACTGAACCTTAATTACCTTTCTGAAGATTCTATTTCCAAATACAGTCACGTTTTGAAATACTTCAACATGAATTTGGAGCAGACACAACTCAGCCCATAACAAGTGGAGCATTTTATGGTATGTGAATTATATCTCAACACAACTGTTTTTAAAAATCCTATCCACAAATCCTAGAGATTAGATCATCCAACCCCCTGTTTTACAAATGGGAAACTGAGGCCCAGAGGAGGGGAGCTGCTTGCCCAAAGTCAGAGTTGGGCAGAGGCAGAGACGGGAGGAGAGCTCACAGCTCCGACTCCAAGTCTGGCTCTCTTTGTCCCACAGCCTCCTGCCACCACCGCCTCGAGGGCTCAGAAACTAGACAGCGATGGGAAAAGTAAGAGAACTTTAGACTTAAAAAGAAAATGCCTCAGAACTTAGATCATGTGCAATTAAGGAGTAACTACACTCCACAGCTTGTGGGAGAGGGGGGCAGCCAGCAAGCTCCGAGGAGGCCCTGGAAGAGCCCTGCTCGGTGACAAGCAGAGTCGGTGAGCGAGTGCTACATTAATTCCACATCTGCTGTGTGCCAGGCGAGAGAGAAGCATGTTCCTGAGCAAGACGGGTGGACAGAAGAGCTGGCCCTTCAGCTAATCCTTGAAGAATGGGCCTAATCCCACCAGGCTGAGGGCTTTCCAAGCAACAGGAACCACGTGACAAAGGCAAGTTGGCCAGTGCAGCAGAAGCATATGCTTTATACAAGGAGCCATGGGGACAACAAAGCAAAGGTAGGCTAAGGTCAGATTCCGGAGAGCCCTCTGCATGCTATCCTTAGAAGCATGGACTGGAGATAAGCAACAGGGAGCCACTGAAGTTTCTGGAGCAGGAGTGTGACATCACCTGAGAGTGCTGGGGAAAGGAGGCTCCACCCCCCAGCCAGCAGACAGGCTGGGCGGCACTGCAATAGCTGTTCCACAAGGCATTCAATTCACAGCCGAAGGCAGACAGGGAAGCGGGAAGCTCCCGGGCTTCGAGGGGCATGTAGATGTACCTTACTGAGACCGAAGAAAGCAAGAAGTTGAGGAAAGCAAGAAGAGGAGGGAACTTTCCGCAGGCACTGAAAAGCCGCCAACTCCTTGAGCCGATGTTGTGATCTGGTGCTGACAGCCCTTCATCTTTTCCATTTCTTCCCTTTTCTATTCTTTTAGGAGATAAAAGGAGGGGTGGGGAAGGAGACAGACACAATGGAGTTGCTTGGGGAACAAAAGCCCTGGTACGTTTTTGCTCCTGCTTTCAGCAGGCTGTGCCCTATAATCACATCCGATGCAGGGCCCCGGACCTCCCGAACCCTGAGGGCAGGAGCAGCCGTCCCTGCCCAGGCACAGCTGGGCGGCTTGTCTCTGTCTCACTCGTGGCCCCCATCGTGTAACACTTTGTTTTGTGAGTCCAGGTGCAAGGCGCTCCCCTCCCACGATTTTTGAAACTTTATGCTCCCATAACCCCCAAAGTGCCCAGCATAACAACTGACCCCTAGTACATAAAGCAGGGGCCACACACTGGCACCCTAAACCACAGATAGGTTTTGTTTGAACTAAACCATGTTTTAAATTTGTTAAATAATTGTCAATAGTTAAATATCAAATTTTACCCAAAAATCAAAAGTTCAAGCTTCCCTTGAAAAATGGAAGATTTGGCAATACCAGGCTCACATTTTGGCGTGACAACAATCAGCTAGACCTGAACAGCGGGTAGGTCCCCAAATGGGGTACGGGGTCTTCAATTTGTGACAGACCCTGGCCCATTTCACTCATCTGCGTTTGCAGCTTTGCATCAAGTTTGGTTGAATGTAACTGAATGGGTGGGCCTGTGGTCATTTCAGACCACAAGATCCTGGAGGGTGAGAGTTCATCTATTTCTCCCGCTTTGAATGGGGTCACATGGGGGACTGCACTTAGGATTCGCGGAATGAGTTAAACCTACTCCATCGAAATCTATGCACCCAGGCCACAGGCTTCAGAGCCAGAGCTGCAACAAAAACGTAGAGTCACCAGCCTCCCAAATAGGGACTCTGCTACCTAGCTCACTTCCCAAGGGGGGTTCGTAAGGCCAGACTCAGACCAAGGGCTGAGCTAAGTCCTGAGGCTGCCCTCAGCACCTGACTTTGGCTGGTATTTGACAACCCAGAACTGGGTCTCCATTACTGCAGGGAAGAATGCCTGGCTTCTGGACTTGTCCTAAGAAAATAACAGAAAAGGAGGAGAAAGAAGAAAAGAAAGAGAGAGAGAAAGGAACACACACACATGTATAATATTAATATACTGATGTATATTAATACAGTTTCCTGCATTATCATTATTAGGAAAATTTTTTAAATGTGCACAAACCAAATGGTCAAAAGGGAAAATTCATAAATACTCAATGGTTACTATATAGACATTTAAAAGTCTAATTGTGATGATTATGTAGTTTGAAGTAGAATATTAAATAATGAAAAGAAAGTGCAAAATTCTGTCTACACTATGACTATAACCAGGTGAAAATTATGTTTGCAAGTAAATGCAGACTCAAGGCATCACAGAACATGGAAGGCTGACTTGCTGTGGCAGCAGTTCTGGGAGGCTATTTCTTCCTATTCCTTTGATTTGTACTCTTATTGTAGAGCATTGTTTATATAAGTATTTTTTTAAATGCCCAGCCCGCTCCTGACCCTAAAATAAGCTAGCATAATCCAAAACCAGATAACGATGAAGGTTAGGGGAAAATGCCCCCTGTGCTCAGAGCCTTCTGGGAGTCTCAGGGGGTCAGATGGGAGGTAAAGGTTGCGTCACAATCACTCGGCAGAGCTGGGGGCTTCAGAGAAGGCACTCCCGCCCCCAGCACCACCTCGCCCACACGCACCTGCCCTGAGTGCGGACATCCCCCGCCCTACGTGTGGCCCTCAGCTGCCGCGTCACTGTGCAGTGCGTCTGCTGACGCCGTTGAGGAAGGGGAAGACTCTGAGGGCCTCCAGGTGGGAAGCAGCCACACCAGCAGGCTCTCTCTCACTCGTTCTTTCCTTTTCAATACCCGTTTCATCAGATATTGCTGGAGACTTAGGAACCAGGTCTAGGGAACAGGCTGCTCGCTGAGTGAGGCAGGAGTGTCAGAAGGACACTCCTTCTGAAAGGAGGGGCCCACTACGGCATCAGGGGAGCTCGGCAGGTGAGGGAGGGGCTGAGTGTCCAGGCCATGTGGACAACCAGAAGACCTGACCCTGCAGTGGCCTCCCCGTGCCCAGGCGCTGAGGGCTGTAAGGTGGCAGCTGCCTTCTTGTAAACTGTGACAGAGCTGGTGCCTTGGAAAACAGAAAGAGACACTTTCTCATATACACTTTCCAATCTGATCAGACACCCCAGGGAGAGATTTCCTGCCACGAATTCCCCATGGGACTGAGAGCTGGAGGAGGAAAACCCTCCTCCGAGGGCTGTCTGAGCCACGCGGCCCAATGGCACCCCAATCCAGCAGGGCATCCCATTTGCAGGGAAATCCACTGAGACTCAAGGCTTGGGCTTTTACTTTCAATTCAAAAGACTGGCTTCATTTAAAAAAAAAAAAGGAAAGGAAGGAAGGATGGAGAGAAGAAGGCAGAGTTGGTTCACTGCTGCCGTGTTCTGTTCAGTGTCTGAGGTTTACAGACAAAGTGCCCAGGAATGGGTCCACAGTCCCAACCAGCCAGGGTGGGAAGAGGGCAGTCCAGCTGGCCAGGTCATTAAACTCACTGAGGGGCATTTGCAACCCTAGTGCCTGCCCAGCTGGTGGCATCTGCCTGGAAGGGAGGAGGCAGAGGAGGCTGGAGAGGGCCAAGAGGGACCAAATGCGAAGGCCGGTGGCAGGCAGCAGGCCCCTCCTTCTATAAGCAAGCCGCACCACAGGGCTATTTCCAGGCACTTTTTCCTGTGAGAAAAGAATGGGAGGAATGCAGCGCAGCCATTACCCAAATCCACCCCACCACGGCTCCGTGCCCAATTACGTACAGTGGGGGGGAGCCCTCCAGAGCCTGTAATCAGCAAATCCATTTAAGAAATTCAAACTGGCAGCCAGAAACTAGTGACATAGGTAATGCAATCTGAGGGCCTCCCTGACAGCCAAGTCGACGCATGCGTGCGCTCCCCAGCTCTGCGGGTGTGAGAGCTGTGCCGGCCACGCCAGCCTCTGCAAACCACATGCAGAGGTGGCCAGAAACACTCCTGGACTTTTATAGCTCCTCGGGGACCCGATCTCCAGGAAGTGCTAGCAATTGCAATCCAATTGTGTCCCTGGCTGGAGAAGCCGGCTGGAGACCGGGGGACCGTGCACAGGGAGGAAGAACTTCATTGGGAAAAAATGTTGACAGAGTTTAATGTCGAGCGGAAGGACAAATGCTTGGATGAGGGAGCCTGAGTGAGAAATAAGGCCTTCTGAGTGCTCCAGCAATTTGCATGGGGCTGTGCAGGGAGTATTGAGTTAAAAGGCACAGGATGGGGCTGGGCTCCCCGTGGCCAGGCCATACGCAGGGTGAGGAAGAGGAGCGCAGGTCTCCTGTGGCATCTGGAACTTGGCACCCTGAAGTCGGCCCTTCAGTGGGAATTAGCTTACGGGCAACAGCCAGCTAGGAGGAGGGCTCAGAAAACTGAAGCCAAAAACATGCTGTCCTCACTTAAGAGACCAAATAAAATGGTGGAGAAGAAAAACGAGCATGTATTGAGCAGCTGGCATGGACCAAGCTCAGATCTCTAATCCTAAGAACCTACAGCAAAGTGGGTGTATTACCCTAATGTGGCACACAAGAAATCTGGGGTCTAGGAGACTCACCCTCGGGCACACGGCTGGAACCAAGACCGGGCCACGTCTGTGTGCACGTCCAGACCCAGGTACACCACGCTCTGCTGGGGTTTCATGATGCGGTTTTTCCAAAAGGAAATCCTCCTCACCCCAGACCCCTCTCTCAACAACAACGACAAAACTGAGCTCACTGGGTGGACTTAGTCAAGTCCCTTAGTCTCTCTGGGTACCAGCTGCCCCCTGCGCTAAATAAGGGAGTGACTGAGGTACTTGCTAAGGTTCCTTCCTGTGCAAACACACACAGAAAGGGTAAGCAAGCCTGTCACTCTGGCCAAGGAACTGAAACAGACTGAGAGCCTGTACAGGGCCCTCTGACCCCTAGGAGCCCCTGGTAAGCATCTCAGACACCCAACTGTCACAGCGTGCTACAACTGTAGGGTTCTTGTCTGTCTGCCCCCACATGGTGCCCTCCCTCAGGAAGAACATTCCACCTAATTGTGCCCACACCCCCTGCCTAGAGCGGCACCTGGCACGCCACAGCACCTCGCCAGACACTCACTCACGGGCAGCTGGCTGAAGGAATGAGCCGTGAACGAAGGCAGGAGCCAGCACTCCTCAAAGGCGGCGCGCCTCAGAAGAAGGCACTGCGAGTATCTGTTCACCAGATTCCTCCTCCAAGTAGAAGAGCTGGACCTTCCCAAGCCCAACTGTGCACTGAAATCGTCTGGAAAGCTTTTCAGAATACAGATTCCTGCCCCCTCCCAGGGTTTCAGGTTCAGAAGATCTGGGCTGGGGGCCCGGGAGTCTGAATTATTCAGAAGCTCCCCAGCCGTGTCTGACTCGAAGCCAGGGCTGGAATCACTGACGTCTATCACTTGGCTAAAGCCCGCTCGCTAAGTCCTGTGCCGGGACCAGATGAGGCTAAGAAATAAAAAACAAAGTAAGTGACTCCCAGAGCCTCTCTTCCAAAGAGCTCAGTCAACTTCTCATGCTGTGATGCTGTTACCTGTTGGACTGAAACAGGGTGGCAATGCTTCTCCTGATTCTGTAGGTTGGCAAACAGGTCTGGCCAAGAAAGGGTACTAATTCCTCTTTCTACCTCTTGCTTTTAGCAAGAATGCAGGGTACTAGAGCTCTCACAGACGCAGCTAAATTTCAACAAAAAGAGAGAACAAAGCCAGACACACGCTTGGCTGCAGGTGATGCTGATGCCAGGGCTGACATCCCACGCCTCCTGCCCAGACCTGGAGGACAAAACACACTTGTCCTATGATGGCTCGCACACCCCAAGTCTTACCCCCAAACACAGAGTCTCACCAGTGTCAAACCACGAGCCCAGAAGGAACAGAGACTCCATCCCGTCCTTCTCAGGCCTGTGCCCATGGCCCTGTCCCGGAGGTAGTTGAGGGGCCATTCATTTATTCATTCATGAAAATTACAGCAAAGCTAAGAAGTGCCAAGCAAAGGAGGAAAGTTAGGAGGGTTCTGAGTCCCAAGTGGAGATGAAGGAAGAATTTAATTATTCCCATTCTCTTCAATAAAAGAGTGACCTTCCCGGAGGGACAAACGCTGAGAGGCTGAAAGCTGAGCCACCCACACCCCCACAACTGACCCAGGAGCTGGGGACAGACACCATCCTGAGCCCCTTCCCTCGGCTACTGGAGACACCTCCTAGAGGCAGGAGCCAAAGTCACCTCGGGCAGACACGCCTGAGAGGCCCCCTCTTCCCTCATCCCCCTCTTTCCACCCAGCCTTGGATGAGATTGATGGAGCCAGGACAGCTGCAGCAGGGCGGGGGGGTAGGGGGGGTGGACAACAGCTGGACAGAGGGTGGGCCCTTCCCCCGCCTGGGCAGAATCCCAGCCAGAGCTGGAGAGGAAGGAGAGAGACAGGTTTCCTCTGTGCATTTCTCTTTCAGGAGTGGAATCTGAGCCTCCAGCTCCCCTCTGACCTTGCTCTCTGCCCTCCTGGTCATCAGGCAGGCAGGTGTCTCTGGATTCCACAAATAGCAGGGCCACTCATGTTCTAGGCCCTGGAGCAGGCAGCCCCATAGTGCCATGGACTATGCTCCCTGCAAACATTCCACACCCCTCCACTCATGTGGGGCCTGAGCCATCCCACAGGCCACGGGTGCTGGAAGAAGCCCAGAATCCTGACACCCCTGGCCCAACATGGTAGAAGGCGATGCCATGACTTGCAGTGTGGACCATTGGCCTGACGATCAGAGGACACGGCTTCTGTCACAAATTAAGCTTGTGACTCTTGACAGACTTGGGATCAATGTTGGCTTCACTAAAAAGCTTCATGACTTTGATTTCTGGTTGCCTTGACTGCAAAATGAAGATGATAGTATCTGCTTTATAGGGTAGTTCTTAGAAGTAGAGGAACCATATCCTGGTCCATGAAAGGTACCTGATGTATGCTGGGCCTCAGTTTCTTCTTCTGTAAAACGAGTGGGCTAGACTAGATGGTCTCTTGGGTCTCCTGTAAAACTGACTCAGCCTTTTTGGCCAATAACCCTGGCATGTATCCCCTTCATCCCTTTCCTCTACAGAGAATCACTGCTCAAAATACCTTCCCTGGTTCAGAGAAATGAGGCCCTTGAGACTTCTCCCCTCCTGTTCCCCTATCCAGACTCTACATGCCAGCTCCAAACGTGCAGGTCAGACTCGCGAGGGCCAGCCCTTCATCTGCCAAGCTCTGCCTCCTATATACATGCAAACCATTCGTACAGCTCAGTAACTTCTTACTAAGAACAAATTACTCATTCATAACACACCTCACACCAAAGGTGACCCACCAGCGTGTGGCAACACTGCAAGTGAAAACTGTTCGCGTGGAACAGTACTGTCCAACATGGCAGCCACTTAAATTTATGTGGCCACTTAAATCTAAATTTTAATTAAGTAAAACTAAATACAATTAAAAATTCATTTCCTCGGGTACACTAGTCACATTTCAAATGCTCCATGGCCACGTGTAACTAGTGGCTACTGTATTGGACACTGCAAAATAGAACATCTCCATCATTGCAGCCCTGGTCTAGAAGATGCTCTCTTCAGGGGCAGGACAGGCCCCAGGTGGCCCAGACTGAATCTGGAAGAGGACGGGGAGCAAGGAGGAAGGCAGCTCTGGAGGAGGGAGGGGCCATTTCCTGTTGCTTCAGGGGAGACACCACCAGGATGGTGGCTCCAGCAGGCCCCCAACTCAGGCTGAGTCCCTTGGTGAGGGTCTCCCTGGCCCCAACACCCGGCAGGATGCAGCAGGCAGCTGTCACACCACACTTCATTTTCGGGATGCATGGGACACTTGTCATTCTTTCCAGCCCCTGGCAGACTCCTGGCCTCTCCTAGTTCAAGGTCTGTACCTTGTCCCAGGGCAGGGAGGCTGCCACCCTCCTGCTGCAGCTTAGACGAAGCATGGTCTGCAGAGGGCCAGGGCTCCTCTCCTTGCCCCAGACTCCAAAATGTCTGGCTACAAACCCAGATGGAGGGGAAGGAAGCCAGAAAGCTAGTTTTAATCAAGCACCTACTACATTCAAGTTACCACCAAGGTACTTCCAATGACATTTTCCCACTTGATTCCCCCCAAAATTTGCAAGGTACGTGTAGTTAAACCCATTTTCCAAATGAGGAAACTAAGGCTCAGAGAAGGTAAGTGACTTGTGCAAGCTAGGAAGGGTCACGGTCTGGTCACAAATCCAGGAATGTCTGACTCCAAAGCTTACCATCCATCACCCCCTGAGGCCACAGGTCTACCGACAGCAGATGAGGAGGAGCAGGCACGGCCCTCTCCTCCCCAGGGAATTCTCCAAGCACGTAAACACAGAGGGCAGGACCCAGGGCTCTTTGAGTTCCTGGCCTGGCAGAGCCCAGAATCTCAGGAAGGTCTTGCATTGGAGAGGTGAGGCAGGGCCGCAGAGACAAAGCAGGTGATGAGAAGGAAGGGGGAAGGAGGAAGACAGACGAGGGGACAGAAAAGCAAAATCAAGGAAGAGGGGCAGAGCACACTGAAGTGCCTGAAACCACTCCAAGGGTCACTGAATGCTGGGGCAGGCTTGTCTAACGCCCGTCTTCCTCAACTAGACCTCGGCTCCACAGAGGCGATGACCTCATCTTGTTCACAGCTGCGTGCCCAGCACTAGCACAGTGCCTGGTACACAATAGGTACTCAATAAATGCCTGAAGGAAAGACAGGTGGGTGGACGGAATGACAAACAGAATGTCAAGGGACTATCAGGAAAGAAAAGTCCTCTTTTCTGCCTTTTCAGAGACCGCAGTCTCCAAGAAGTCTTCCTGACCTCAGTGCCAACTCAGAGCTCTGGGCGACGCCACCCTTCTCCAACAGGCTGGCATCCTGGGCCCAGTCTACCCCTTTGCCATCAGCCACATCCCCATCACCACTCTCCCAGCAACCACAGGTCATAAATCCGAGCTATGTCAGGGTTGAGAGAGACCTAAAGACCATCTGGTCCAATCTTCTCATTTTACAGATGAAAAGACTGACACCTAAGAGGGGAACTGGCTTGCCCAAGGCACAGTGTCAAAGTGGAGAAAGTTTCTCGTGACAGGGCCAGCAGGAGCTTGATAAGGGAAGCTCAGTGCCAAGTCCCAGTGCCCTGGAGCTTGCTTGCAGGGCCAGGCCCAGTGCCTGCAGCCCATCTGTCTCTCCAGCCTGCCAAGAGGCCTTCCTTCCTCCGTCCGTGCCCATGAAACCCCCCGCAGGCGATGTCAGAACACTGCACCAGGGGGAGGTGTGGCTGGCCATAGGGCCAGGCCTTCAATTTCCGATTTCCCAGCCTGACACCCCTAATGGTCCGAGCCCTCTCTGCTCTGAGCCCCATGTGGTCATACATCACCTTGGCTGATGCCAGCCATGCCTTCCCCAGCCATCTGGACAGAAAAATGAGGAAAGAGCAGGACAGGATGATCTTGGCAGAGAGGACCAAGGGGAAGCTAAGGACACCTGGTCCCTTCTCTTCCTGACCTCACTACGTATGTACTATTGGGATGCAGGACGATGGGCATGTTTCTCTTTTCCTGGGACTCAGTTTCCCCATAAGAAGTTGGCAATATTCAGCCTCAAACTCAGCAAGATGTGTTGAGATGGGGGTTCCTCCGCCCTCAGGTATAAAGAAGGAGAAAATCCATAACAAACCCAAGCCAGGCACCCTCTAGGCATGGGGGGAGCCCCTGCCCTGGAGGAAGTCTCAGTCAAGTCAGTGAGTCAAAACAAGTTCACAGGGGCCAGCCCAGGGGCTAGTGTTAAGTTTGCACGCTCTGCTTTGGCGGCATAGGGTTTACAGGTTTGGATCCAGGGCACGGACCTACACACCACTCTTCAAGCCATACTGTGGCAGCATCCTACATACAAAATAGAGGAAGACTGGCTCAGATGTTAGCTCAGCGACAATTCTCGTCAAGCAAAAAGAGGAAGACTGGCAACAGATGTTAGCTCAGGGCCAATCTTCCTTACCAAAAAAGAAAAAAGTTCACATAAAAGGTGATTCACAAATGAGAGCACTGCCAAAGGAAGGACACAGGGCACGGGCTCTGCAGACCAGCATGGCTAGGGAAGACACGACAGGAGAGAGTCTGGAACCAGTGCTGACAGAGGCAAATAGGAGAGACTGTGTGTGCTGAGTACAGGGCAAGCGCGGTCCCTCCTGGAGGGTCTCACTGTCCAGGCGGAGAACAAACACGCCATCCCCCAAAGAGACCCAGGGTTGCCAGATGTGTGCTGTGCCCACGTGGGGCAATTGGGGGTGTGCAGGAGCCTTCAGGATGAACTAGACGTGTGAAAACAAGGAGCATCTCCCAGGAGGTGACCTTGAGCATCGCCAGGAAGCAAAGGAGGACAAACAGACTTGAAGTTGAATTAAGTGCTAAGAAACACAATTTCACGAGCAGATTATCCTTGTAACACAGAGGTCCTGGGGAACAGGGGAAAGGGACAAGTATCATCACTGGATATGGTTCAACATCCAAGCCCTTTGGGTCTTAATTTGGCCCAAACACACGCTAATGAAACCTCTACTTTTATGTTCTGTAGGGATAGCCCCCGCCAGGGGCCACCCAGGAGTGAGGGAGGGAGATCATCTAAGGAGGAGCCTGGGAGGAGCTGCCCATGTCTGTGCAGAGGATGGAAAGCAACAGCCACTAGAAACCACTGCACGAGTTTCCAGGGTCCTCAGAACAAAGTATCACAAACTATGTGGCTTAAAACCCCAGAAGCTTGTTGCCCCACAGCTCTGCAGGCTACAAGTCTGAAGTCAAGGCATGGCAGGGCCCTGATGCCTCTGCAGCCTCTAGGGGAGGACACGTCTTGTCTCTTCCAGCTTCTGGCTGTTGCTGGCAATCCTGGAGTTCCTTGGCTTCTAGCAGCGTCACTCCAATGTCCGCCTCCATCATCACATGGTGTTCTCTCTCTGTGTTTCTGTGTCCACATTTCCCTCTTCTTTTAAGGACACCAGGCATCAGATTAGGACACACCCTGATCCAATATGACCTCATCTTAACTTGATATATAGGGTCTGCAAAGACCCTATTTCCAAATAAGGTCAGATTCACAGGTTCTGAGTAGACACAAATTTTGTGGGGGACACTATTCAACCCAGTACATCCACCAAATACCAAAAGATGCCCTTGGAGTCAGAGATCCCTGCCACAGCGGGCAGACATGACCCAAGGCATGCTAAATTTCAAGTTCTAGCCCCAAATCCATCTCTGACTGGCCAGGTCACCTCGGCCAGCAGTCCAATCCTCTCAGTGGCTCTGTCCTCTGTGAGGGGAGAATTTGGGTTTGATGTCCCAGCTTCCTTCCAGCTCCTAAGCTGCCAAGTTAAAAGCAAATGAAAATCAGTAAAAACTCACGATTTTTAAAATATAAACACAGATAAACAGAAACAAATAAATACAGGCATGTGTGCACGCATGAGTTGGTACATATTTCCTAATTCTGTCCTCTCAAAGGAGCTAGAAGCAATGACACCCCAGTGGCAATGAATACATCAGCAGCTAGATCTTGGTTTTAAACACCACTCTCCAGCAATGGAAGCAGGGCGCCTCAGAGGACGGACTGATCCCAGGGCTGGGGCCGGAAAACGATAACACGAGCCTGGAGTATCTCATGGTGCCAGAAAGGAAGGAAGTGCTCAAGAAACACAAAAGCCTGTCAAAGGGCACAGAAGCCAACCTGAAAGAGCTTCCAACAGTCAAAGGTGGAGCAATGTGAGCAACAAAACAACTAAGGTATCGAATTATAACTATAGCCCATAGAATAAAATAAATATCCATACATTTATTATATAACATGTATTTTACAAAATAAATATTCATGAGTCTGTAATGATAAAAATCACTACGTGAATAAATAAATAAACACGGGAGAAGGGCCAGCTCTTCCTTCCAGGAGAATTCCAATTAATAAACGTAGAAGAAATAAAGGAAATAGAAAATTACCAGTAGGTAAACACCACAATAATAATTATGAGAGGCAAGAACCACTGATGGATGTAAAACTAGAGGGTAAAAGTTTGAGAAAAAACAGCATATTTGTATAGTCTCAAAGTACGTCCCCACAAGACATTTATTAATTACAAACAGAATAACAGTAACCTCTGGAGGATATGTCTGGCCAACATCACCTTCTCCAGGGATCAAGGCTAACACCCCCAGTAACAAGACACATTGACATCATGTACCTCTTGACACAACACATTGAGAAGGACACAGCATCACGTCTGTGGCATTCTGGCCAAAAATGCATAACCTCAATCTAATCCCAAGAAAACCCTGGACAAATCCAAAGTGAGGGACATTCTACAAAGTGATGGACTAGTACTCAGTACCATCAAGGCCATGAAAAACTAAAGAACTGTCCCAGATTGGAGGAGCCTAAGGAGACGTGACCACTAACAGCAATGGAGGACCCTGGAGCAGAAGGAGGACATTAGCGGGAAAACCCGAATAAGGTCTATGGTTTAGTTAATAACATTAGACCAATGTTAACTTCTTGGCTTTGACCGTCGTACTATGGTTATGTAAAACGTTCACAACAACCCAAAAAGGCAAAAGAAGAATGGTGCATATGTATGTGCATGCCACAGGGCACACAAGCACAGGAATGCCAGGAAGGATGTCAGAGAGTGTGGTGGGGTGAGGGGGGGACGAGGATGGGGAGAATGGCCTTTTGCTGTTTCAGGCAGCACGCTGAGCCTTGGATCCGATTTTCACAAAAGGATTACTAGATTACATTCTTTACCACAGGCAGCTGTCCCTGTCAAATAAATAATCATCGCCTTACATTTATATATCACCTTTCATCCCACAGCCCTCTTCCTACAGCTAGGACCAGCCTGGGAACGGTCTCAGCCCTTCTCAGGGAAGGGAGGAAGGGAGAAGCAGGGCAGCCCACACCAATGAACCAAGTGAACCCCATTTGGTTTCCAAGAAAGAGAGAGCTGAGAAATTGAGAAGAAGGGAAAACTCAGGCGCCAAGAGGACAGAGCAGTATGGGTGGGTGGCTCCGTGATAAAATAAAGGCTGGGGGAAGGAGAGAGCGGCAGGCTGCAGGCTCCCCAGCAGGGCAACCAGGTGAGCAGCGTCAACCCAAAAGCATCAGGGCGGGGCGGTTACCAGTTCTCAGTCCTCAAAGTGTGCGTGATGTTGGGCAAGTTCCTCATCCATAAAAGGAACCTATCACACAGGATTCCCATGAGCATCGATCCATGGTACGCTCCTAGCACAATATCTGACCCCACATCTTTCCACTCACCTGCTGGCCACATGGGAAAGGACCAGGGCAAAGGCCAGACAGAGAAAGTGGGCATCAGGGCATGGTGGGAAATACAGAGACACCTCCTGGTCCCAAGGCGAGAAGCCACGAGTTTTCCCAAGCAGCTGATTGTCAGGAATCCACTGCTGAGCAGTGTGGAAAGGTGTCCTTGTATCGAAGCCGTGGGCAGCTGCCCACTCAGAGGAGGTGACTTGTTCTGATGTGGTGCTGACCCTGCAAGAGGGGAAGGCCAGAGCTCTCCTGAAAGGTCCACAGCAGGGCTGGGCCAGGCTGGTGCAGGACGAGGGGGAGTGCTGAGGATGGGCACCCCGCCTCAGAGAACACCTTCTAGACCAGGGGCCTTGCATCTCCCCAACAACTCAGGCCCCAGGCCAGAGTCACCCAGGCCCTGCTTCCGGGGTGCTTACAGTCCAGCTGGACAGACAGGTGCACACTGAAAAGTCAGGTCAGAACACAAGAGCTGTCGCCATCCGTAATGCAAGCCAAGGTCAGGTGAGAGGACCAGAGGAAACGCCACAGGCACCACAGGAGGGAGAGACCACTCCTGGTAACAGGGTCACACAAGGCTTCCTAGAAGAATCAGGGCTCCTGCTAGACCTTGAAAGACATGTGGGGCTCTGAGGAGCAGAGACGGGGGCAGGAGGAAAGGGGAAGCTGGCACAGATAGCAGAACCGTCACAGCATGCTCTGCAGGCAGACACGACATCTGTCACGGCCGTGCTGGAGGACCAGGGGAGGGGGCTGGAACAGCCATTTGCAGTCAGAGTGAGAAGGGCCAGGCCTTCGGGCTCTGAGCTAAGACACCCCACGTGCTGCCACAGCACGGGCACGGCCACTGTTGTGTTGAGAGAGCAGGAGAAGCTGGAGGAGAGAGGTTCTGGCATCAAGGAGCAAGTTTTCAGCAGACAAGTTGGGAGATTTTTTTTTAATTTTCTCACAACACGGGATATTTGCGAGCTAATAGAGACTGGAAGCTCAGGGCACCTTGTGTAATGCAAAACCCAAACTTCCCCTTTGGCAAGGAGGCCAAAGCCCTTGGTCCTCATCAACTAAATCTCATGGCTCCCCTCTGGCCTCCTGCACAGAATCCCAAACTCTCCTTTGGCCTCTACTGTGAACCCCAACTCTCCCCACGGCCCTCTCCCACTAAGGCCCAACCGTTCCCTCCGGCCTTCCCCAACAAACCCGAACCTCCTTTGGTCCTTACCCAACACGTGTAATTTCCTTCTGCTCGCCCAAATAAAACCCCAAATTTCTCTTGGGTGTTCCACTATAAACCTCCAGACTTCCACGGCTGCCTTATACCCTTGGTCCTTCCCCAGGAAGCCAACATTCCCCTGTGACCTCACCCACGGAACCTCACAGCAGTCGTTTGCCCTCCCACACCTAACCCCAAACATCCCAGATCCTCCCACTGCAAACTCCAAACACCCCTTTAACTTCCCACGCCAAACTCCAAACCTTCCCCCGTCCGACTCCCCCAGGAAATCGTGCACTTTCCTCAGATCTTCATCAACCCTCATTCTCCTCAACCTCCCATACCAAGTCTAAACCTTCAGCTGCTCCTAACACACCCTCAAACGTCTCCTCTTAGGCCTCTTTAGCAGGCTTGGGATGCCGAGGGCAGGACTTCTCACCCCTCAGGGGCAGGTGCCAGGCTTTTTACTTCCAGTCCGTCCTGGTCCATAGGCGGTCCAGCTGTGCATGACTGTTACATGTTCACGCCACGGGTGAATCTCCCGGAGATTTTAACAACATCCATGTCAGCCTACACCCTGTTTGACGAGATGAGTCCTTCAGCTTCGACTAGAAATCCCTAAGGGTTTCCTTGGTTCCCACCACCAAACTCCAAGACTCCCCTCCAGCTTCCCCTAGGAAACACCACACTATCCTAAAATGTCACAGCCATGGCAATCGCTGGAAATATTTCTAAATGCCCACTTTCCATTTCCATGCTGACTTCCTCACACCAGGCCCTGCCCACGGCCAGCACTCGAGCCGGTGCTCACCCACGTGATCACCCCTCACACTGTCCTGCAGGTGCCCCGAGATGCCCTTCCACGGCCCACAGAAAACGCCTCCCCAGGTGTGTGGAGGACCAAGAGCCAAGGCAGCACAGAGCAAGTCCCCACACTCCAGCTGGAATCTCCTGTTCCTGCGCTTCTGGGTGAGGCGATGTGGGTGCAATGGTCTGCGCCCCAGGACCAGCTGCAGGGGCTGAGACTCTCCCTGGGAAGGGAGAGAAAATCCACCTGAGGCCTCGGGGACTTGAGGGAAGCCCTGAGGAACGATGTGCCTTGGCCCCGGAGCCTGCAAACTCTGTCAAGGGATATGTCAAGGAGTGAGTGAGGCAGGCGGCTGGAGGGAATCCCATGGTCCCAAGTTGTCCCCCTACAAAAGCCAAGCGCCAGGAGAAGGGGAGAAGGCCCCTCCCACAGCACAGTAAGGGGCACATGGGGCAGGCTGGCCTCTGACGGGTGAGGGAAGGAGGGGAAGGTGTCAGCAGAAAAGGGGGAACCTAATTAGAGCTGGTTCCTGCTCAGCCACCTGCCGAAACGGCAGCTCACCCAAGACCTGGACGGAGGGACCAATGACAGCGCTGCCAAAGACTGCTCCCCACGGCTGCCACAGCCAGACAAAGGGAGGGACCAGCTGGGCCGCCATGCTTCCCTCACCCCCCCAAAGAAAAGGCTCCTGAAGCTGAAACCTGAGAAGATGCCAAGGGGCAGCGGGAGGCAATTTACAGCCGAGAAAACTGAGCACTCGGGCCAGATGTGGGCCCTGGGGAGGGGCTGGGCCGAAACCATGTGTGTACGGAGGGCGGGGCAGGGCGTGCAGAGGCCCGAAGGCTCCTTCCCCAGGATGCCCCCAGCCTGTGGCCCTGGGCTCTGAGCTGGGGAGCAGGGCGCAGCTCCCGCCTTCCCAGAGAACAGGGGAGGAGGCAGGGGAGGGCTGAGGGGCCTGCAGGGCTGGTGAATCTGGGGTCTGCACCGGAGAAGCGGGGTGAAGCAAAGGCAAGGAGGCAGAGGAAGGAAGACAAAGAAGACACTGGGGAGGGTGAGCCCAATCCAAGCCAGGGCCTCTGCCCGCTGACCGATACGCCTTTGGACCAGCTCCTTCCTCTAACGTTCCACGACTCCAGGAGGCGGTGAGTGAGAACCAGCAAGGAGGCAAAGCTAACGTTCCTTCTTGGCTCAGCCCTGCACTTCGCAGCCCCCCCCCCCAGGCAGGGATCTGGTCTTCCTTGGCACTGACGAGCTTCCTCGTCTCTAACAGGTGTGCAGCCTCCCAATCTCCCACCACAGCTGCCAAACCCCACCCCAGGCGGCGGGGACATTGTCAAGCCCATGTCCAAGTCCTCCTCTCCAGAGGGGGAACCGCTGGGCACTGTCCCCTCACCCCTGCAGATGACATGCTCAGTCCTAGGTGCGTGAGGGGAAGCCGAGGCCCAGGGAGGGGAAGGGCCAAACCCCAGGTCACACAGCAGCAAGGGGAAGCCAGAACCCAGACACCTGACTCCCAGCTCATACTTCCCTGCTCCCCACATTGCCTTCCTCTGAACCCCAGAGCCAGCAGCGGCCCCAGTTTAGGAAACAGAGCTGCCCCCTCTCTTGAGCATCAAGGGGGCTGGGACGAGATGAAGGGAGGAAGTCAAGCCCCCTAAAGAGCGGAATGCAGAAATCCATGTGACAAGAGGTGGAATTATTTCCCCTGGAAAAAAAATTAATAAAAATCTCCCCGTGAACAGACCCCAGGGGTATTTGGCTGGAAGGTGACGTAATACAGAGACGAGAGGCCAGGAGAAAGGAGCCCCCCAGCCCCCAACAAGCCGCCTGCCAGGAGCACAACAGGGAGGCTGCAGCTGGAACTGGGGGGCTGGGGAGAGAGAACACGCCAAGCAGGATGCTGGCACTTGAGACGCAGTCCTCAGCATCTGGCTGGAAAGCAGAAGCCTTTGAATAAGAAGTCCAGGTGTAAAGCTGCCTTGGGGCCTAAGTCCAGGCTGGCGTGGGCGCAGGGTACCCGAGCAGGGTGTGTCAGAGGCATCGAGGGGGCTGTCTAATGGCAGAGCCCACTGGATGTGAAGCCAGGTGGAGGTGGGAGGCGGGAGGCAGGCTCCCGAGGCAGACACTTGGGCCCTCCACTGAGGAGGGGTGGGGGCCTGGGCACCAGGAACAGGTGGCCCCTGGAAAGGTAGGTGGGGCCAGCACCCATCTCCCCATTGACTCCGGTCACTCAACTGCTGGAGTTCTGACAAAGCTGACATGGCCATAATGGGCCCTGCGCAGGTGCCCAGGGAGGGTGCAGATGGGGGTAGAGGATCAGGACCTCAAGACGACGCATCTTGGAGAAGGAAAAAGCCAAGGAGGAGGGTGGAGCCGTCCCCACTGCTGCCCCAAATAAGGAAGGTGCTGCACCAGGGAGGGCCCAGCCAGAAAGGGGATCCCAGCAAAAGCCCCTGCTGCAGATGAGCCTAGAGCAGCGCTGATAGCTGGAAAGGCCAGGGGGACTTGGTTCCCAGCACAAGAACACCCCCATACCTGGCCCTCCCATGGCCCACGCCCTCATGGCATGATGGCTAGTGGAAGGTTCTAGCTGGGACCAGCTGGGAGCTCTGCAGTACAGAGTGTGAGTTGGGCTTGGATCCCAGGCTGACCTGGCCCCCACCCTGCTCCTGTTTGGGGTACACGATGATGGTGGGGTGCTTGGAGGAGGCAGGAGGGGTGGTGGCCAGGTTGCCAATCCCCAGTCCCACTGCTCTCTCCCTCCTCCAGTCCCCATCACTTACAGGTTGGACTCCTCGGCCTCCCAGAGGGCACCTGCACACGCTCTCCTCATACAAGGTGTTGGCTGTGACGACGGGTCTTCTGACAGTATCCTGATCCTGAGGTCAAGGGAGTGCTCTCCCCGCTCCCACCGACCCCCCAACATACAAGCCTGCTTCGCCACAAAAAAAGAGGTGACACAACGTGGGCAAAAACAAAAATGCCCTTCGACTTGGAATCTGACGACCGGGGTCAGCATCCTGTCCCTGAAGTGTTAGACATGTCCTTACCTTCACTGAGCCTCAATTTCCTCATCTGTAAAAAGGGGACACCCCAGCCCCTGACACAGGGCCATTGGTGAGACCACGGAGATGAGGACGAACCACATAAACTGGACGCAGACCGTTGAGTAATGTGAAAAGTGCTTAAGAACAACCACCATCAGTGGCACATGATGCCCCCGGGAGCCACCTGCGTGGGTTCACATCCCGCACGAGACCAGCCATGTGGGAGGAGGAAGAGTTAGTGCAGAGAGGGGAGGACAGCGTCCCGGGTCAAGCGAGAGCTTTGTACGTGTCTGCTACTATTCATATCACTATTGGTGTGGCATGTCCCTGGCCTCATGCTGCTGTCCACCATGACCGCACCATCAACATGTGCACAGGCTGCCACCCGGGGACTCCTCAGGGAGCAACTGGACTTCCTCAGTGACACTGGGTCTCAGCTTCTGGTCCTTGAAGGCACGAAAACCCAGTCTGGGACATATGATAAGACTCTCCCATGGTGGGAGCTCTTCTAAGAGCTCTGGGTCACACTGAGGGCTCCTGAAAGGCCACCTCCCGACACAGGGGCTGTCTGAGCTGAGACAGCCCCTTCTCAAGTACGTCGTGGGAGAGTCAGACGCTAGGCTGCCCTGGCTTCATCCCAGCGTTTCCTCATACCCACCCCAGAACCAGGGACATGCGGAACTTGAGAGTCCCTGTGCCATCCAAGAAGTGACGGCTAACCCACCAGAGCAACGAGTTTGACCTGGATCAGATCAACACGGAAGAGAAATTGATGTTTCCTGCTGCCATCTAGTGGCCAACACAAATAAGAGCAGGCAAGGAGCCAGACGGCCACCAGGTGGTCTCAGTGACCAGTAGCCCTGCATGCCCAGACCAGGGATGAGTGACCCAGCTATGTAAGGCAGAACCTAACAGAAAGCAGAAGGTTCAACAAAAATTAAAAAGTGGGGGGAAAAAAAAAAACCTGCTGGCTATCATCCAGGGATTGAGGAAGGAAGAGGAGCGAGGTTCACTCATCCAGAAATAAAAATGGTGCTCCAACTCCAGGGCTAGGCCTGCAAAGGCACAGAGACGGAGCAGGTAAATAAGACGCTGGCCCTGACCACGGGAACCTCCTGTGGCCTCTCCTCCTCCACTCCGGTCACACCTCTGTCCAGCCCCGGCTGTGCCATGCCTGTGGCTGTGCTGTCCCCTCCTCTCCCTTCTACACTGGGACGTCTGCCTGTGCAAACGTTGCCGCCTCTCCCACCACGTCATCCCCCTCTCCCCACGCTCCCACCCTGACTCTCATTACCAGATCAAACATCCACCTGCCCCCCAGATCCAGCCCCCTGCCCTCAGCTGGCTGTCACTCACAAAGCTGTGTGGCCGGCCCCGCTCACCTGCCCAAACTAGGTCCCAGAGCCCCAAATACTTCTCACCTCCTAACTTGGAAGATGCAGGGCCCTCAACCTGCCATGCCAAGCCCCAGGGCCACTGTCCCCAGACCACCCTCCATCCCTCTAAAATGCCATCGGTCTGCTGGCCTGTCTGTGAGCCTCCTGCCACAGGTGACCTTCCACCGGGAAGCAGCAGCCCTGAGCAGAGGTGAGCAGGCCCTCACAGATATTGGGCTGGGTGCTCCCATCAGATCAGCAGAGCACCAGACAGAGGCAGAACTAGTCTCCAGCCTCGACTGGCCCCTAACTGGCTGCACGACACCCGGGCAAGTTCCTTCCTTCCTAGAACCTTAAAATTTCCCCATTTTTAGGATGAAAGATCATTTCTTGGGCCCCTTTCAAGTCAAAATATCTATGACCCTAATTCATACTAATGTGTCAATGACCACTAATGGCTAATTGTGTAACTGTTCCCACAATACTCTCAGCTTGAGAGGGGGAGCCTCAGCCTATCACCCGTTCACTCAAACAGTAAAAACACACCAAACCCAAGGCTGGTGGTGGGTTCACTCTTTTCAGCAGCAACTTGATTAGTTGTGCTCCAGCCACAGGGACAAAGGCCAACAAGGAGAGCCGGGGTGCACGCTGAGCTGACCGACGCAAAGCAGAAGGAAGGGAAGTACCAGCCCTGCATCTGCCCCAGACACTGCGCTTCCCGCAGGCACTGTTGCAAGCTGAGGGGCTGACTCTCTGTCACTAAGAAATGGAGCCCAAGTGACCCAGCCAGCAAGAGTCGAGCCAGAAACTGCGCCCCTGCAGCACCAGCTCATAGTGTCGGGTGAGGGGGGTGACCATCAGTGGCCATTCCCTCTCCTGCCCTTGGTCAATCTGTCAATCCCTTGTCACGCGGGAGCTGACTCCTGAGGCCCTCCACCCTCCCACCTCGGGCCCTCCCAGGGGCCCTTCATCCGGGTCTGCACAGCGGAGGTTGCCAGAGTGCCTGAGGAGCAGCAGATCCCCTGTCTGCCCAGCTCTCAAGCAGCATCGCCCAGGACACACCTGAACTCGTTTTGTCTGATACACTCAGCCGGATGGTGTTATTTATTGTGGAGCTGCCCTTGGATGAGTGTGAAAAAATGAAAGCCCTGGAAGGATCCAGAACCCACAGCATGTCTTACCTGGGAGAGGCACTGGGGTTGGGGGAGGGTGTGGGAACATTTTACTTTATCACTTTTATGTTATTTTATTTTTTGCAGCAACCAAATTTTCATATAATAATTGAGTCATTATTTTAAAGTAAACACTTCATGCAGACAGATCAACGGCAGACGACCAAACCCTGTCCTTGTAAGGGAAGAGCCGGTGAGGCAGGCCCGGTCTCACAGGCAGGGCCCTGCAGCAGGAAAGGAGCCCGCGTCTTTCTCCAGTCCACATCTTCCTTGGGTGGGGTCTTTTGCACAGAGGCAGATGGCGGAGTGGTTTCTGGAGCACAGAGACAAACTCTCTGCCCCCCAAAATACCTCATCCATCTGCTCATTCATGCCTGAAATTCCTTCCCTGAGGGGCAGTCTTTGATTCCTCAGTCAGAAATAGGCCTGAAACCGTAAACCCACCCAAGAGATGCAAAACAGTGCCCTCAAGTCATGGTCGGAGGGAACGTAGGCAACAAGCTTACTGGCCTTGGGAAGCAAGGCTCTCAGGCTCTCAGGCTCTTGGGCTAATCCTGTGGGCACGACGGGGGCTCAGGCTGGAGGCAGTAACAACCTGGGAGAGCAACAACCACCCAAAGGTGAGGAAGAAGAGTCCAGTGCAGCTGGTCCTCACCCTGACTTAAGGGGAAAGAGAGCCGGTGGACCAGGATGCAGAAGGTCAAGGCTGCAACAATGGTGACCACCTGGGATGAAAGAGGCACTCGGGAGCTCCACGAGGGAGGGAGCGGGAGGAAGGGACGACGCCATCGAGAGGAGACCGGACAGAGACAGCAGCACATCTAGAGCCACATGGGAGTCCCCCACACCAGGCTGGTCCCAGCCCAGGTGGAGGCCTGCCCTGGGATCTAAGCATTTTAAACAGGAGCTAGACGAACAGGGCCACATTTTGAAAAGCATGAATAGAATGGTGGGAGACCCAAGAACTGGGTCAAGAGAAAGTGACCTGAAGGAGAATGCTCAATGTCATTAGTCATCAGGGAAATGCGAATCAAAACCACAGTGAGCCACCACTGCACACCCACTAGGATGGTCGTAATTTTTTTTTAAAGGAAAATAACAAGTGTTGACAAGGATGTAGAGAAATTGGAGCGCTCATACATTGCTGGTGGGAATGTAAAACGGTGCAGCCACTGCGGAACACAGTCTGGCAGCTCCTCCAATGTTAAACATAGAATTACCATATGATCCAGCAATTCCACTTGCAGGTATACACCCACAAGAAATGCAAATAGGCGCTCAAATGCACACAAATGTTCATAGCTGCTCCATTCACTACAGCCAAAAGGTGGAAACAACCCAAATGTCCAGCAACAGATGAGTGGACAAACCAAACCTGGTACATACGTACCACAGAATATTATTTAAGCCATAAAAAGGAATGAAGTACTGATACATGCTACAACACAGACAAACCTTGAAAATATGCTAAGTGTTGAAATAAGACAGACACAAAAGGCTGCATAAAATGTCCAGAATAGGCAGATCCATAGTCAGAAATCAGAGTAGAGGTTGTCAGGGGGTGAGGTAAGAGGAACTGGGGGATGATGTCTAAGGGGCACAGGGAGTATGTTTGGGGTGATGAAAAAGCTGTGGAACTAGGTAGTGGTGATGGTTTCATAGCACAGTGAATAATGCCAATGAATTGTACACTTTAAAGTGGTTAAAATGGTAAATTTTATGTTACATGTATTTTACCAAAATAAAAAAATATTTTAAAAAATGGAGAGAACTTTGGGAGGGACATGACACCCAACCCCCCAATACCCGAGGGCCTATTCCAAAGCAGTCAGAGGGCAGGACTTTTCTGTGAGCTCCTGGGGTAAGGAACTCCGGGGTGTCAAACTCTGACTTGCAGCGTGAATGACAGCTAGCACACCCTGCACAGCACCACGTCAGGCACTGTGCCAACACTTTATCAGCATTAGATGCAGCCGTCATCCCCATTTTCAGGACACTGAGGCTTAGAGAAGGTGGGGGCCTGGCCCAGTCACCCAGCAAGCGGAGGAGTGAGCCCCGTGCTATTAGCCGCTATGTTCCAGACCTTCCTCAGTGCAGAGAACACAGCTTAGCTCCAGAAGGTCCAGCCTTAATCAAGTCCCACCACCACCTGCTTCAGTGACACCTGTGACTATTTACTCAGCCTTGCTGTGCCTCAGTTTCCTCCTCTGTAAAAAGTAGAATAACACCATCAACAGGTTCCAAGGCCTGTTGGAACAATAAAATGAGACAATGAGTGTTCCCAGCAGCCCCTGGCACATAAAAGGGCTCCATAAACATTCAGTCCCCTTCTTTTGTCCAAAAGTAGAGAAAATTACAAAGATAGACTATCTCAGCAGGTAGAGAGCTCCCCGTCACAGAAGGTGAGGAGGTGAGGAAAAGCAAAGGTGCCACTCAGCAAGGACAAATATCAGATGGGGACTGGCCCAGACAACCTTGAAGCTTCCACCCCGGAAATCTGATGTGGCTGCCACATGAGTCCCTTTCCAAGAGTGGACTTCGCTAGAGGAGAGAGGGAGCAGTTCAAGGACACTGAGATCCTGGAGGAATCAGGGCTGCCACAAAAAAGAGAAGAGGTATAGAGAAATGAATGGCTGGGAAGAGCAAAACTAAAGTTTGCCAATAAAAATAGAAGTAACTTATGTTTTTAGAGCATCCCCAAATGTGCCAGACACTACACTAAGCATTTTGCATAGATTACCTCACTGAATCCTCACATCTCTGTGGGCAGATACTATCATTATCCTCATCTCCCTGATGAGGAAGCTGAAGCTGGAAGAGGCAAAGATGCTGCGCAAGGTCACAGGGCAGCACGTGCCCCCTCTGCACGGTGCCACAGGCCAAGCTGAAGTCCCGCCTGATTGGAGGGAGGGCTGCCGTGGACTTCACCTGCCCAGCTCCTGCCCTCTGCTTCCAAGCAGCGGTCTCTCCAGAGCAGAGAATGAGTGCCAAGCAGCAGACCCTTCTCCCTGCCTCCCTGTGGCCAGAGAGCTGAAACTAGAAGCTGATGCTAAGAAGAAAACATGAGAGGATGCAGTAAATATTTGGGGAAATTTTGTTAAGCAGAGAAAAAAAAAAGGAGGAACTTCCGTTTCTGCCAGCTCAATCGGCTTTAGGAAGAAAGCACAGGCCACTTCAAGTGCCTGCCAAATGCTCAGCCAGATCCTGCTGGTGTGCCAGCTCTGCCGGGAGAAGGGCCTCAAGTGTGCCAAGCTGGATGGGGCAGGACCAGCCACAGGCACACGGCGGATGGGGCTCTGCTGCAGCCTGCAGAAGCAAGGCAGCTGGGAAGTGACCCGCTGGCCATCCCCACAGCACTACCCCAAAGGAGCCAGAGAGTCGGTGTGGTGCCCAAGTCCTCCCCTCGCTGTGGAGTCCACCCCACTGATCAGCGGCCCACACAGGGAGCAGGCAGCAGGGGAGGCATCCAAGAAGACCGGGGCCTGCGGCGAGCGCAGGGTCTGCACCCACCCTGATGGGGCGAGGGCAGTGGGGAGTCGGGGGGCGGGGGGGCACGGTTAGGGACAAATAAAAGCAGGGCTCTAACTCCCCTCATTCTGCACTGCTTCCCCTCTGACCCTGGGACGCTAAGCCATACCGCGGCAGCCACTCATTCACCTGAGTCTTCAGCCTCCTCCAAGGAAACTAGGAGGACAAAAGAGGCAAAATCTGAAAGGGAGGTTGAGATCTTAACTTTTCTTAGGCTAACATTGAAGAGCTTGTACGCTATGCTTTATATACGCTAATTTAATTTTCATAACAGCCCTGCGGGGTGGTGACCACCATCATTACCATTTCAAAAGTAGACAAACTGAATGTCAAATTAAGTGACTTGTGCAATGACAAGTTAGCATGTGGTCGATCAGGATGCAAACCCATGTGATCTGACCTCAGAACCCACACTCTTAACCAAGATCCTTTACCACTTCCTAAAGCAGACTCTTAGGAGCTAGTAAAGGGAATGACTAAGCATAGTTCCTGGCCTCAGAGCATCTACAGCCTGATGATGGGAATGGACAAATGGATCCAATGCAGAGGAAAATCATCTATAAAGATTACATGTATTATTCCTAAAGATGTGCGGCCATCATTTCAATTATACAAAGTTGTGTGAGCGTATGCATGTGTGCACACACATGCACCAGAGAACCACTGGAATGACTGGGAAGGAGGATGGTGGGAATTTAATTTAATTTTATTTATTTTATTTTTTTTTAAAGTGTTAGTTGGACACGATTTTTTTTTTAAAGATTTTTTATTTTTTTCCTTTTTCTCCCCAAAGCCCCCCAGTACATAGTTGTATATTCTTCGTTGTGGGTGCCTTCTAGTTGTGGCACGTGGGACGCTGCCTCAGCGTGGTTTGATGAGCAGTGCCATGTCCGCGCCCAGGATTTGAACCAACGAAACACTGGGCCGCCTGCAACGGAGCGCACAAACTTAACCACTTGGCCACTGAATGGAGAAACAAAATGTGATCTATACATAACAGAATATATTATTCAGCCTCAAAAAGGAATGAAGTTCTGGCACATGCTACAACATGGATAAACCTTGAGGACATTATGCTGAGTGAAATAAGCCAGATACAAAGGAGAAATACTGTAAGATTCCACTTCTATGAGGTACTTAGAGTAGTGATACCAGAGAGAGAAAGTAGAATGCTGGTTTCAGGGCTGGAGGAGGGGGAGTGGGCAGTCCGTGTTTAAGGAGTGCAGAGGTTTAGCCTGGAGGAGGAAAGAGTTCTGGAGATGCACAGCAGTGATGTGAACGCTCTTAGCACCACAGGTGAAGGCAGACTTTACGCGTCAACTTGGCTGGCCGTGGGGTGCCCAGATCACACACTACTCCTGGTGCCTCTGTGAGCATGCTGCAGACAGGTCAGCACTCGAGCCGGTGGGCTCAGGAAAGCAGACAGCCCTCCCCAAGGCAGGGGGCATCATCCAATCTGCTATGGGCCTGCACAGAGCAAAAGGTGGAGGGAGGAGGAATCTGCCCCATCTCCTGCCTCACTGTCTCAGCTGGGACATCTCATCTCATCTCATCCGCTCCTCTCCTCAGACTGGGATGTACACCATAGGCCCCCCTGGTTCTCAGGCCTTTGGACTGGGAAGGAGTTACACCACCTGGGTCTCCAGCTTGCAGACGGCAGATGGTGGGACTTCTCAGCCTCCATAATCACGTGAGCCAATTCCTCATGATAAACCTCTCTGTACACATACACACACAGATAGACAGATACAGATATGTGCCTGGTGCGCATCTCCTATGGGCTCTGTTTCACTAGAGAACCCTAACACATTACTCAATTGTATGCTTAAAAATGGTTAAAATGGTAGAGTTTACATTTTGTATACTTTGCCACAATAAAAAAATTTTTAAAGAAAGAAAATACGCTGGTGGCGATGGTGATGATGCGCTGAACCCTAAAGGTCTTAGTCTTGCTCTCACCAGTGAGGAACAGAGCGGCGACCCAAGCTGCCTTGCTGGGGTGTGCAGGGAGGTGACTCGCCATAAAGCCAGGGGTGGTCCTTCTTGGGGGGATGTGGAAAGTTAGCCTTTTGTGTTTAAGGCCCCCTTGAAGAAGATCTGAAAACAGGCCTTCTGTGTTTTGAAAGTTTATTCCTCACTGAACACGAACAGCTGAAAAAGTAGGTGAGGAGCAGCCCTTTGGCGTTCACAGGTCCCAAACGGGGAGTGGTGGGGTCCTGAGGTGGAACTGGGGGAAAGAACATGGTCCGGCTCCAAATCCATAAGATGATGGACCACGGAACCCACGTCCCTGACTCAGCATGCCACCCCACCCAAGTCGAGAACTAAAACCAGGATGGGGGCACCTCGCCTCCAAAAATAACATTATTACTGGTTTAAGTTATATATTTATTGATCTTTCATTAAGCATTTTACAACATTATCTCATTTAACCCTTATAACATCCCTATGAGGTTTCAGCATTACACCCATTTTACAGAGGAAGAAAGTGAGGCACCAGGAAGTTAAGAGAAATGTTCACAAGCACTATGCTAGTGAGCCAGGATCTGAACCTCTCTGATCCAAAACCTATTTTCTTAACCACTATAGGATACCATTTTCTTTGTATACTGAACACAACGGATTCAAAGGAAGTCTCACTGTTGGGAGTGAAACTGCCACAGAGGCCACTATTTACCCAATGTGGGGCCTTACATGCAAGGTGACATGCTAAGTCCTGATCAACATCCACAAAGACAAACCAAAAGGCTGCTTTTGAGGCAGGATCCAAGTGCTCTCTGGGCTCATGCGGATCAGCCATAAAACTGTGTGAAACACAAGCTTCCCTCTCTCCTGACCTCTGTGGTGAAACCAGGCGGGACTGGTGTTCCTAACAGGCCACAGCAATGAGGCATCACTTTAAACTGGGCTTTCAGAGGCCTTTTAAGGCAGGAGCAGAAGATGCTTCTACCTGACAAAGACCATCTGAATTACAAAGAGGAAAAATCAATTGGGATCGCATGAGCGGAAGGGAACTTGAATTAGGGGTTTCTTTTAGAGTGAGAAATATAAAATGTCTCTCTAGTCACAGTTTTCAGGAAACACAACCAACAAAAACAGTACATGTTTTTAAAATCATTCTTCAGTTATAAACTTACAGCCAATTAAGGGAGAAACAGGAGGGGGTGGGGGTTGTAGAGAAGGAAAGGAAGAGGGAACGCAAAGGCAGAGGAACCAGCTCCCTGAGCACACGTCACACCATGCTCTGGAAAGTTCTAGAAGCCTCGTCTACAGGGCAAGGGGGAGTTATGTCCATGCAATGCACACCCTGCGGTCCTGGAGACACCCAAAACATTTTTGTCGTTGTTATCGTTCACTAAAGAAATTTTAGAAACTACAGAAGAACATTAAAAGGAAAAGAAAAACCTTGAGTAATCACTACCATCATCAGCATTTTAGGTATACTTCCTCTAGTCTTTTTTCTTCGCGTCTAAAAGTAAATAGGATTTATAGTCTACACAGTTTTATATCCTACAGTATTTGCTTGACACTTTTTCATAAGCATTATCTTGAGTCATTACATACAAGTTTTTTTTTAAAGATGGGCACCAGAGCTAACATGTGTTGCCAATCTTCTTTCTTCTCCTTCTTTTCCTTCTTATTCTTCATCCCAAAGCCCCCCAGTACACAGCTGTATATTCTAGTTGTAGGTTCTTCTATGCGGGACGCCACCTCAGTGTGGCTTAATGAGCGGTGCCATGTCCGCGCCCAGGATCTGAAGCGGCAAAACCCTGGGCCGCTGAAGCGGAACACACGAACTTAACCACTCGGCCCCTATATATAACTTTTGAAGATGATTTTTTTAGAGGCTGTACAGTGAGCCATCAGATGAATGCATCAAAATTTACATAACTAATCTTCTATGGTTGGATATTCTATATGTTTCCAATTTTTAACTTTTATAAATAATGCTATAATGAAGATATAGATGTGTACATACACACATGTATACACATATATATATGATTACTTCCTTAGCATACATCCCAAGGAACAGAATTACTGAGTCAGAAAGACTCAGAATATTTCTCAGGCTCTTGATATAAATTTCCAAATATCTACACTGAAAGTAATTCTAAGCAATGTTGCATTTTTGCAACTCTGGACATAATGGCACTATATCTCAGTATTTTCTGGTCCATTGTGAAGATGGACCAGCTTGAATCATGCTGACAGCTGAATCAGTTCTGTGGGCCAGGAATTTCCCACTTCTGTTTTGAAGTCTCTCTCAGCTAGCTGTTCATAAACCAGATGAAACGTGGTTCCAAACCACTCTGGCAGCCCCACTGTTAGCACCAGTCACACTGCATCTTGCATCAGAGTCAGCTGACAAAGGCCTGTTTCCTCCGCTCTGCCGTGAACTCCGGGAGTACAGGGACTTGGCCTCGCTCACCTCTGTATCCTCCCAGCACAGCTTCTTTCAAACCACTCACCCTCCATCAATGGTTCTCAAACTGTTTTTAAACTCTTCCACACACCCCACGTCCCGCCCTGGGCAGTCATAAGTCACAGGATTTCGAGGTGAGAAGGATCTGAGACCTTGGGCAGCCTCCTTACCCTCTGGGGCCTCAGATGAAGTGGGGTGATGATACCTCCCTCAGAGAGTTACTGGAAGGATCCAGTTAGATATCTCATGGAAAGAGCTTAGGGAACACGAGGAGACCTAGAAAACGCTCGATAGACAACAGCTTTTGTTAAAAAAAAAAGATCATAATACATAATAACAAACCCACCAAAAAATTGCTTAATCCTCTACCCACTGGAGGAGATTAAAGAATCACACAGCTGTCACTCTCGTCTGAAGCTCGTCCAGGTCCCGAATGCCTGGGTAGACTCAGAACCCTCAGGGACTGCGCCAAACCCACTGAACCTCAAACCAAGAAGAGCAAGGGAGGTCTGGCCAAGCTTGACTTGGACGGCAGGCGGCAGCTGGTCAGCAGGGAGCCACCGAAGCTCCGGATTAGCTGTGCACCGAGAGGGGGTGAGGACAAACTACAGGGAAACCAAAAAGCAACAGCCTGACATCAACCCAACCAGGACAGGGCTGTGGGACACCAAGAACAAGCAAGGAAATGGTTCAAGGTGCCACTGGCTCCTCCCTACCGGGAGCCTGGAAGCAGGTGACTGGTTCAGCCGTTGCTCCCTAGCTGACCCTGGACAAACCTGCCATTGTTCCTCGACGATGCTGGGAGTTGAGTCACTGTGGCATTGTCCAACCGCTCTATCAGGAGGAAACAGCCGGACAGACCAACACCAGTGCAGGAAACCTCAACCTCCACCGGGGCTCCCCTCGGGGCCCCCGCCCTATTTGGGAGGACCAGCATCCTGCCTGCCTGTCCCTTGGGGACCCCTGGCCAACCCTGAGGCATCCATAGTCAGAACAGACATCCCTATTTCCTGCCTCCACCTGCCTAGGGAAAAATACAAGTTCTTTGTATGGCACTTTGGCAACGGTCCTGGTGTGGGGAGGTGGGGTCTCCTGGACTTAACCTGCCAGTAAATAGAAACCAACGTGCAAGAAAACAGGCAGTAGACAAAAACAATTGCACTGAATTAATTTGAAAAGGACATACTGAAGGGCAAGGAGATGGTTTTCTCGGGACTAAAACACGAGGAAGGGATGCTCCCTCAGTGCAACGGCACATTCTTACAGGGCTAGAGACTGAAACCTCTCCGGAAAGAGGGATTCTTGCAAATTCCTACCTAGAGGCTTGACCAAGGTCTCCTATGTGCCAACAGAGGACCCAAAACTCCCTGCCTGGGTTTAGAGAGAACTCAGAAAAGCAGCAGTGTGGTTCATGGTTAAAGTCAGAGAAAGCCGAGTTCGACTCCTCCTCCAACACTGAGTAGCTGTGTGACCCACATGGTGTAAGTTACATCACTTCCTGAACTCGAGGTTTGCAAACTCAAGCGTCTACAGGAGCCACGTAGAAAACGTAAATCAGCGACGCCAGCTGGGGATACAGGCACCTTCCCACGCTATGTCAAGGCAGAGGGGTCAGGAAAGCACAGGCCCCATCTCAAGGTGGTGGCTGAGACTCAGATCCAGCCAACTGTTGCCACTGGGCAGTGTGCGCCCAGTGTAACTAGACCTTTCAACTTCATAAGGCGGAAATCTCTATTTTGTGAAATCTCTTCAGTGTTTAAATGTTGGCTCTAATAAGCAATAACGTCCATTGGGCCCCAACAAAATACCTCTGCGGCCTGCATCTGACCTGGGGGCCACTGGATTGCGACCTCAGCTCTCAACCTGAGGTCCCTCATCTGTAAAATGAGGGCAAAGAAAAGAGCCGGCACTGGGAGGATTAGCCGGGATTAGGGCTGTCAGGCGCTTCACGCTGCCTGACACACAAAGAGCTTGATAAATGGCGGCCGTCAACCAGGCAGAGCTGCGACTGGAGACGACCAGCCAGCCTTCGCCTCCTACCAAAGAGGAAACTCCCAGAGGTCCCGCGACTGACCCAAGATCTGCAATGAGCCAGCGGTGAGAACCCGGCTGGACCCAGCCCCACGGAATCCCGTCTGGGCTCCACAGACTCGAGCAGCCTCTCCTGGCTACAGACCCGCTGTATCACAGACGGCTCCACCACTGTCCCTCGTGAGCGCTGGCCCCTCCTGTTACAGGCAGCTCGCTCAAGGCGTGGTGTGCACACCTCTGCTTCACTCACAGAACTCGGCCTCACACCAGGCAGGGGACGGGGCCCACTCAGTGTGAGCTGACCCACCGGTCAGTGGTAATGTGTGCACCCCCGCCCCCCGCCCCGCGCGTTCCAGTTTATATGGAGTGCGTCCCATCGGCTGGGCCCTGAGCCAAGCTCAGTCCCCTGACCTATCCCAGCCCCAGCTGGGTGGTAAGGCAAGACTGGGCACGAAAGGATGGGGGTGACATCAACAGGTAGAGAGAATGAGGAGGGGACAGGGCAGGCTTAAGCAAAAGAAGGCCGGGAGTGTACTTGGGGCCATGTGGGTGGTGTAGCTGGAGGAGAGAGGATAATTGGATGGCAGGGGAGGTGGGAGAGCGGGCTGGGAAGGAAGGCTGTGGCCACCCCTGGGACAAGGGGCCCCAGGCTGAGGGTGTTCCAGACCAGCTGGCCTGCTGTGTTTCTGCCACACAAGGGCACTAACTCACCCACATGGGGCAGGTCCTGGTGGGTTTAACGAGCTGGGTCCCAAAGCACTGAGCTGTTCCCTGAGGTGAAGGAGCAGGCCAGGGTTGTACCCCAGCCCCAAGCCCCCGGGGTATCCTGTTTGAACTGGTCCCAGGGAGTTACAGCCTTGGAGTTTCTCCTGGCTCCTTCCATAGTAGACATTAAAGCTTTCCAATTAACACAAGCTGAAAAGGAAACCTTAGCCTTAGAGAGGCAACAGGAAAGGGAGAGAGGAGCCCGGGCTCTGGATTTCCTGACAGAGGCATCTTAAGTCCCGAGCGTAAGGGCTGAAAGGACCTGAGGCCTCGTCTGGTGCAAACCTCTCGCGTTCCAGCCAGGCCGCGAGGCCCAGGCCCGGGGTGATGCGCCCAAGGTCACACGGCCAGTCAGTGCAGACTAACTCTGGGGCCGCTGCTGCCAGCTCCATGGCTTTCAATGACAGGACACTGCCACTTCCCCCACTCCTCCGTCGCTGCCTCCCATCTTCCCTCCTAGGAACACCTCCAGAATCACAGCAAACCGCCACAATATCTCACCTCCCCACGGGCTCAGAAAACCCACACTTCTAACAAAAGCCCGCGGTCGTCTACAGCTTTCAGCACAAGTTTCTCTCAGCTGCTGATGGCGCCTCCCTCACCACACTGCGGGTGGTGGACTGAGGAAGGGAGGGCAGGCGGCTGGGAGTTCTGGGCAGACAGGCAGGTGGGGCGGCCTCCTCAGTAGGGCGGGTCTCAGGCTGAAGCGCAGCCCCCCAGGCCGGCTGGGCAGATGGAGAGGGGAGGCGGAGACGTGGCAGGAAAAAGCACAGGAACGTCACATGGCTGAGAAACAGGGTTTCACAACAACACGCCTGCCCCCGAAAGTCAGAAGAGAGATGTGGGAACTCCAACAGGCCTCGGGGGCTCAGAATCAGGTTTTCCCACCGAGGAAGAACACAGACTTTGGAACCCCCCAGATCTGAGTTTAAATCCTTCTCTGACATGTCCCACTGTAAGACCTGGGGTAGCAGAGTCAATGGGCCCTGCTGAGCCTTGCTTTCCTCATCTTATAAAAAGATGCCCAACATAAAAGGGAAGCAATGACCGCTGGCTCACGGAAATGCAGTTTTCTTCCTGATATTAACTCTCCCCCTCTATAAGCACCCTGAGGGCAAAAGGCACAGCCGCTTGTCCAGCCTGGGGTCAGAGAACAAGCCTGGAGAACATTCATTTACAACCGACTCTAAACTGCATCCCACCTCCCTTCGCGGTGGGCAGTGCACCCCAAGGGCGTGCGTCTGCTCAGTGTCCCAGGAAGGGTGTTCAGTCTACTTTCACCCCACTCCAAACCATGTCCCAGGTTCCTGAGGGCAGGATGACCAGGCCCCCGAGCCCTCGGCCCTGTGCTCCCAGCTCCCCCATACCATCCACCCAAGTTCTGTCTTTGAGACCTGTTTGTCACGCTTCATAGACAGCACCTGACTCCATTTACACCTCTGGAGAGCACTAGAAGGAAGACAGGGAGGGGTAGATGTTTTCCCACAGGTTACAGACAAGGAAACCGAGGCAGGAAACTAGACTGTCTGCTGCTACCTGGCAGTCGGCCGAAGGCTGGCCTCACTGGGTGTCTGTGAGCAGTGGAGACGTGCTGGTCAGGACTGGTAGTGAGCAAGGGCTAAGGAATCCAGAGGCAAATGCAGTGGGGCTGAGCTGAGCCCAAAGATTTCCCATATTATCAATAATCAGAGACTAGGTGCCCTTGTTCCATTAAAGAACAGGGATCAGGTAGGGCTGGCCCTGTGGCCCAGTGGTTGAGTTTGTGTGCTCTGCTTTGGTGGCCCTGGGTTTCACTGGTTCAGATCCTGATCACGGACATGGCACCACTCATCAGGCCATGCTGAGGCGGCGTCCCACATACCAGAGCCAGAAGGACCTACGCCTAGAACAAACAACTATATACTGGGAGTCTTTAGGGAGAAGAAAGAGGAAAGAAAAAAAGAAAGAATAGGGATCAGGTAAGCTAATAGGAAAGGCAGGAAGTCAACCTCCTCACCCAGCACCACCACAAACAGCCACGCAGTGCTTTCCAGAAGCCAGGCAGCCTCCAGGCGCTTGACAGATATTAACTCACTTAATATCCACAATAACCCTGTGAAACAGGTCCTTGATCATTTCCCTTTTACAAATGAGCAAAGAGTCTTAAGGAACTTGCCCAGGGCCACACAACTGGGGAGTGGTGGGGCTGGGATCTGAACGTGTGGCCGTGGCCGTTTCCTAGCTGCCTCCCACCACACAATTCCTCCACCTCCAGGCCCCCCTCACCTCCCAAGCCATGAGGGAACAGGCTGGCTGGCAAACTCTCGGGTCCCGAGGCTCCAGGGCCTGTAGCAACTGCCTCCCAAGGTCCTTCCTCCAAGTGGAGAAGCCAAGGACCCTGACCTGCTCTGTGGGCTCGACCAATGTTCTGGTCCTTGGCCTCCTGCCTCTGCCTCCAGGCAGGGTCGAGACAGAGAAGGAGGCAGGGGCCGGAATTCTACCATGATATTCTGTTCCCACTGACTCAGAATCCCCGAAGAACAGATGGACAGGGGAATTTCTGAATGAGTAACTAACCACAAAAGAATAAAGTTATGTGAATCAGCCTGGAACACCGTTAGAAAGAAATCAGGGATGAGCTTTCAAAAAAATCAGGCTAAGGAAGTGGGAAGTGCCCAAAATGTGTGCTCCTGCACCATTCCTGCCTTGGGGCAGAGCTGGGCCTGTCGTGGGTTTCTAGACTACTCCTGATTGCAAAACTACAAGGTTTTTTTTTACCCCACGGGAAGCAGCAGAGGGACTGCTAAACATATCTGGATTTCTCCCACCAGCAGAAGAGAGGCCCTAGGACACGAAATCAGACAGACAAATGGTAGAGCTCTGATTCCCCTCCCTTCCCCATGTTGTTTTCACTGAAATTCTTTTATTAATGGGCCGCTTCTCACCATCTCCCTCCAGCAGCTTATAAAACTGAGCCCAGGAAATCTATCAACAGCCCTGGCCCAACAGGACAGGAGGGGACAGTGGGGAAAACTCAAACTCAATCTCAAACCCTTTCAGAGAGCGAGCTGCCCCTGCAATGCCCATCAGGGAGCCGGAGGATGAGAGTGGTCTGCGCCGCCTTGCTAGGCTGAGCTTGGCAAGCGGGAGGGGGAAACCGGACAGGCTTTAGCTGGGATTTTATTTTTTCCATAATTTAGAATGAAGTTATCTTTCCTGCTTGAGCACTTCCTTCCATAAAACTGTCGTGCTGGTAAAGGTGAAGATTTGTCACCCTCAAAGGCTTACAACTCATTCTGGCACTCGGTTTGTGTATATCTCCAGCGGGGCCGTCTCAGGCTGAGTCCAGGAAACAACAAACAACAAGCTGGAGGGTGTCCAAAGGCGGCAGCAGGGGCAGCGGGGGTCTAGAAATGAAGTTATCTGAGAGACAGCTGGTGGAACCGGAGAAGAGCCGAGGGGGAGCTGTTGTCAAATACTCACGGGTTGTCATGCGGACGAGGGGGCAGCGTCGCGCTCTCGGGCCCTGCCTGCAGCGGCATGGCCGAAGGATGGCTCCAGAAAGGCAGATCGGAAAGCCAGAGCTGTCCAGCAGTGCAGAGGGAGGTTCATCACTGGAAACGTGCACGCAGAGGCTGGCCACTGGGCTGGAACCCAGCGCGAGGCACGGGTCTGGAGGACGGCCTGGGCGGACCCCTCCTCTGAGTGTCTGCGTCTTTACCTTCTAATGGTCACAGGCCCTGAGGAGCTGTGAGCCTCAGAAGGAAGGTTCTGTTTATCAGGTTTGCATTATTATCCTTTATTAAGTGCCCGCATTATGCTCAACACTTCATATGCATCACCTTGTTGAATCTTCACAACAGCCCCATAAGAGAGATGCTGTGCCTGCCACGTGGCAGGTACCAAAAAATATCTGCTGAATGAATGAACGCACCCCGTTTACCAACGAGAAAATGAGGCTTAGAGAGGATAAGCACCTTGCCAAGGTCAAGCAGCAGGGCGGCAGCAGAGCTGGTCTGTGCAGCTGGGTCTGACTCCCAGGGCCCACATCCTGGTCCACTGCTCTGCTCACCTGGCAACGGCCTTGGTCTTCAGAGACCTGTTCCAGAGTCAGCTGGCGGTGACCAAAGGCAACAAGGACACTGCTGACAGGCACCAGGCTGTTTTCCAAATATGCTCTAATAAGCACGCATTGATCTTACAAAAGAAGAGAACAAAGCTTATCTACATGTTCAAGTTCAGCCACCATCTCCCAACCGATGTGTGTGCACTTAAGAATTAGGTGGCCAATCCAAAAGACAGACTGAAAGTAAAACAACTGCTCAAAAATAAAAACAAAATAAAGAGTTGTCCGTGAAGATGTGGAGAAAGTGGAACCCTCAGACACTGCTAGTAGGAATGTAAGATGGTGCGGCTACTCTGGAAAAGAGCCTGGCACTTCCTTAAGAGGTTCAACATGCAGTCACCAGATGACCCAGCAATTCTACTCCTAGGAATTTGCCCAAGAGAAATGAGAACACATGTTCACACAAAAAAACTGTGCCTGCCTCAGGGGCCGGCCTGGTGGTGCAGCAGTTAAGTTTGCATGTTCCACTTCTCGGCGGCCCGCGTTTGGCAGTTCGGATCCCGGGTGCAGACATGGCACCACTTGGCAAGCCATGCTGTGGTAGGTGTCCTACATATAAAGTAGAGGAAGACGTGCATGAATGTTAGCTCAGGGCCAGTCTTCCTCAGCAAAAAGAGGAGGATTGGCAGTAGTTAACTCACGGCTAATCTTCCTCAAAAAAAAAAAAACTGTGCCTGAATGTTCATAGCACATTATTCATAACACTCAAAAGATGGAGGGCCGGCCCAGTGGCGCAATGGTTAAGTTCGCACATTCCGCTTCTCAGCAGAATTCACCGGTTCGGATGCCGGGTGTGGACACGGCACCACTTGGCACGCCATGCTGTGGTAGGCATCCCACGTATAAAGTAGAGGAAGATGGGCACGGATGTTAGCTCAGGGTCAGACTTCCTCAGCAAAAAAGAGGAGGATTGGCAGTAGTTAGCTCAGGGCTAATCTTCCTCAAAAAAAAAAAGATAGAAACCACCCAAATGTCTGCAAATGTCTGTCAACCGATAAATGGACAAACAAATATGGTACATCCATACAGTAGAATATTATTCAGCCTTAAAAAGGAATGAAATTCTGATACATGCTACAACATAGATGAACCTTGAAAATATTATGCTAAGTGGAAGAATTCAGTCACAAAAGACCATATATTGTATGATTCCATTTATATGAAATGTCTAGAATGGCAACTCTTATAGAGATAGAAAGTAGATTCTCTCAGGGCAGAGCTGAGGAGCTGTAACAGAGGCCGGATGGTCTGCAAAGCCTCAAATATTTACAATCAGGTCCTTTGCAGGCAAAACTTGCCAACCCCTGTGCTATGTTGGGGATGCTGGGGAGGGAAAGGGATGAGCGATACCAGTCAGGGCCTCTGTCCCCTGGAGTTTATGGCCCAGTGAGGAAGACAGTTGGGGTCTGAGGACCATAGTATAAATGGAGAGAAACGCTGTGAAGGAAAGAACCCACAGCCCTGTGAAAGCACAGAACAGGGGGCCCACAGGGCGCCCTCCCTGGACAGACTTAACCCGAGGCCACGGGAGCAGAAGGGAGCCACACTTGGAAAGGCCCTGGGGAGGGGGGCACGTGAAAGACTGGGGAATGACCAGCGGAAGGCCACAAGGCTGCAGTGCATTGTGGAGGGCAGGGCCTGCAGGGCAGCCCGTCTCCCCTCACAGGCCCACGTCCCATCCCTGGAGAGGGTGGGAAGGGGGCTGAGAACAACTGAGAGTGTGGACTGTTTACAAACCCTCCGCCTGAAGGTCTAAGAAGACGGGGGGGACAATCTATCAGCTGAAAAATATTTCTTGATCACCTAACAAAGTGCCCATCATTTTCTTTAGCCAATATCATCAGGACACAAAAGAAGAAGAAGATGTGATGTCTGACCTCAGAGAGGAAACAGGGAGCTGAAACAAGCCCAGGTCCTCAGTTCTGCTACTCAAACATCACGGCACCTGCTGTTCCCAACGCTGGAATGCGCTTCCCCAGACCCCCAAGGGCACTGCCCCCTCATTCCTTGAGGTCTCCATCAGATGTGACTAATTAGAGAAGATTTCCCTACCCACTCCACAGGAAATAACTCCCTCCTCTCTTTTTTCCTTCCTCCCCCCACCCCGGGGCCCAGGCGTCCCCTGTGCCCTCACTTTGCAGAGTTTTCTCCATCACACTGAACTCTACCTGTGATACGAGTCTTTGCTGGCTCACTGACCACTCTTACACTAGAATACAAGCCTTATGAGGGCAGGAACTTTGTTTTTTCACTGCCGTATTCCACAGCAACAAGACCTGACACAGTCGGTTCTCAAATAAATATTTGTGGAATAGATGCAAACGCTTAAAAAAAATCTAAGGGTAAATGTCCTACATTTGTGACCTTGAGCAAATTATTTCTTTATGGTTCAGTCTCCTCACTTCTAAATAAAAATAATAAAAGTACCTACTTCATGGGTAAATAAATGTGGATTATTATTATCATCATCCTGTGTTAAGGGTCCATTTTGTGTCGCATGTTAAAGGAGGAGTTTTAAATATATATCCCATTTAATTCTCACATAAACCCCATGAGATCACTCTTATTACAAACTCCCTCTGGACAGACGAGAAAACTGAAGCTCAGAGGTACCAGGGAAGCTGTCCAAGGTCACACGGCGAGTAGCACAGAATCACATTCAAACCAGCACTATCGGCCCTCGAGGCCCATGAGCCTCCCTCTCTTTCCAGCTCAAACTGGAAAAGCCAAAGGAGGCGGAGAGAGGGAGATGGCACATCCTGGAGCAGCTGAGGCGTGTTCAGGAAGGAAGCGGGATTCAGATTCTGTTCCAATGGACTAAAAGGATTCAGACGAGCAGAAGACAGGACGAAAGTCATTCTAGGTCAAAAAAAAAAAACTGTTCTTAGACTATCGTAACACAAACAAGAGAGGACAATGGTGGAATCACAGGACCGGCACCTGGATGAAACCCGAGACGCACCCAGTCCAACAACTCATGTTAAGAGCAAGAAGCTAAGGTCTGAGGCGGAAGAGTGACTGAGGGGTGTGAAGGCGGTAGACTGTGCCCACGCTGACGCTTCCACTCCAAATAGACGCATTCTTATTCATAACCATTTAATTCCTCTAAAAAATCACAGAAGTAACACATGTTCACTACAGCCAGAGAAAACAAGCCAAAATGGAGACAGTTAACAGTGTCCCCAGCACCAGCCATAAGCTGTGGAACAGTTTTATATTTAAGGGGTTCAGGGTTCCATTAAGTGGCTTGCATATCAGAACAGAGTTTGAACCTACGTGAACTGGGCTTCCATTGTTGTTTCCCAGTCTGTTTGCAGTTCATTCATTTGTTCATTCATTCATTCATTCATTCAGCCAGCGATTACTGAGGATCTCATATGTCACTGGCACAGGCGTAGGTACCAAGATTCTGCGACCAGCATACATAATAAAATGATCTTTCCTTCCTCTCCCACAAAGGCTGGAGGCACACCCACCGGTCTGTTAAAACAACAAATGAGGGCAATGAAACAGACCAGCTCCGTTCCCAACTGGAGCTCTCAGACGGAGCGCACGTCTACCTCTGCTGCCCGACACCTCACCAACCAAGAGTAAAGAGACTCTTGAAGGCACAAACCCACACTTTCAAAAACAGCAGAGGGGAGATGAGAGCAAGACAATTTTAGAGACTGGAGGGCGGAAGGACAAGTGTGAATTGACTGAAGAAACCTAAGGAAGGTGAATCCTGAAGCGTTAGCACCCCAGAACCCCCAGAAAGCTTAGCAGTCGGCAGCACCAGAAGGGGCTGCAAGTGGGAGGCCTCATTAAAAGTCTGCTTCCACGTTTTGGGTCTTATGAACAACGCTGCGGAACAGAGGGGTGCAGAGGTCTCTCTGGATGGCTGATTTCAAGTTCTCTGGATAGATACCCAGTAGTGGGATAGCTGGACCATATGGTATTCCTATTTTTAATTTTTTGAGGAATCTCCATACCATTTTCCACAGTAGCTGAACTAGCTTGCATTCGCACCAGCAGTGTATGAGGGTTCCCTTTTCTCCACATCCTCTCCAACACTTGTAATTTCTTGTCTTGTTAATTGTAGCCATTCTGACAGGTATAAGGTGAAATCTCATTTTAGTTTTGATTTGCATTTCCCTAATAATTAGTGATGTTGAACATCTTTTCATGTACCTATTGGCCCTCTGTATGTCTTCTTTGGAAAAATGTCTGTTCATATCCTGTGCCCATTTTTTGATCCGGTCGTTCTTCTTTGTTGTTGTTGAGTTGTATGAGTTCTTTATATATTTTGGAGATTAACCCCTTGTCGGATAAATGATTTTCAAATATTTTCTCCCAGTTGGTGGGCTGTCCTCTTGCTTTCTTGATGGTTTCCTTTGCTGTATAGAAGCTTTTTAGTCTGATGTAGTCCCATTTGTTTATTTTTTTCTTGTTTCCCTTGTCTGAGTGGACATGGTATAGCTAAGACGTGGAAGCAACCCAAGTGCCCATCAACGGATGAATGGATAAAGATGTGGTGTATATATACAATGAAATACTACGCAGCTATAAAACAACATGGATGGACCCATTTGTGCCCCATTTGCAACAACATGGATGGACCTTGAGGATACTAGGCTAAGCAAAATAAGTCAGACAGAGAAAGACAAATACCATACGATGCCACTCATTTGTGGAAGATAAACACACAGATAAGGAGAACAGAGTAGTGGTTACTAGAGGGGAAGAGGCTAGGGGCGGGCAAAAAGGGTAAAGGGGCACACCTGTATGGTGACAGTGGTGAACACGATGCAGTCTATATGGAAACTGAAATATCATAATGTTCACGTGAGGGGCCGGCCCAGGAGCACAGTGGTTAAGTTCACATGCTCCACTTCGGCCACACGGGGTTCACCAGTTCAGATCCTGGGGGTGGATCTACACACCACTCATCAAGCCACGCTGAGGCGGCGTCCCACATAGACGAACTAGAATGACTTACAACTAGGATATACAACTATGCATTGGAGCTCTGGGGAGAAAAAAAGAGGAAGATTAGCAACAGATGTGAGCTCAGGGCCAATCTTCCTCACCAAAAAGCATACCTTAAAAAATAATAATAAGGGGCCTGCCCAGTGGCGCAGCAGTTAAGTTCACACACTCTGCTTCGGTGGCCCAGGGTTCGCCAGTTCGGATCCTGGGTGCAGACCTACACACCGCTCATCAAGCCATGCTGTGGCAGGCATCCCACATATAAAGTAGAGGAAGATGAGCATGGATGTTAGCTCAGGGCCAGTCTTCCTCAGCAAAAAGAGGAGGATTGGCAGCAGATGTTAACTCAGGGCTAATCTTCCTCAAAAAATAAATAAATAAATAATGATAATAATAATAATTACACCTGACATTTATACAATGTTATAAGCCAATATGACCTCAATAAAATATTTTTCTTTTCAAAGTCTGCTTTAGGAAAAGATCCCCCAGATCTCCTCCCCCACCTCCTTCAGGCAGGTGATCGTCCCTCCAGGGTGATAAACCACCCCAGGGGTTTATCCTGGAGAGGGCAAAGCAGAAGGCCTATGGACTGGGGAAACAGCACAGGGAAATGCAGGGGCAGCACACTGAAAACGGGGGATTAAGTTCAAGTACAGAAGGCTGAGACCCCTCCTCTTCCCCATTAGGTTCCTGGGCACAGGGGGTCAGCCTTAGTTAGACCTTCCAGGTAGATTAGGAGATTCTTCTCTAGGGATCTTAACAGCTCAAGAGAAAATACCTAAGATACTAACTTATCAGGTTCCTAAATGAAACAGGCCAGCCAGGTCATGCTACATGAGGTCCAGAGTCCAGCAGAACCCCCCAACCGCCCTCCATACACACACACACACAGCCTAATGGCTCATGCAAATGGAAGCAGCCTGCCAAGGATCACCAGACTTGTAGAGAAAGCCCGTCACGGGAAAGACAGAGGAAAAGCACGCACCACGCTTTACAGGATGCGGTGAGGAAAAATCCTTCCTCCCAAAAATAGAGCTGTCACCAATAGCCTCAGAGAAGGAGGAGGTGATAGTGCCTCCAAGAAACCAAAACAGGATGCTGTGAAAAGAAAAAAGGTATATTTAGAAAACAGAAGAACTCTTAGAAATTAAAAATATGATAATTAACATGGAAACCTCAACAGAAGGCTGGAAAACAGAGCTGAAGAATCTCCCAGAAACGGGGAGGAGGGAGAGAAAGAGAAGAAGAATAAAGTTATAGGATGAATCCAGGAGATTCACTATCCAAATTGAAGGAGTTCCAGAGGGAAGAAGAGAAAAACTGGCGGGAGCAAGTCATCAATGAAGTAATTCAAGAAAATTTCCCAGAACTCAGTAATGTGTTTCAAGACCAAGAGGTCCCAGAGCGCAGTGGATAAGGTATGTCCCCGCTAAGGCACGTCCTCTGTGAAATTCTAGAACACCAGACAAAGGGAAGACTCTGACACAGCACCCCGGAGGCTCCAGAGAGAAAAACCATGGCACCTACAAAAGACTCAAATTGGAATGGCATTAGACCTCTCCACTGTAAGCTGGAACTTAAGAGAAAATTAAGCAATGCTTTTCCACAAAAAAAGATCACTAACCTAGAATCCCACACCCAGCCAAAATATCAAGAAAGCATGTATGTAGAATGAACACCTTTTCAGATGTGTGAGGCCACAGTCATTACAGAGACCTCCCAGATGGTACACTGCGTTTCCTGTGCGGGGCATCCATCACACTGTGCTGTAGATGCCACACTGTTCGCTGTCGATGCCACTAGACTCTAGGTTAGAGACTGCGTCTATTCCCCCAACAGCTTTAGTGCAGGGTGCTACGAGATGACATAAGAAGGCATCCAGCTCAGTGAGGGGGAGGCAGGGACCGCCGAGTGGAGGGAAGTGACACCTAAACTGAACCCTTAAGGAAAAGTGCAAGATGTACATCCCAGTGTTGTTCCAGGCAGCAGGCTCGCGGGACCCATCACAATTCATCAATTTGCTGACCGTAGACAAGAGTCCTAGTTGACAGGTGACACTCAAGCCAGGAACAAATGAACCCATCCCCAATAACTAGAAATACTAGTGATGTTACCAGTGCTATTAATCATCTTTTCTGGAACAATGTGATATACAAATCAATAAAATGTAACCAATCTGAGCATGAAGAATGGGGACATTGAGGCAAAAGGCTGGCTCTGGGTGTGACCTAAGGGTCCCTGGAGCAGTCTGGAAGCTCCAGAGGGCATGGGCCACCATGAAGCCAGTGCCCTAAACAGAATGGGGAAGCCAGACCTGACGACCTGCAGAGGCCCCCGATGAAGGGCACTGGGGTCTGGGGGCTGGGCTGGCGCAGGGAGGGTCTCTGTACTTGGGCCCTCTCTCCTCTCTCCCACCTGTGAGGAACGAAGGCCCCGCTCACCTGGCTGGCCAGACAAACCAGCTGGGAACACAGTCCAAGCTTCCAGGCACCTCCCACCCCTTCCAGGCCTGCTCAGACCTCAGGTTCTCATGCAGATTTCCACTTGCTGGAGTTTGAGGTCAGAAGAAACAGCCAAGGATGAATAACGGTCTGGCTCCTCCACTACTCCAACTCAAATTTATGGAAGCAGCTTTCTAGAAAGAGCCTCCCCTCCGCCCGGCACCTCCCTCTCCCACCACCTGGAAGGAGGCGCCTGGTGCTCAAGTCTAATTGGATTCCCGTGGCCCCATGATGACTTCGTGCTCTGAGGCAGCGGCAGCAGCAGCAGCAGCAGTGAGGTTTCTGAAATAGAAGCAAAGTCAGGGGCCTGTGTGCTTTGCTGCTGTGGCTGGCTACCCCCGGGATCTGAGCAGCCAAGAAGGAGCCTTCCTTTCCAAAATGGTCCTTTTCCACCCTGTGGCACGATGCGCCCTCCTCCCCACCTACCAAGGTCTGGCCTGATGGCAGTATAGATTTGGAGGGGGGCCACTCAGCTCCAGCTCCGAGAACCAGGGCCAGGCTGGGGCTGCAACCCGGAGGAAGCGGAGGTGCTGCCTTCTCTCTTTTCCAAGAATCCCTCTCCCACCACCATTCCCTTCTTTGCTCATTTTACTCTTCACAGATACACCTCCCAGCCTGAGGCTCTCGAACTCGAACCACCTGTGTCTCTCTTGCGTCCTCAGTCTCTCCAAGTTCTCACTCTTCTTTATTACACAAGAGGGGTAAACCGAGGCACGGGGGGGGATGGCTAAAGGCTGGTGCCGTGGGGACTCCACTGCTGTCACACACTCTCATGCCAAGTCAATCACCAGTAGTGGCGCCTGTCTCTGACATGTGCACCCAGACGCCACGCTGTGGCTGTGGCAGAGTGTGTGCAGGGTGAACGGGCCAAGCAGGCAAGTGAGCATGCAGGCGTGTGTGAGAACGTGAGCGTGAACAAGCATGTGAGTGAGCCCATGTGCAAGAGTGAGCATTGCACGCTATGTGTGAAAGTTCATGTGAGGGGGGAGGGTGGAGGCAAGTGAGTGTGTGAGCAAGCATGTGTGAGAACATAAGAGGGGATGTGAACATGAAACGTGTGTGCGCACCAGGGCCACATGAGCTCCCCACAGCGACCAGGTCGGGCAGGGAGTCCCGCCCGAGCTCCCCTCCCACAGATTCCATCCCAGGCGCATGGCTAAAGTCAAGAAACCACCCCACATCCAGAAGCGGGGCCACGGCGGCTGCCTCTGCCTCCTCCCCCCCCCCCCCCCCCCCCCCCTCCCCCCGCTCCACCCCAGCGCACCCAAGTTTCCACCGGCGGCACTTTTTTAAAGACAAGGAAAAGTGCTCCTCACTTCCTTGGGGAGTGATGAATATGCGGATTACAGAAGTGAGTTCTGAAAGCGGTGACCTCTCTGGAAGAGAAGGGGCAGGTAAAACACAGGCCCTCGGGCCGGCCTCCGTCTGTGCGCACAGACAAAGGGGCCGCGCGCGCAGGGGAGGCGTGCCCGCCCGCTGGGAGCACCGGGCGCGGGGCTCAGGGACACGCATGGCCCCCGCAGACGGGCGCGCGAAGGAGGGCCCGCGGCCCGCACGCTTTCGGCTGCGCCCTAAGCGCTCAGTCCCTTGGCCCCTGCCCTGGACGAGAGTGGGTGGAGAGCACGACCTGGGGGCAGAGGGGCCTGAGGTGACGACCGCCCCGCCGCCGCCGAGTCTGGCTTCCGCCTGGACCGGGACGAAGGCAGGGAAGAACCTCGGGACAGGCCCGAGGAGTCCGCGCTGGTGGCACACAACCAGTATTGACAGCGCCACCAGTATGGCTGCCGCTGCCCACTCTCAGTCGACTCTGTACATGGCAGCCGCAGAGCCTTCTGAAAGCAAGGAGCTCTGGCTCTCTTTGATCTAATTCCTCCAATGCCTCCAACCTTGCCCACCAAAACAGCTAAAGCCCTCCAAATGGCCCCACGGCCCTATGTGATCTGAGGGCCTGCCCCTTGCTCACCTCACTCCAGCTGTCCTGGGCTTGAACAAGACTCACACGCTCCGACCTCAGGGCCTTTACACATCTTGCTCCCTCTGCCCTAGGAGGCACCTCCCCCAGATACCCACAGGGCTCGCTCCATCATGTTCTTACCTCTCTGCTGAAATATCATGTCCTCAGTGACGCCTTCTCCACCTCCCCTGTTTAAACCATAATCCCTGACCCCACCCCATCCTCCCACCTCTTCCCTATTTCTTTCTTCTCCATAGCATTTGTCACTACAAATTTTAATTGTTTATTGTCTGTCTCCCCCACCAAAATATAAGCTCTTGAGGACAGGGATTTTTCTTTGCTCCTGCATCCTCAGAGCCCGAAGAATGCCTAGTGCCAAGAAGCCCCTCAAACTCTGTGGATGACTGAGTCTCCAGACACTTAGGGTGAACCAAGCTGAGGCTAGGACTGGAAACGCTAGTCCCAAACCCCACTCACAAGCTGTCTTTGAGGCTCAGCGGCCACAATCCTCATTCTAGCCACTTCTCAAGGTCACAGTCAGGAACGCCGGTAAGATGATGCCTGGGAAGATGCTTCGGGGCTTTCAGAGTGGGGAGCCCTACAGAAATGGAAGGCCCCAAAACTGTTTCTCCAGCAGCATCTGCCAGGCCAACTTCAGGGCGCCCTGAGTGCTAATACCACACAGAGGGATGTACACAGACGCGGCTCCTGCCCTGAGGAACAGCTGATCAGGCCTGAGGTCCTCAGATGGGCAGGCACAGCCGGTCCTATTCCCTGTGGAAGCCCTGGTACCCAGGACCCGCTTGCACACAGTAGGTACTCAATAAATGCCTGGCAAAAGCATAAATGGGCAAATCCCATGGTGATAACCAGATAGAGAAGGGAGAGATGATCAATATACAAATCCTGAATAAAATATCAGTTGACCTAAAACAGCATGCTGACAACAGCTACCACAGAGAAGACTGATAAAGACACTGAACATGTTTTCATTATCTTCAGACCAAGGGCAGATGTGTTTTCTAAGACAGACACTAAGGATGTGGTGAAGAACGCCACAGGGAATGGAGAACAAGGTCAGGAAACCTCTTTCCAGGGAGTGCATTTCAAGAATTAGGCCAAAATACTGCAGATCATGACAGAACGCACTCTGTCGATATTAGCTGTAATTAAATCATTGTTTTTATCATTGTCTTGGCACCCCACCAGTGGAGCAAGCAGGAAAGTGGGAGACCAAACACAGGTTTCCCATCTCACAGGGAGTGGCCTGGGCACAACACTTCCTGGTGAAACTCGTCCTCCCCGTCTGTAAGATCGCAGAGCACCGGTCGAGTAGCGCCTGGTCCCGGCCGCAAGGATGCTGGCACGCCTTCCCTCAGTCATCGAATGTCTGCTGAGGGCCCACTCTGTGCCAGACGCCCTCTCGACAGTGGACGCAGAGTGAACACAGAGAGCTGCGCCCCTCTCTCCCGCAGCTCCCTCTCCAGGGGCGCCGATTGTGAGCCCAGACGCAGTAGGCTGCAGCCCTCTGGGTACATCAGTCTCCAAACAGCACTCCCTTTCCTCCTATGGGAGAAAGGACTCTCATTTGCAAAGGGCTCAGAGCTTTTGCTGAGGAAGAGGCTAAGTCCACACTGTTCAGGACAGAGAGAGCTGCTCGGGAAGTCGGCAGCCACAAACACTAAAGGAAGGCCTGCGAATAAGCCCTCCTCCGGGAGCCATTCTTCTTCCCACTTTGTAGAGGAAGAAACTGAGGCTTCGCCCCTGTCAAACTTGCAGACAAGGTTCAAGGGGCCCAGGCTAAGAGGACCAGAGAATCCCGAGTCCCCAGTTCAAGAGCTCTTCTCGCATCCACGATCACGCCTGGCTCGGCGAGCTGGAGTTTCGAAAGAGGAGCAGCACACAGCGGTCCCCGAAGCTCGGCCCCTCCGGGTGAAGCCAGGGCCCTCGGCTGCTGGCAAGCTCTCTCATCCCGGGCCTGCTTTCTGCAAAGCCCTGGCCCCAGAGCCCGCCCAGCTACTGCTTCCCCCTGGGCCCAGCCAACTGCCACAGAAACAATGAAGGGCCAGGGAGGCACCACGGATTTCCCTGGCAGACATCCGAGATTTATAAGCTACCTGACAAAGCCCCCTTCCACGGAGAGGCTGGGCAACAGCTTCAGGGAAGCAGAAGATGGGGCCCTTGGCATCTGACCCCTCTGAGTCAGCGCCTCCACTCCCCTCCAGCCACTGAGCTGCAGACCCACCTGTTCTTCCTGGGGTGCTCCCTGGAGCTCCCTGGAGGCCACCTTAAAAACGGGAAAAGGCAGGTGTTTGAAGATTCTCTTGAGAAATCTGCCAGGACCACTACTAACTGGGCCCCTGCAGTGTGCACCATACTGCCCCAGACCCAAGGGGGGTGACCTCTCCTTGGGAGCTTCCAGTCCAGGAGGAGAGGGGCCCCACAGAGGAAGAGACACGAGACCCAGAGAAACAAGCCAGTGAACAGGTCAAGAGGGGTAGAATGAGCGCTAAGAATGGCTGCAGCTAGGCTGCAGACTCTGTGGTGTGGGCAGGCAGGAGGACAATGGACTACCCAGAGCTATCCGCTGTCTCAAAGGCACCGTGCCTCCAGACCCAGGAGACCGTGGGACGAGGCGCTGACACAGGGGCCAGCCCACATCAGTGGGTGCCAGTCAGGCTGAAATCAGGATGACAGAGACAAGCACAGACACTGGGGGCGGGGGGGGGCAGTAGCTAGTCGGGAAGGCCCAGAGAAGAAAGCCACTTCAGGCTGGAGGAAGGGCTATAAGGAGTTTCCCACAATGGTAGCAAGGAGCACCTTCCAGGTGAATTTTCTGAGTGTGTGTCTGTGTGTGGCGGATGACTCACAGGGCTCAAAGGGAGGAGTAAGATTTAAAGTCATTGAGTTCCAAGGCATCTTCGAGATTATCTCACTGTAAGATTCTCTCTGACAATCCCACACACAAAATCCCTGATCAATAAACACCGCTGTTTGCTTAAACCCCAGCAGTGCCGGGGAGCTCCAGGCAGCCCACTCCTCTACTGGACGGCTCCAGCTGTTGGACAGTTCTTCCTGGAACTGGACCCCCATCTGATCTCCTAGATTCCCTCGCCCACGGTCCTAGGTTCGGCCCTCTGTGGCCACAGGATATGTTCAAGCCCTCCTCTTCCACAGCAATCCTACACACGCTGGAAGACAATTCTTGTGTCCCCTCTTCCTATAACACACCATTAAAATAATTTCCAGACGAAACGAACCTTCTCAAATCCTTCGTCCAACTCCCACGTGGTGTAGTTTCCACCATCTCAGTCACCCTCCTCTGGATGAGTTCAGATTACAGAATTAATGAAGCCCATGCTGCAGATGTGGTGTGAACTCCACTGAGCACAGAGAGTCTGAATTCCTTTGAGCTGAGCTCCATACCTGGATGGTATGGTTCATCTCAGCAACCACATGGCATGGTTAGCTTATATTGTCTTCCATTTATTATCATTTATTCAATCAACAAACATGGGCTGCCTACTATATGCCAGGCACTGGGCTAGGTACAAGGGATACTAAGAAAAATGCCAGATCATCTTTGTGCTCAGGAAGCCTCCTTGGAGAGAGAAAAAACAAAACCAGATGAAACTATGGGGAAAAGAAGGTGCTGCTTATGCGGTCTTCTAGGAGCGCCGACTAGAGGCACCTACCCGGACGAGGAAGGACGGAGCCCCAGGCGAGGCTTCCAACAGTGCAGGACTTCAAGTCGCAGCCATGGAGAAGCAACAGGGACCGGCTTTACCCTTCCCCTGTGAACAACTAAAACGCCAGACAGAGGCATAAACAGCTCCTTCCGACACTGGACAACAGGCAGTGCAGGCCTGTGCACTCTGAGAGAGGAGGCAGGAGTGAGCCCCCTGACTGCCCAGCTCATGGCCTGGAGCAGCTGCCCCGGCCGCACGGGAGGAGGAATCCAAATGGAATCCAGTGGTCTCGCCAAGTGGAGGAGACAACATTCAAGTTCACGGAGCTGGAAGTTTTAGGGCAGCACGCTGAGACGGGGAGCTACGCCGAGAGCGCTCTGGAGATCTGCAGAGGGGTCCCCGCAGATCTCTGGAAGATCTGCATGTGTGGGGTGACGCTCCCGAGACTGGAAGGAGAGTCAGCAGAAAGCCGTAAGCCAGACAATTTGTGGAGCACACAGGGGGCCGGAGAGAGGTCACATTCCCACTCGCGAGAGCGGAGAGACCTCGTCATACACAGGGCACTGGGTAGAGCCCTCAGAAGGGTGGTGCCTTAGTCATGAAACTAAATTAGCCCTAGACTAAAGGCTGCGCTGGATCCCCCCAACAAAGCTGACAGCAAGCCACAAATGAATTAAACTGATCCTAAGCAATTTAAATGCATGCCAGAATAAAGTCCAATACTATTTAAAGAAATATAACAAAATCCAGCAACATTAAATTCACAACGTGTGGCATCCCACCAAAAATTAGCAGGCATTCAAAGAAGCAGAAAAATATGACCCATAACCAGGAGAAAAATCAGTCAATAGAAGAGACCCAAAAATGACAGAGATGATGAAACTACTAGGCAAGGATGAAAAGAACAGCTATTACAAGTATGTTCCATACGCACAAGAATGCAGAGGAAAACATAAACATATGAGGAGAGAAATGAAAGATATAAAAAAGACTCGAACTTCCAGAGATGAAAAAACACAATATCTGAAAAGAAAAACACCCTGGGTGGACTAATTAACATCAGATTAGACACTGCCGAAGAAAAGATCATTGTACTTGGAGACAGAATAGAAACTGTCCAAAATGAAGCACAGAAAGAAAAAAGACTGAAAAAAATTAATGGAGCATCAGCAACCTAGAGGACAATATCAAATAGTCTAATATACATGTAATTGAGTTCTGGAAAGAAAGGAAAGAGAAGGGGGGAAAAAATACTTGAAGAAACAATGGCTGAACAAATTTTCAAATTTGCTAAAACAACGCAGGTAGGAGAGAAATCAATGCAGGACAGGAGGGGCACTTCAAGTAGACACAGCAGGGACAGTGAGAAAGGAGAACCCCCATGGTGGGGAGAGGGAGCAGGCATGTAACTGGCATTACAGAAACAAAAGGGACAAAGTGGCTCTAAGTGGGGAGCAATGAGGCTGGACAGGGACAGGTGCCAGTTCACAGCAGGCTCAGTCGCTTGGACCTCATCTTATAGGGCAAGGGGTGACCACCTCATCCTGGACAAGGACAACTGATTTTCTGAACCTAAAGTCAGACTTTGCAGTTTTCTTAAGCAGGAGGGTCCAGAGAAGAGAAGGGAGGTTTGAGGCCCAGCTGCGACATCTGAGCCCTCAGCCTGACCCCGAATGGGGATGACCCAGCTGAGATGTCCACCCTTGGACCCTGTTTGGAACAAAGAGCAGAGGCAACAAAAGTATCCTACCCATCTGAGAAGGTTCCTCCTCCCCTGTGACTCCAGGAATCAGACAAGTCTTAAACCAGAAAGGACTTCAGGGATCACAGACTCCTCACTTTATAGATGAAAAGAGCTAAGGCCCAGACAAGTGACATGACTGGTCCAGGGCCAGTTAGGCATCCTGACTCCCAGTGGACCACTCTTTCCAGTGACCCACTCTGCGTGCTCTGGTCCCCACCATCCCTCTGGCACTATGGACTGCTCTGGATGATGTCAGTGAGTCTGTGAATCTCTACACACACTCGTCTCTACACGTCCACTCCAGCTACTAGAGGACAACAGCAGATTCCTGGTGTCACTGAGCTCTTACACTTCTGTAGGGTAGGTGCTGGCACGTATCTACTTCATGTGCACTGAGCAAAAGTGACTCCGGGCCTGACCCTGGGGAAGGGAGGAAGAGAGAATGCTCCCTGAGGATCAAGGCCAGAGCTGTCCTGAGTCTGCCTAGATCTGAAAGGGACAGAGAAAAAGAGACAGAGAGATCCAGAGGGTCCACCCACTGACCCATTCAGTGGGAGTTACCAGGCGACTCCCCCGGAGGCAGGGACATTCCTCTGGCCTCTAAATCCTGCTCCCTTATCAGATTGGCCCTGAGCCAGGCACTATGCTTGCCACCCAGCCCCTCCAGGGGAGGAGGAGGAAATTGCCTTGAACTCTCCTTCCCCTCTCTCCACACCAGCACCCTCCCTCAGCTCCATCCTCATCTTGGGCTCTGGGTTGGGCAGCACCTCTTTACAGGGGTTAAGAATGAGCAAATTCTTGAGCTATTCCTGGAGCCTTGATTTTTATCATCCTTCCATTCTGGTCAATTCTGAGAGGCCAGTGGCCGGGAATGCCAGAGAGATCTGAGCTGGGCCCACCAAAACCAAAATAACCACACACGTGCCTCTCTCGAGTCCTCAGGATATGGCCATTTTAGGTGCCTGTTTTCCTACAAAGCTGTCCCCAGGCCCTGTGGGGTCACCTCACACATAGGGTGCTAAGAACTGTGAGGCACCTCTGGGTGAGCTGAAGAAAGTAGGAGCACGTGTGGGTGTGGGGGGATAGAACAGACAGAATCCAGGGGCAGGATCTAGAAAGCCTGGCCCCAGCTTCCTCGGTTCAACTGCATGGAGATCCTGGGAAACCCAGCCTCAGTTTCTCAGCCATGAGCCTTGCCAGCAGAGGCCTCCTCTCCACCTCCCTGGGAAGGGCAGCGGAACTCTCCACCCAGAGCGGTGGACCTTTAGTAAGGAGCTCCTGACTGGAGAGCAGGTCCCACCTCCGCCCCAAGACATCTCGAAGCCTTGCAATTCAGGAGATCAAGGGTTTTAAACCAAGCAAGTGCTCTAAGTGTCCTGGAGAAAAGGGCTAGGCAAGGGCCACATTTCTTTTTATATCACAAATGCAGTCTTCATTCATTCAAAAAATATCTGAGTGCCCACCAGGTGCTAGGCCATGAGAACACAGGGCAAGCATCAGAGGAGGGCAGGACCAAGGCCTCTGCCCTTCAGAAGGAATAAAGAGGCAGGGCTGGAGGGGAGCCACTCAACTGTCCTTGCCTGTCTATCAGAGAACCCCCGCCTGCTGGGCTGCAGAGGTCCTGAGGCTGTAAGTGAGTTCGGAGGCAGCACGAGCAAACCCGCCTGGAATCCTAGCGGGTTGGGGTCGGGGGGATTCGGGGACGGGGAGCAGGGTCTCAGCAACACCAAGGTCTGTGGGCACCAGTCCTGTGCACCGGGGTGTGGCAGCACCGATGCTTTAGATCCTGACAGGAATCAAGAATGTGTTAAAGACACTTGATTTCACCACAAGATAGATGGTGCCTTCTCAGGTGTTTCTTTCAAGCCGCACCATCCTCCCCATGAACGCCTGGGGGATTTTGGGGCACTAACAGGCTGACGCCGTGGGGGTGGGGGTGGGGCTGCAAAGGAGAAAGGCCCTGCAGTTGAAAGAATCACCTTCCACCCTCTGCTTTGCCCCAGAATCGGGGTGGGGCGCACCCCCACGAGCCCACCCCTAACACACATACGCTGGCCCACAAGGAAAAGGTCAAGCCCCTCCACCTCAGCTGACGGGCACAGAGCCACCAGGACCAGCTGCAATGAGGACCCAGGAAACCAGCCTGCCAGCCATCCCCTAGGACTAGGACAATTCTGAGGCTTCCCCTCTTGGCAAAAGCATCCCAAAAGCCAGTGACCCCAAATGTATTCCCAGAAGAGAAGAAAATGTGTCTGATTCAGTTCCTCCGACTCCAGGACTCTGACTGCTTTCCCACGTGCATCGGCCTCAACCCAAACGTCAAAGTGTGAGTGCTGAGCAGGGAGGCCCACCCTGCCTGATCTCCAGTTTGCAGCGTCCAGGCCAAGGGCAGGCTCAAAGCATCCACCAGCTCACCCAGCCCTGGGCTTGCTGGCAGTGAAGTGTAACCACCCATTTCTAACTCAGCCAGCAGAGTGTGGCCCTCTGGGGAAGTCACACACAGATTCCAGAGATGCAGCTGCTGCTGCTGTCTTGAAGAACAGTGCTCAGAGCCCAAGACACAGTCCACTGAGCATCCCCAGGGCAGGGCCATCCGTACGCTACAGGGACACCTAAACTCGTTAAACTACCGAGAGTCATTTGGATAAGCAGTGAGGAAGGCAGCTGATGAAACTGTGGGACGGTCATTTTTTTGTTTTTTTTTTTTTTTGTTTTTTGTTTTGTTTTGGAGGAAGATTAGCCCTCAGCTAACTACTGCCAGTCCTCCTCTTTTTGCTGAGGAAGCCTGGCTCTGAGCTAACATCCGTGCCCATCTTCCTCTAGTTTATACGTGGGACGCCTACCACAGCATGGCTGCCAAGCAGTGCCTTGTACGCACCCGGGATCCGAACCAGCGAACCCCGGGCCGCCGAGAAGCGGAACGTGCGAACTTAACCGCTGCGCCACCGGGCCGGCCCCTGGGACGGTCATTTTTATGTCAAACCAGGTGAGTGTAAAGCAGCAAGAATCCCCAGCCGGGTCAAGGCGGGCGTCTCCTTTGGGTCCTCCACAGAGGGCTCTGGCTGCATCTACCAGCAATCTCGTCCCTTCCTACTTGGCCTTCAGAACCCACTCCTGGGGGCCTGGGATGCGCCAGGACCAAGCCCTGGGGGGACGTGGGAGAACCAGATAAAACCAAGAAGACAGTGGGTAGAGGAATAGAAAGAGTGGGATGCACTGAACCCTACGTGGGCTGAAGCTTTCCTATCACAGAGCGCCCGGGCCGAGGATACCTGAGACCTTAAAGAGTCAAAGTGCCCAGTAATCACTTATTGATGAATTGATGTCGTGATGCTTGGGCATGCTGAAGTGTAATCCATCCTCACAGCCTAAAGAACCAGCAAGGGGTGGGGGAAGGGGCAGAGAAGTAAGGGACCAGAGGCGGCTTCTTGGGTCTCTGCCTATGGGGCCTCTACCTACCATGCGCCTCAAACCAGCCGACTCTCGGTTGGAGCAGGCTGAGGTTCTCCATCCAGTTTTCCAGTTCCTTGGCCAAAAGGAGTTGCTGGGTTTCTGATCTTGCTTGTGATGCCAGATTTCTCCAAGGTTTGCAGAGTCGGCCTTGCACGCTTTCACGCACACTTAGCACATTAAGCCTGTAATCTGGTCAGATACCAGTAACCCTGCAACAGCAGCACAATGCTGGCACCCGATGTCACCCAGATGTCTCAGGGTGGCTCCCAAGTGTCCCCACCCCACAGTCCTCACCAAGTCCTCTCACTGAGCTAGGTCAACTCTCCCGCAGCACGGTTGAGGAGGAGGAGGCCAGCCCAGAGGCTGGGCGTGCAGTGTGGATGGCACTGTTTCACCAACGGTGAACCTTTCAGCCACAAAACACTTCTTTTCCAAGAGCTGCTGAGAGGGAGCAGGGAGAAAATAAAACACCAAGGGGTTTTCAAATGCAAAAGCCTGCTCAGCCTTTGTTCTTATTTGATGAAAGCACAAACCACCAGGCAGATGACAGGCGACAGGGCATCGCTGTGCTAAGAAAGTACATTTCATCGAGTCCAGACCAGGACCTCCAGGGAGAGGTAAGTCTGCCGAACGCCGAGCGCCGGGGGGACTTCTCCACTGGCGGCTCCAGGCAGCGTCCTCAAAACTGGGATGGGGTACTCGTTAATGACCCCGAGCTGGCTCTTCCCGTTTCCTGTTTCTGCCTCCCTGCCATGTGTGACATTTCACAGGAGAGAAGAGCTACCAAGGCAGGTGATAAGAAAAGAAAACCATAAAAATGAATAGATCGTGGGAGGTCAAAATATTAAGTCCACTGTGAGCTGCCTGAGAAGGACAAGTGAAGTCTGTGACTCACACAGACCTGGGTCTTCTTACTTCCCATCTGAGGTTGTGAGCAGTGGCAGAGAGTCTGGAGCACAGCAGGCACAGTGTCTGCTGGGCGAATGAAGGCATGAATTCCCAGCAGAGGCCTGCATCTGGGGTGACCAGCCGGCTTTCTGAGAGACCTGTCACTCCCTGACTCCCATTCTTCAGAGGTGCCATGGAAATTAGCAGGGGCTGCTGAGCAGCCAAGCTCCTGGCAACTCCAGAGGGCACAGGCGCCAGCTCTACGCCCACAGCTCCTGGAGCCCTAGGGCAGGGAGGCTGTCTCTTACAAACCCTGATTTCCCCAACCCTGCCAGCACAAGCCCCACACACCACACACCCGCAGAATCCACCTCAAACAGCATCTCTAACCCAACAGGAAGATGAAGTGTCCTGCCCTCGCCAGTTTCCCTGGTCAACCCATTGGGGGCAAAGAGTGGGCTGTGCTGTGTCCCAAGGAGCTGTGGGGTCCATGCCCAAATATTCCAGTTCTCATCCGCCTGGGCACATGGAGGGACTGCACACCATGGCCTGCCACCCTGAGCACACCGGCCACTGATGTGACTTTCCCAGGCCTCGCAGAAAGACATGGAAACTTTGCCTGCTGGGCTGTGACTTGCTCTGACCAGCAGCAGATGGGTCTTACACTGTGAGACATCAGAGCCTAGACCTCAAGAGGTCTTATAGATTCCCTTTTCACCTAAAAGGTCAGTTTCCTTGAGAATCAGAAATCATGCAGGGGAAGAGAGGCGCAGCTCAGAGCCAGTGCCGATCAGCAGACATGGGAGAGAGGCTCTCTGGGAGCACCCAGGCCCTGCAGAGCCACCAGCTGACCACCACAGCGTTAATAAGCTCAGGGAATGAGACCAGCTGAGCCCAGCCCAAACGGGTAACCCACAGAACTGTGAGCAGTAACATGGCTGTTGCGTTAATCTACTAAATTTGGGGGGGTCTGTTATGCACCAATAGATAATTGATACAACACTCACCCAGCAAGTCTATGCAGCTACTCAGAAGAATGAGGTCTACACCTGCTGATGTGGAAAGATGGCTAAAGAAGCAGCCAAGTGGTATGTATGACACAATTCTACTCAGGGCAAATGACGAGGTAACAGGTAGGCAGCTGGATGCGAGTCTATCATAAAAATACCTGCACAGAATATACGCCAAAGTATTAACAGTGATTATCCCTGAAGGCTAGGATTACAGGGGATTTTCCTTTTCTACAATTTATGTAATGTTTGAATATTATGAGTTTGCATTGTTTTTGCAAGAACAAAAAAAAAGGCACTTTAAAAAAAATTCACCTTGAATTCTGCTACAAGCTAATTTCTCCTAAAAATCTCTTTTCATCCTGTCACTCTCCTGTTAGGGGCCAACACTGGCTCCCTTTTGCTGGCCTCCTGAAACTGGAACCTCCTCTGGGTGGCATTCAAGTTTCCCCATAGAGAAGAGCCCACCCTCTCTTGCCAGCTGTGCCCTCTCTCCCTTGGTCATCTCCTCCAGCCCATGCCCATCTCTACGGCAGCCTCCAGCTCGCCATCCACCACTGCAACCACTCACAGAACCCCTCCCTTGCCTCCTAAATCCCCCCTTCCCTCCAGGCCCAAGCCAATCTCCCCTGGGATCCTTCACGGGTCTTCAGAGAAAGTTCCACCCAGCCCTGCCTTGACTGGATGGTGTCCTGTATTACTCGGCCTGCACTGCGGGCACCGACCCCTCAAAGGAGACCTTCACAGACACAGGCCGACTGGCCACCACCACTTCCAGCTTCTAACAGTGGGAGAGGGCAGAGCCCAGACAAAGAGTTCCAGCTGCTTCTCTCTCCGGCAGCAAGGGTGGTGCTGGGTAGTGGGTGACGACCCTGGACTAGAGCTGCCTCTCCACCCCACCCATCTCCAGCAGTGAGCAAGTGGGAGCCATTTGCACCGGTGGCTAATGTAGGGTGACTCATGCCTTCCGGACGCTCCAAGAGCTCTCCCTCCCACCCTCCAGGTCCCACAGGCTGCATACAGATCCAAACTCTGCCTTCAAACCTAATTGCCTTCCTGGGGGACCCAATGGCTCTTCCTCACTTAGGTCTCTGCAATCTGCATGTCCAGTTTTTAAACAAAGCTGTTTAGAATCTCCCAGGATTCAGACAAGTGGAAAATTGCAAGCCCAGACCTCTACCTCACTTTCTCTAAAGCAAAACATGTCATTCTCCACATTCACACACCCAGAAACACACACCCTCATTCAAAACCAGCCTGACACCTGCCCCTCTGAGCCCTTCTATAGGGCCTGGCCTGAGCGGGGGCTGGGGACTTGCTGAAGCAGGATCTACTCCCTCTGTCCCCGGTACCACCATCCCCAGGGCTTGTTAGTCTCCACACTGTGGCAGGTGGCCAGAGGAGAGGGCTCAGGCAGGGCCGCCAGGTGCTGTATTCCAGCTTTACACTGCCCTCCACGGAGGGGCATTCACGTCACAGTATATACTGACCTGCTGTACAGGCTCCAGTGGGCCTCCCAGCTGAGTCCCAGAACAACGCAGGAGAGCTCTCTCCCACACAAACCCATGCAGGCACACCCAGCCACACCCACGCTAGGGCAAGCACACACATACTCACTGACACACACAGACACACGTGCATGGCCACACCCTGTTCCAACTTTGCTCTGAGCATCCCCGAGATCACTTTCCTTACCTGTCCACTGCTCTCAGAGGCCTGTTCCCCGCCCCCAGCTCTCTCCTGACTCTGAACCTGACACACTTCCCTCACTGGGACTGGGAAGAGCACAGAATGTGTGTGGTGCCAGCGACACACGCACCGCACGATGGGGGGGTGAGCACAGGTACACATATAGCCAGGGCCGCTCCTGCCAGGGTTCTAGAAGGCTGTCTCGGGCAGAATTGGATGTTGCTCAGGTTTTACTATAATATATTTGCTTTAATTTGTCTTTTTAACCTGAAGAAAGGCAATTTTGCAAATTTGCACAAAGGTGCTGTAAGGGCTAGCAGCAGCCTAAGCTCCTCAGCCAAGGCCGAGAACTGCCCACGATCCTGCACCCGACGCCGCGAGACCCTCAGCCTGTGTGCAGCGACAGCCAAGCCTCCTTAGCCAGGGCAAGGGGGGATTCCAGGGGTCCAGTGAGCTGCCCGCCTCTTCAGACCCCTGGGCTCTGCTCCATCCCCATCCCTTCCTGTTCCCATCACAAGGTCAGATACTTCAGCACAAGCTGACGGTTGAGTGTAGAAACGGTCACAAGACTCAGAAAGTAAGCGAGTGTTCAAAGCACGATTAATTTCCAGCCACTGTAAGGGGAGCGGGAAGGAAGAGAGAGGGCGGAAGGGGTGTGGTAGACCAAAAGCACAGATAGTATTAAACAACGGATCATCAAAAACTAATCGACACTTGGCTCCCGAGTGCAGACTGATGCACACACGCTGTGACACTGACAGCCAGCAGAGGGGCTCCTCTGGCTCTGCCCTTCTCAAGAGCGCAGCCCAGGTCAGGACAAGTTTTTGGTTGTGTTTTTGCTTCAAGAGGAGGGAAAGGGTTTGGAAGCTGGAGGTTACCCGGCAGATCTTCTCATTTCATCAGGCTGTGGCTATATCTGAAGTTGAAATGATTAACTTGTCAGCTGGAGTCCACCAATGGAGCTTTCTAACCCCTGAATGCATCGGTCAGGGCAGGAGGTGGTTGCAACGAAAGCAGCGGCACAGCACAGAAGTCAGGCCGCAGGACCCTGCCTCTGACAGTCAAGCATCTCAGTAAACAACCTCCGCCCCCAGGCCGACTTCTATCAGGAATCAGGGCCTCTGGTTTACTCATTAACTTCATTCTTCCTCCTCCATCCACCTCCAGGCCAGAGGCAGAGCAGGCCCTCGTAAGGGGAAGAGGTATGTGGGAAGCCCCAAGACTGGAGGCCAAACCCAGGCATGCGCCCTGGTCCCACCCCAGACACCATCTTTATGGGAGGCAGAAGGAAGCGGAGCACCTGATCACCCAGACTCCCCGCTGGCGGGTGACGAAGTCAGCCGAAGGAAAGCAGTTAACCTCCAAACGTCACAGAGGCTCAAAGGCATGACAAGAAACAGCAAAACCCAGCTTCCTTTCTGGACAGTTCTTCGTTCAGGTCTCCTTCACCTTGGCTTCAACACAGATGCACAGGAGGAGCATGGTCACCTGGCTAGAAACCACTGGTGATGTCAGGCACTGCAGGCCTCCTGGGAAGCTCCCCACCCAGTTCCGCCGGCAGGGCCCACCAGGAGCAGGCCCCGCAGAATCTCGGTGATGGGGCAGGATGTGCCGTGAGGAGCCAGGACGTGCTGAGCAGCAAGGACTCTCAGCCACTTGTCCTTAAGTCCCTCCCTCCCTGACACCTGCTCTTCACGAGACCGATTCCCTCAGCTGGGGCCCACACGCCTGCTTGCACGCACAGACCACCCCATAGGCCGTGCCCCAAATCCCAGAGCAGAGAGAATAAGGCCAACACCCACCCAGGCCCTGAGGAGGAGGGAGAAAGACTTAAAATGGGAGTTCCCACACTCCTGCTGCAGCGGGCTCAAGGCGGGGCTGGAGAGGATTCCCAGGACCCGGTAAGAGGGGCCCGGCTATAGGTCTGTAGCAGGAAAGGCAGGTGTGGAGGGACGAGAGCAAGACCCCGAGGCCCTGAGAGCGCTAAAGATGTGGTCTCAGGCAGGTCTCTGACCCTCTCCACCTTAGGCGCTGCCCCTGCAAAATGGGGGCAAATGACAGCTACCTCACAGGACACTTGTGAAAATTAAATGACATCTAAACTAAGATTTAATGCGATTTAAATTAGTTGTGGACATACGTAGAGAGTCTGAAACTGTGGCCGATGATGACAACAAATATGAACACTGGCGTCCTGAATACAATGTGCAAAGCACGAAGGACAACAAGAGGTTCATGGCCACTCCTGGGACACCAAATAACCTGCTGGAACTCACAGAGAAGGAGATCTTTTGGCAAGATGTGCTACCAGCCAGCGCGTCCTTCCCACCGCCCCCAGCCCCACCCCCACACTGCTGGGTTCTCGGAAGGTAAGAGATTTACAAATCGCCCAGCAGGGAGAAGCCACAGCACAAAACACACATCAATTAAAACACAAAAAGGCCCAGGTCTGTAAGCAGCTCCCCAGGGAACCTGGATCAGCACCATCCATGCCGGCTGCCTAAGTAGCTTCTGCCTGCCTCCAGCTCCACAGGGGCCTCGGAGCACAAGTGCCAGGAACAAAGAAGCTATCAGCCAAACCCCAGGGGCCTGGAGGAGCCGCCAGGCCCTGGTGAGGGTCCTGGCAGGGGGCCGGAGTGGGGGGCATTCCTGCAGCCCCAGTATAGAGGAACAGAGGCAGGTAGGACTGGCCAGATTCCTACAGAGTTTTCTCTGGCCGGCTGGTGGGAGGGCCCTGGCTCCCAAGCCGCTGGGAGGAGACAGGAAGCAGGAAGTTACAGGCTTCTGCTGCTTCCCTCGGCTTCCTCCTGGACAATCAGGGTGGCCAAGAAAGAAATTAAGAATACTGCCAGCCGTCAACCAGAAACAGTGAGGAAGGAGTAACTCTCTCCTGACCCCCAAAGCCCAATTTAAGGAGCTTTTCAATTCAAAGTCAACAGCTAAGGCACAGAGACATCTAGAAAACATCAGCATCCCATTCTACCATCGTTCCACACCCAACAGTCAAAGGGCAAGAGAGACTCTGACTTCAGACAATTCGGAACACTCAGACTTTCAGAGGCCCCACCACACAACGGACCCAGACTTACACTGACCTATTTTCTCTGAATCTCCTGCAAACACCTTGGCTGCTGACAGATAAGAAGATCCCAGGATATTCCTGCAGGAAAACAAAAAAATTAGGTCATCACTTCACTGCGAAGACACTAGGGTACATTCTGTCCAGCAACAGCCACTCTTTGGGGTGGCAGTCTCCCATCTAGAACCCACTCACTCAACAGATGCAGAAGGCCAGCAATGGCAAACTGGCTCCATCTGCTGTGCCGGTTCCATTCAGCTGGTGGGTGCCTCAAGCATCATGAGCAGCACCTGAGCCCCAGCTCAGCAGGAAAGGCAGCTGTGATGGATTGGTGATGTCTGCTAAGGGCAGTTATAAAAGTAACAGTATCCGTGCCACAAAGTTGCTATCCTTGGGGGAAACCCTTGACATCCAGGAATTAAAATTTGTAATTTTGACCGCTCACAAGTGATCTGAAGTTTCAAGATCTGTAAAAGTATGTAACTTTACTGAGACTTGAATTTGACTCACACGCCCTATGCGGCTGAAGTGAAGGAAAAGGCCAATTTATTGTTTTCATCTCTATCACATCCAAAGTTATTCTTGTGGAGCAATGAAAACTTGGTGGAAAATGGCTATGAGGTGAGAGAGAAAACTGGAGTTGTTAACTGGGGATGTGAAGATTTATACAGGAAACATTTGGCTCTCTGCGGAAACATGACTCCAGAGAAAGCCAGGCCCGGGTATGAATATTGCTGTGGAGGCAAACTTGGGATTCTAGAAGGTACAAGATTCATTTCTCCTTTTTTTGGATGGCAAAATAAAAAAATATTTTTTATGAGGTGTAATTGATATATAACATATTAATTTCAGGTGTACAACATAATGATTGGATATTTGTAAATACTGCAAAATGATTACCACAATAAGTCTAGTTAACATCAATCAACATACATAGTTACAAAAATTTTGTCCTGTGATGAGAACTTTTAAGATCTACTCTCTTAGCAACTTTCAAATATACAATATGGTATTACTAACCATAGTCATCATGTTGTATATTACATCCCTGGGTCAAGATGCATTTCTTGAGGACATCAGGGGTCCACACCATGGCTACTCTGTGCCTCTGAGCAGTGAGGACTGGGCCAAGGAGAACAGAGGCAGGTAGAATCCATGCCCTAAAGGGGCTTACAGTCTACTTAGAGAATGATGGCACCGCATCCTCACAATCACCCAGCTCAGAATCAGCTTCCAACCCCCTTATCCGTTCCTCACCACCCCTGGCCAATCAGTTCACAAACGGTCTCAATCCTCAGGTTTATTCCCCTTTTCCAATTCTCATGGCTGCCCAGCCTCTCTCCCCAGCGTGATTTCCCTCTTCACAGACCCCAGACTCACCCTCCTTAAGCCTCGCCCTGCCTCTGCTACTCTTCCTACTCAAAACCTGCGAAGTCCCCAGGGCCTCCCCAGGCCGACTGTGTCTCCGGCCCCAGATCAGTGCCGGCACGTGGTGGGCATGCAGCTTCTCTGAATGAGTGAATGGGTGGAGGAAATTCCTTGGCTGGACATTTGAAGCCACCACAATATGGCCACTATCTACCTGTCCAGGCTTTTCTCTCTCTGCTTCCCTCCACACAACCTACTCATCGGCCCATCTGAGCTATCCACACACCCCAGCCCTTTCTCAGAGCCTTTCCTCAGGCTGATCCCTCCTCCCTTCTGCCAAAACGCAAGCCACACTTCAAAGTTCAAGCCAAACACCGGCTGCTGCATCAGGGTGAGGACCCCCCTGTCTGATCCCATGTAACACTCTACCCTCATAGGCCGCTCTCCTTATAATTTGAATCATCTTTCTTTGAACCCCTTTCTTAACCCTCTACTGCATTATTAGCCCCATGAAGACAAGGACCTTTATCTTTTTCATTTTCTCATCATCAGAACTTAGCACAGGGAGCCTGCCCACTGGTGCAGCGGTTAAGTTCGAGCAGTCTGCTTCACGGCCCAGGGTTCGCTGGTTCGGATCCCAGGCACGGACCCACACACGGCTTATTAAGCCATGCTGTGGTAGGTGTCCCACATACAAAGTAGAGGAAGATAGACACGGATGTTAGCTCAGGACCAATCTTGCCCAGCAACAAGAGGAGGATTGGCAGCAGATGCTAGCTCAGGGCTAATCTTCCTTAAAAAAAGAAGGAAGGAGGGAGGGAGGGACGGACGGAAGGAAAGAATTTAAAAAAAAAAAAGAACTTAGCACAGACGCTTGTAGTGTGACACACACACTAAGTGTGAGTGGAATTCCCAAGCAGTGTATAAAAGCCAGGAGAGATGAGGACAGAAAATGCCATGGAGTTCCAAGGAAAAAGAGGCTCTTCTGGAATGGTTGGTCAGGGAAGGCTCCATGAAAGAGTTCAGACACGAGTAGGGTCTTGAAACAGGGGCAGGAGGGAGTGGGAAAAGCATTCCAGGAAGGTGGGACAGTATGAACTAAGGTACAAAGAAGGAATGAGCAAAGCATACTTGGGAGCTCAGTCTGGCTAGAACCAAGGGCTCCTGGGGGAGAGGAGCGGAGAGCAGGCTAGACGGGGAGGCTGGGAATGGAGAGGAAGGATGCACAGTGCCAGCCCAGCCACCTGGATCAGACCCAGGCCCTCCTAGTCAGTGGGGACGACGACCACAGCAGGCCTGGTCCTTAACGGGAGAAGAAAAGAAGTCTTGTCATCTCTTGTCCCGCGCATATTAGTCTAGTCTTCTCGGTGAGGTTATAAATAACACCCACCATTCACCACACACCTGCTGCGTGAGAGGCCCGAAGCCGCGTGCTTCTCACCGTGTTACCTCACTGCTCCTTCCCACAGCGCCCAGCGCCCGCCCACCTGTCCGGGAGTGTTATCCTCCTTTGCCAGGAGGAAGCAAAAGCTAAGAGGAGAGGGCACGTGCCCAAGGCCTCATCCACTCACCGTTCACTGAGCAATCCTGCCTGGAGTTCCAGACTCAGGCAGGAGGCCCGCACTCCAGGCCCAACGGCTCCCACTTCAGCTGGCCTGCTTCTCCACAACCTTCCTCAAGGGCAACATTTATTAAGCACACAGTAGGAGCTTAATAAAGCACATGAAACAGAAAGTAAAACTGTGACTGCCGGGGGCGGAGGGGAGGGAGGAATGGGGAATTGTTGTTGTTTAATGGGTGAACATTTCCAGTTTTGCAAGATGAAAAAGTTCTAGAGATCCCTTGTACATCAATGTGAATACACTGAACTGGACTGTCCATTCACAAACGGTCAAGGGGCGAGGAAGACGGCGTTGGCCGTGCTGGTGGCAGGAGCGCGCTGTGGCCGGCAGCTCTGGGCTCCTGCAGAACTGTTGGGAGCAGCTGCGGAGGAAACTTCAGTGGAGCTGGCCAGTCTTTCCAAGTCCTCTGAGGGGACCAGCATTAGTGGTCCAAGGTCCAGCTGTATTCAGAACCAGCAAATGATACCAAGGGAAGTAAGGAGATTTCCCGCCTTTTGGATAGTATCTTTTGGATGGCAGCTCCCAGAAACAGACTCAGCATTGAAGTCAACCAGTGTAGGAGAAGAAACCCTCATAAGCTTATTAAAGTTAAGACCAATATAGACGTTTGTCCTGAATGTGGTCACCTGAAACCAAAACATGTCCTTTGTGGCTGTTGCTATGAGAAGGTGTGCAAGGAGACTGCAGAAATCGGAACACAGATAGGAAAACTCGAAGGCGGCCCTGTCAAGGCTCCTAGCGTAGAGACCACGGTGCTCCACACGGGAGAGGCAGCGTCTGAACGAGCTCAGGGCAAGAGGACCCTTGAACGAGACAGGAAGCGACCGTCCTGGTTCACCCAGAATTGACACCAAAGATGTTCAAAGAGGATAACTTCACATAAAACATTTCTCCTGAAAGAGTGGAAGATTCTCTGTTTTTATGTTGTTTTTGTGCTTGTTTTTAAATCATCAACCTAGTTTGAAACAATTCTTTATAAGCAGTTTTGTATGGGGAATTTGAAGAATATGTCATGAGTAAACTCTGAAAATGTTTGTTTATGCAGACGCTCAGTGGATTCATATGTCTGTTTCCGTTATACTATAAGGTACTTCTAAGTGAACATAACATTTCCAGGACAGAAAAATAAAACAAGTAATTTAAAATTCATCGCAAAAAAAAAAAAAATGGTTAAGATGGTAGCCGGCCCCATGGCCAAGCAGTTAAGTTTGCGCGCTCCGCTTCGGCAGCCCAGGGTTTCACAGGTTCGAATCCTGGGCACCGACATGGCACCACTCATCAAGCCATGCTGAGGTGGCGTCCCACATGCCACAACTAGAAGGACCCACAACTAAAAATACACAATTATGTACCAGGGGGCTTTAGGGAGAAAAAGGAAAAATAAAATCTTTAAAAAAGAGCAGGACAGGGGCTGGCCCCGTGGCACAGAGGTTAAGTGCACACGTTCTGCTTCAGTGGCCCTGGGTTCATGGGTTCGGATCCCAGGTGCAGACATGGCACCGCTTGGCAAGCCATGCTGTGGGAGGTGTCCCACATATAAAGTAGAGGAAGATGGGCATGGGTGTTGGCACAGGGCCAGTCTTCCTCAGCAAAAAGAGGAGGATTGGCAGCAGTTAGCCCAGGGCTGATCTTCCACAAAAAAATATATAAATAAATAAATTTTAAAAAGGGCAGGACATTCTCTTAAAAAAAAAAAACATGGTTAAGAGGGAGGCCTAGGCCTGTGGCCAAGTGGTTAAAGTTCTGGGCACTCCACTTCCCCAGCCCGGGTTCGCGGGTTCAGATCCCGGGCACGGACCTACTCCACTCATCAGCCACGCTGTGGTGGCACCCCACATACAAAGTAGAGGAAGATTGGCACAGTTGCTAGCTCAGGGACAGTCTTCCTCACACAGACACACACACACAAAAATGGTTAAGATGGTAAATTTTATGTTTTTTACCACAATTAAAAATAAAAAGTAAAGCACACTTATTGACTGATTGGCTGCCAATATCACCTTATACTGCTAATTATCTGATGCTGGAAGAGACTCTAGAAACATTTTAGACAAACAACCCTCCGAAACAGAGAGCTGGAAAGGGAAGGAAGCTGGCCCAGGGGCGCACAATCGCGGCGTCAAGGCTAAGACGCGCAGGCTCGCCCGAGAAGAGTGGCAGAGGCAGTGCGGCATCACGGAAAGCGCCCGGACGACTGGTCACAGCCCCCGCTTCAGGTTCTGCTCCGTCACTTACCGAGTTCTGTGACCTCAGAGAAATCACTTATTTTCTCTGAGCTTCATTTTCCTGACCTATCAGAAAGCAGTTAAAAATAGCCTATACTTTACAAGATTATGCGTGAATCAAATAAAATCATATACAACTAATGTGAAGAGAAAGCACTTGGCCAACTACGAATTACTTTATAAATACTATTTATTGTCATTTATATTAAATATCTGTTCATAGATTTAAAGATTAAAAGCTGATTAAGTCAGACAGAAAACAATCCCACTCCATCCTGGTCCGCGCTCAGCTGTTCAGGGCCTTGCACACAGCAGGTCTTCAGTGAGTGAGTGCAGAACTGAATGACCCTTCAGGTTTTATCCACCCCAATCCTCTTCGCTCCCTCACCCCCAGCCCACAGCCCAGCTGCACTAGCTGCCAGGACCGGGCGGAGGGTGGGAAACGGTGTGAGCGAGTGTCTGCCTCCCTGGCTGCATTCCTCAGCTAAATATAAATGATTCGTCCAGTCCATTGTTCGCAATTATCCATAATACCTCTCCTCCCTTCCCCATCACTTACAGTGACAAGCTGACTGCACATCTTTATAGCAGAACATACATACAAAACATTCTCTAAGGCTATTTTTAGTGGAGAGAGGGAAGCTGGCTGCTATACAGGGATCAGAGCATGAGTCCTCAGTTTTCTCCACAAGTCCAGGAAAGCTTCCTGGAGGAGGAAATACCTGAGTCACCGGAGAGAAGGCGCCAGCTGCAGGTCAGACGGGCGCCCTCTCCTAATGATTTCGGTTCTCTGAACCAAAGAGGGGTGAGCTGCTGCCTTCTTATCCCTGTTTTGGGGAAGGGGTGGAAAAGTCGACCCAGCCCAGGGGATCCCATTCTACCCCAATGCTTCAAACTGCCCCAGACACTATAGGCACTTGGGGGAGCAGCAGAGAAGAGGCTGGTATCTTTCTTAAAGAGAGACGATGCAAGATTCCAGTTCCGAGATACACAAGGACAAATACTGCCCTCATAACAAGCCAGTTTCTTGTTTGGACTTTTTTTTTTTTTTTTAACCACAAGAAAGTTTTTTAAAGTCCCAAACTTGGATGCACAGATGGACTACATCTCGGACCTCAGGCCGTGCCAAAGCCCTGTCACTCTGAGCGCCGATCTGCCAGCGGTGGCCCAAAGAGTGGTCAGGGGTGCCCGGGGTCTGCAGGCAGTACCCTAGCCGTGCCCGAGCCCCGCGCCCTCCCTGGGGGCGTCGTATGGATGGCCCCAAGCTGGGCCGCTGGGCCGCACAGCTGAAACCCTCGACAGCTCCGCGGCTCTCCCCTTCTGCTCCATCCTCAGCCCTCGCAGCCCTCCGCCTGGGATTCGGCCGTCCCCTCTCCCGCAGCCCCACTTCCGAAAGGTCTTCCTCCGAGCCTCTCCCCTTGCAGAGCCCTCTCTGCCCGGTTACCGGGCCCCACACACACCGTCCTGGTCCCGGGCCGCTGCCCGCCCCCTCACAGGGCGCCCACCCCTCCCTCCCTCATCCTCCCCACTGCCGCCCTCCGACACCCCCTCCGCGGGGCGCCCCCGAGCCGCTCCTCTCCCTGGACACCCGCTGGGGGGCTGCCGGCCCACCCCGAGCCGGCCGAGCCCTGCAGCCCCGCGTGCCCCGCGCCCCGGGCGCCCGGGCCGCACTCACCGCGGCCGCAGGAACCGGGGTCCCGGCTGGCTCCCTCCGCACCGCCGCCGCCACGGCCGCCGCCAGCGGAAACGGGGGGCGGGGCGGGGGCTCGCGGCGGGCGGGGCCTGCCCGGGATCAGCGGGGCGGGGCGGGGCGGAGTGGGGCGGGGCCTGCCCGGGAACGGCGGGGCGGGGCGGGACAGCGGCTGGAGGAGGGAGCGGAGCGGGGCGGGCACCGGGGAGCGGGGAGCGGGGGGCGGGGACGGGACCCGAGGGCCTCTAACCCCCGCGGCCCGATCCCTGGCTCCAGAGCCGGAGGAGGCCCGAAGGGAGCCCGGGCCGTGCTGGGCGGGGCGTCCCGGGCAGGCGGGGCCGCCCTCGGGGATGCCGGAAGCCTTTCTCCCCTCCCGCCGCCTGGATTCTGGGGTCGGACGGCCGAGGCCTGATTACGCCGCGTCTCCTCCCACTCCCCCACCACGCCCCCCGGCCTGGCCGCAGCCCTGACCCGAGCTGGGGAGGGGGAGAGCAGGGCCTGGGAGCGCGAGCTCCTGCGACCGGCGCCCGGACACCCCCGAGGGCCGTCCTGGCCGGGGGCTCAGCTTTGCCCTGGGGCCAGGTCGTCCGGGCCCGCCGCCCCCACCCCCGCCCCTCGGAAGTCCCTCCCTGGTATTTCGGGCGGGCGGACTATTTGCGATGTTGATGCGGGTGTGTTTCGACTACTGCCTGGAGATACTCTGTGGAGGAGCCGCTATCTGTCTCCTAGGAGCTGGAGGCCTCCAAGTGTTGGTCAAGGGCACCGTGTGCCGGGAGGCACGGAATTGAAGCAGGAAAAACTCAAGTTAGACGTCTGCGGCCGATTGCTTCCTACAGGCCTTTCCTGGCCTGCGTTCTTGAAGCCAGCACGTCTGGCCTCCTTTCCAAAGTGAGAACGGAACAGCCGTCTCTCCTCCTCGTCGTCCTTGTCATGGAAATGTACTCTGTGCTTCCCACGTGCACGATCATGTGCTAAGTATGATTTGAAACAAATGTCTAACCCTGACTGTGACCGCCAGGGTCCCCTGGTGTCTCCTGATTAGACTGGCAGTCTACTCATCTCCTGGACCCCCTCCCCTCAAACACACACAACCTTGTTTTTGTCTGTTATACAACTCAATAATCCAACTCCTTCTGACTCCCCTTCCCCGTCCTTCAAATCCTTGTTCAATGCCCCCCATAAGGCCTTCCCCGGCTACCCCCAGCAGCCCCCATCTCTCCGGTCGCTGTGGCAGCCCTGTAGCACGTGTTGCTAGCTCTGCCCAGCTTCCAGAAGAGGAAATTGAAACTCAGAGAGAAAGGGATTTGCTTGCGATGTCTGCTGGGCGAGTGATCTTACTGTGAAAACAAGGGAGGCAGCCTGGTGAGGAGCAACCATTGGGCTTTGGAGCCCAGACAGGCCTGGGGCTGAACCCTGGCTCTGCCTCTTCTGGGTTGTGACCTCCCTCGGCCTCAGTTTCCTCACCTGTGAAATGGACTTAATAACACCAATCCATCAGTGTTGATGGGATGACCAAGGTGATGGAGGCAGAAGCACAACATTTAATGCATAGTGGGTAGGCAACAAATGTTAGCTTCCTCCTGCCCTCTAAACAAAGATAAGGAAATCTGAAATAATAGGATTAGGGAGCCTTAGGGATGGAAGAAACCGTAGAAGAATCCCCTCAGCAATAACCCTGAAAGTGGCCACGCTGCCAACCCTCCTTCAACACATCCAGATGTGGAGCACTCGGTGTCTCCAAAGGGGTTTACAGCCGGAAGAGAAGCCCGTGACGGAGAGCTGCAGAGGGCATGGAACACTCAAAGGAGGCCAAGGCGACTCTCTGGCTGCAAGGCAGACACGCCCCACCATGTCCCCTGAGCACAAAACTCAAATAAATAACTGACAAGGAGGCAAGACTCTCTTAGGGCAGGAACTCCCAAAAGCATGAGGTCACAGATTCCTGTGCCAGGCTCCTGCCGAATGTCGGTGAGTTTCTGTCCTGGAGGTTCTGCAAAAGCTGAGGACAAAGCACCATCTAGATAAGGTGACATGTCCAGGTTCTCAGCCACATCCCACTTACTTCTCTTGTCCTGGCAGAGTTACTGATAGTCCCCCTTCATGCTCAGAATATCTTGGTTTGGACAAAAAGTTCTATGTCACGCTAACTGTGAGCAAAAGCAGTACTCCAAACAGCTCCTTTCAGCCCTGGATGGCAGCAATTCTGCTGGAATTTCTGGATCCCCAGAGACTTCAAAACATAGTATGTCAGTTTATCCCCTTGAAATCACCAAATCAAATCAAAAATGATAATAAGCAAAAATTAAGTTTCCAGCCAGCCACCCTGCGTCAAGCTAAGGGACAGACAGGGCCTGCTGAATTGCGACACCTAGTGGGGAGAGTCGACACTGCTGGAGGCTGAGTTGCCGGGACACTTGGCATTTGGCCCTGGTTGTTTTTGTTTGTTTGTTTGTTTTTTAAAGATTGGCACCTGAGCTAACATCTGTTGCCAATCTTCTTCTTTTTCTTCTTCTTCTTCTTGTCCTCAAAGCCCCCCAGTACACAGTTGTATATTCTAGTTGTAGGTCATTCTGGCTGTTATGTGGGACGCTGCCTCAGCATGGCTTGATGAGCAGTGCTAGGTCCACGCCCAGGACCCAAACCCATGAAACCCTGGGCCCCCAAAGCGGAGCATGCGAACTTAACCACTCGGCCACGGGGCGGCCCCTTGGCCATAGTTTTAAGTCAGCTTGTAACGCAGAGAACAGCTCCCATTTACCAAGTGCTTCTGTGCCAGGCACAGTTCTTAGTACATCAATGTTTTAATTCGTTTGATCCTCACAACAACTCAGTGAGGTAGGTACTGTCATTGTCCCTCCATTTTACAGATGAGGAAATTGAGGCTCGGAGGGTTAGGTATTTACCCGGGGTCATTTAGCCAGTGAATGACTGAGCCAGGCTAGAGCCCCAGGTTGTCTGGCTGCAGGGCCCGGGCAGTAGCTGCTCCTCCAGACAGCCCTTATCAGCCACAGGCACAAGCTACTTTTGAGGCGTCTTCCATCTAAAGTGACGTCCACCAGCCCTCTGACATGGGGACAATGTGAAGGGAGGGAGAAGCAGAGTGTGCCAGGACGTCTACTTCCACATCTACGGTGAGGAAGGCCAGTCTCCACATTCACCAGGGATTAACATCGGAGCATTAAGCCAGACCCTGAAAAGACATAAACCACGAGTTCATGCGCGGGGCAGCGGCTAGTTTAAAGAAGAACTTTCCTGCGTGAAGAATGAAATAGCTCCTTCCCGACCCCGCCCCCCTCAACGACATTTACTCCTGCAACTTGAAGAGCGGTTACTGGTCACTGAAGCCTGCCAGCTGCGGGAGGGTCTGAACCCAGACCTGCCGCCGCTCTCAGGGCATGGAAGGCACAAGTGAGCGAAGGCTGCTCCGCTTCCTTTCCGTGCTCGTCTTCTAAAGAAGGCGAGTCATCCCAGGCCCCCTCCTTCCTTCAACTTCTTTCTCTTCCAAAGCTCAAAGTGCGGCAGGAAAAGCAGCCCTGAGGGCACGCCTGGTAAGCATCTTGTACAAGTCTTTGTCATGAGGTTTCCCTGCCTATTTGGGACATACTTATTCTAAAAAAGGTATTCGTTGTTTATCTGAAATTCATTGTTTATCTGAGTGTCCAGTATCTTTAATTGCCAGATCTGACAACTCTGTTTTGTTATCGATTGTTACTAAAACAGTTGGAAAACATAGACTAAATGAGAGGTCCGTAAACTTTTTCTGTAAAGGGCCAGATACGAAATGTTTCAGGCTTTGCAGGACACACAGTCTCTGTCACAGCTCCTCAGTTCTGCCACGGTGGCACGAAAGTAGCCATAAACAATACACAAATGAATGAGCATGACGGTGTTCCAATAAAACTTTATTTACAAAAACAGGCCGTAGTTTGCCAGCTCCTGGACCAGATTAGGGCCTTCAGACTCCTGGCTATCTTCAGATGCATTGTAGGCACAAGAGTGGGTTGGATGCAGGTTCTCAAGCATGAAAAACAGAGAGAGATTGATCAAAATCATTGAGCATGACGAATACCAGTGATTCTGGGTAGGTGTGGCGCATGTTCACGTGTAACCTGAGGTGGGTGCAGAAAGCTTCTCCAGTAGGGGTGGTTTGGAGCTGCCTAGGTTTCACAAAGTCTGGGTCAGAGCCTGTGGGAAGAATCGGATTCTGTGTGGAATTCCTGGTGGTCAGCACGTACTCTGTAAAGACAGAAATGCACAGGCAGCATTGTGAAGTCAGACAGAAAGTGCAGAGGTCAAGAAAAGCAGGACGCCCCTGCAGAAGGCCTTCAGCTGAAGTGGGAGCTGTTGGCATGTGTCCACCTGATGCACAGTACTCAGAAACACATGGTAACTCTGTCTGTGCGTGCGTGTGTGTGCATGCCAAATGTACACCATCCATCTGAACATGTGGGTAGCAACTGATTGGTTGGAATCAATAAATGTAACAGTAATAGCCGTATCAGCTACATATGTATAAACTTCCTTAACGATCTTAGGATGGTCCTATATGCTTATCAAGGGCAATTACATGGTTTAAAATCATGCTTTAAATTCTGTCCTGCAGAACAAAACCACATGTAAAAGGACTGACCAATTAAAAGAATTAAACCCAAACATAAATTTGCCACAGTACAGGAACTGTTAATGTGTCTGGAGCAAGGGCATTGTGGGGCACACAGTGTAAGAGAAGGGCAAGGCGTCATCAGGCAGCAGCCTCTGCCAAGTCATATGAGGGATTTTGACATGTACATATGTCTTAAGAAAGTAAGTCATCACTGAAGTCTTTTAAATAGGAGAGTGACAGGATCAATTTGCATTTTGAGACTATCTCTCTGGTGTAGTATAAAGAAGAAATTGGAGGGGAGCAGGAGCCAAAATGGATACAGGAGGCTTTAGCAGTGGTCTAGGCATGAGATGAAATTAGCTTGGTCTAGGTTGGTGGTAATGATGAAGCAGGAATATGGAGAGACTGGAGAGTGATTCAGAAAGTGAAAAGTACAGACTGGCGATGGATATGGGGGATTAGAGGAGAAAAGGTGTCAAAAATGACTCCTCGGCTTTCTGGGAAGCCTAGTAGGGATGGTCAGTGAGGCCATTCACTGAGCTAAGCAACAGGGAAGAGGCCTAGACCTAAGGGAAATGTTATGAGTTCAAGGAAGATGAGGGCTGAGTATCCATCAGATTTAGTGAGTTGAAGGTCACTAGGAATCTTGGCAAGAGCCATTTCTTTGCAGGGATGAGGCAGAAGCTATGCTGGAGAGGGTTGAGAAGGGAGCAGGAGCTGAGAAATGGAGATAGTAAGACAATTCTTTTTTTTTTTTTTTTGAGGAAGATTAGCCCTGAGCTAACTGCTGCCAGTCCTCCTCTTTTCGCCGAGGAAGACTGCCCTGAGCTCATATCCATACCCATCTTCCTCTACTTTATATGTGGGATGCCTACCACAGCATGGTTTGCCAAGCGGTGCCATGTCCACACCCGGGATCTGAACCGGCGAACCCCCGGCCGCCAAAGTGGAACATGCACACTTAACTGCTGTGCCACAGGGCTGGCCCATTAAGACAATTCTTTCAAGAAAATAGGCTGGAGATGGGAAGACACATAGGGCAGATAGCTGAAGGAGATTGTAGATCAAGAGAGGGTTTGAGGAGTTTAATGGGGAGAATTGAACATTTTTAAACCCTTGTGAAAAGAGCCCTATTTCTGGTATGGAGGAACCATCTCCTAACTGACCAACCCTCACATGGATGATAACTATACACTCTGGACAACATACAGAAAAACCAACCAACAAGACCAAAAAAAGACAAAACAAGCAACTGAGGGCTCTGGAGAATGAACCCAAGCAGGTAGATTCGGGAGGGAATTCAAAATGTGGAAGAAGCAACTAGCATGAGATGAGTTTCCACTTTTTGTGGATTTTTCCTGTGTTGGCCACAGTCACAGCACAGCATAGGGTGGTTAAAATTCCAATAGAAAACCCACTGTCTTTCTGGCAGGAGGAACCAGAGGATGGAGCCCAGAGCAAGCAAGTTCACTGAAGAGTGATGGGTGAATCCTGGAAAGGACAGAGCCAGAGAAGAGGAACCCAACATTCTTCCTATAAACTCTGCCCAAGGCTCTGACTCACACCTGACCCGCACATGAGCAGGGTAAACTGCAGGTGTCCCAGCTAAAGATGAAAACAAACGGAACCTGGAGCAATCGCCTGCTGCAGGTAAGACAGAGTGTGTAGTTTGAGTATAACCAAGTTAATTGCCTGCTAAAAGAAATATATCAACACTTTTCTGCAGAATAAAATAGAATCCAGAATCTCCTCAGCATAACCTTCAAAATATTCAGAATATGATCCAAAATTAGTCAGCATACAAAGAACCAGGAAAATGCGACCCATTCTTCAGGGAAAGCAAACAACAGAGGCCAATCCTAAGATAACTCAGATGTTGGGGTTATCAGACAAGGATATTAAAGCAGCTATTACAACTATGCTCAAGGATATAAAGAAAAACTATTTATAATAAATGAACAGAAAGGAAATCACAGCAGAAAAATAGAAAATATAACAAAGAACCAAATGGAAATTTTAGAACTAAATGTACTGAATAAAAAAAAAATCTCTGGAAGGGCTTAATGGCCAAATGAAAATCTCAGTCGAAAGAGAAAATAAACTTGAAGATGGATTAATAGAAAGTAACCAATCTGAAAAAAAGGAAAAAGGTTGGAAGGAAAAAAAGATAACAGAGCCACAGAGACCTGTGGGACAATATCAAAATATTGTCTAATATATGGATAATTGGAGTCACAGAAAGAGAAGAAAGAAAAAATGTGACAGAAAAAAATATATATTTAAAGGCTTATGGGAAGGATCCAGTTGAGAGGAAGAGGTTGAATATATAGGAAAGATAACAGATCACAAATAGTAGATATTTTTATAGACGGAGGGAAGGGATGGAATCCAAAGTGTAAGTGTAGAGATTTGGCTAAGGCAGAAAAGATGATCGCACTTGTAATTGCAATAGGCGGGGAGAGAGGATAGGATGGGAGCAAACATAGGTGGATTTGTGTCTGAGATGAGAATTTTCGTTTGACAACTTCTATTTTCCCTCTTAAAGGGAGAGAGCTTGAGCGATGGTTAGAGACAGAAGGGCATCTGCTGTGCGTGGAGTTGTAAAGGAAGGCCAGAGGTTTGAGATAATCGCTGTGAGACAGTGAGTTCATTGTAGACACTCGACAGGGTTCCCTAGGTGTCCTGAGGGCCCATTTGAACATAGTAACCATGAATTTCTGTAGAACAAATACGCCCTGTTGTGTGACTTTCCCAGAGGCTGCGTGAGTGCAAGCATGGTGATTTGAATAGTTGGGTCCATCCATGGCTGGAATTTTGCCAGATGGGTGCGACAAAATGACAAAGGATCAAGGTTAGGGTATTATCAAGACTGTTATAGATGTGGCCCCTAACCCTGATACGGAGGGCAGAACAGAAGTGAGAGGGCTGATGGTGTGGGGATGATTAGAGAGATCAACAGAGCAGAGGTGCCGGTGAGGGGGAAACAGTTGCCGTGGGAGATGTTGAACAAGCCAGCTGAAAGGAGGGGAGGCAGAAGTCGAGAGGGACAGACTGACTCAGTGATTTGCGAGTGGAAGAGCTTCCAGTGGTGCCAAAGCCCCAGTTGCAACTGTGGAAGTGGGTGGCTTGGAGAGAAGAGAGACGGTCTTCAGAGAGAAGGAAGTCAATACACTGCGAGTCCAGGTGATCCGTTGAAAATTTCACCCAAACCAACACTGAATTTACCTAGGATGAGAGGATATGAGACAGCTGCTGAGATCTCTGAGAATGAGGGACTGGGAGGTCCGTAAATGACAGAGGCTCTCTGGAGGGGAACAGGATAGCATAGCTGTATGGCTCAGACTCAGAAAAATGGTCTCAGGGGAGTGGGAAGCAAGGAAGACAGTCCCCTCCCTCCCAGCTTCTATGTTGTGGTTTGGAAGAAAGAAACCAGCTACCGCGTGGGAGGGCTGCAGAAGAAGCAATGTCTAGGGGTATTACTTATCTATGGCTGCACAACAAATTACCACAGACTGAGCAGCTTAAGACCACGCCCATTTATTATCCCATGGTTTCTGTGGGTCAGTCCCGCATGGCTTAGCTGGGTCCTCTGCTCAGGGTCTCACAAGGCTGCGATCAGGGTGTTGGGAGATTGTCATCTGGAGGCTCCACTGGAGAAGAATTGGTGTCCGCACTCACTCAGGTTGTTGTCAGAATTCATTTCCTCACGGCTGTGTGACTGAGGGCCCTGGCTTCTTGCTGGAGGCTGTTCCTCAGCTCTTAGAAGCTACCCTCAGTGCTTAAGCCATGTGGGCTTTCCCCAACACGACCACTTATTTCATCAAGCCAGCAAAGAGGGCCTCTAGAATGAGCCTGCTAGCAAGATAGAGTCTTATGTAACAACTTAATCCGGGGTGTGACATCCCATCACCTTGCCGTATCCTATTTATTAGAAGCAAGTCACAGGTGTACACATGCTCAAAGAGAGGGCATCACACAAAGATGTGAACACCAGGAGTCATGGATCACGGGGCACCTTAGAGTCTGTCCTCCACAGCAGGGGTGTGGGGTACGCGGCATTTGCCGGTCACTGTGGGGCAGCACGGCGGATGGAGGTGGGAGGTGGGGAGGTGGGAGCTGGGTAGGACAAGGGAATCCTGAGCACTTGAGGATGGGAGTTCGGCAGAGGATGGATGAGGTGACAGGGAGAGGGGCTTAGACTTTGGGTACAAGCTGATGGAAATTGGGTTCTCTGCCTTTGTGCTATGGAAAAGAAATCTGCTTACCTCCAAAAACATGTTGTGTCAAGTAGGTTAACTTTGCTAAATATATATTGATTCCATTTCCTCCAAAAGCCTGGCCTCTTTAAAGAGCAGATGGTTGAGGCACATACACTGAGACAGTCAGAGGAGTCTTAAAGATAACAGGCAGAAACAAAATGACAACCCCATTTCCAGTATAAAAGGCAGAGGAGAGCCAGAGGCAGAGGTTACTCCAGGAGAAAGGAGGGAGCCTAAGCTGACGCTTTGAAATTGGCATCAAGCCTAGTGAAGTCAATAGAGTTGGGCAAAATGAAATTGTATGACTGTCAATAAAATGACCAAAGGATGGTGGTTGATAAGACACACAAGGATCATAAAAGTGACAAGGGACACATTTGCAGCCCTGGCCAGGGTATCTGGAATCTAAGTCAACATACATCCACTTATGACATAGAAAGTTTCATTAATATTATAATTGGAAAATATATAGCAGGATGTATTAAAGTTGTTTTTAAAAAAGAAGCAAGTGGTAGCTAAAAGCTGGTAGTGAAAAAGGAGAGAATAAAATGAAAAGCTTTCACAGTAGACTACATATTTCTAAAGGACTTAGCAGGGTTGGAGTTACACTGGCCACATCAGTGTGAACTCATTTTCTGGCTCTCTCACCACTGTGGCCTAGAAGTGGAGACCCGTCCCCACCTTCGCTGCTCATGTGGATAATCTGCTCGCACCACAAGTGCCCAGATATGGGTCCCTAACAACATTCACCACTTACAGAAAACAGGGCTCCTCGGGGAGTAGCGGCCTCTGTACCTCGGGGGCAAGAAGGTCAGAGCCAGCCTCAGTCTGCTAGAAGTATGTTAGTTTCCCAAAAAAAATGAGTGAAGTAGTGTTAAAAGGAAAAGAGACACAGCAAAATAATGCAAAGCTGTGACAATCTGAGTATCAGAGAGGAAACAAAAATCTTGTGAGAGGCCTGCGTCCATAATGTTATTGAATGTGGGTTATACTAAAAAAAGGTACAGCACATGTGAGTTCCCCAAAACGTCAACCATTCCAATTCAAATGTGCATACCATAGCCAAGTTCTGGTTAATAGTTAAGCCATGAATTTCTTGTGCTATATCAAGCAGTATGACTTAAAGGACACCCAGGGATCAAAGACGCACTGGATAGTAGTAAAAAAAAAAAAAAAAGAAGTTTTATGAAATTTGTTAGTGTGGCAGGCAAAGTTTGACGGTAGGAAGCCACCCCACAGATAACTGCCAGACTGCGTGAAATTATTTGAGATGGCACTTCTAGACCCCATCCGCAGACTGGCCCAGTTTCCAGGCAACTCTCCATATCCGTAACAGGAGGGCAGCCCCAAATTCGGAGCTCGTGAGCTGATGTGGAAGCGTGTGCAGGGCCTGGATCTCCAGCGCAGGCCCTCAGCCCGCCGTGAGGCTGCCTCTGCTGGGTTTGGATAGCGGCTTGAAAACAAATAAGGAAGACGGTGAATGAAGCAAACATATAAGACTTTTGTGATAGGTTTGAGGGTATGTGTTGTAGTGACTACTGTAATCTTCAGGATAATTTGCATTTCATCTGGTATTTTTTAGGTAATTTTTAAAGTTTATTGTTTTAATGTTTAATTGCTTTAAAAAAAAAAAACAAAAATGGGGCCGGGCCGGTGGTGCAGCAGTTAAGTGCGCACATTCCACTTTGGCGGCAGCAGCCTGGGGTTCGCCAGTTTGGATCCCTGGTGCGGCCATGGCACCGCTTGGCCAGCCATGCTGTGGTAGGCATCCCACATATAAAGTAGAGGAAGATGGGCACGGATGTCAGCTCAGGGCCAGTCTTCCTCAGCAAAAAGAAGATTGGCAACAGATGTTAGCTCAGGGCTAATCTTCCTAAAAAATATATATAAAAAATACTATTAAAAGAAATTTTTTTTAATTTTAAAAATTTACATAACATAAAATTAACCACTAACCATTTTAAAGTGTACAATTTTTATCTGCTTTTTAAGGTGTTGGAAAAGTATAAAAGCATGTGACGTATTAGACTTGTGATGTTAATTTAATACTTAGGTGGGTTAAGTTTGACGGTTTAATGCTTAAGTAAGTCTGATTAGACCTAGAAGGTGAGACTTACTGTTTCATGAACAATGTGTAAGTTCTTAGTGGTGAATGCTTAGTGTCTAAGATTTTGTTAGATTTGTAAGTCTGCTTTATGAGATGTTTGAAGTTCTTAATTATAAACAGTCTAAGCTAATTTAATTAATCAAGTTTGTAAGTGATGTTAAATGTTTAGAGAATTTATAAGCTAATTGAGCATTATCCAAACAAATAAAAACCTGAAACCATAAAACTCCTAGAAGAAAACATAGGCGGTAAGCTCCTTGACATGGGTCTTAGTGATGTTTTTGCAGATCTGACTCCACAGGCGAGGGAAACAAAACCAAAAATCAACAAGTGGGACCAGAGAAAACTAAAAAGCTTCTGCACAGCGAAGGAATCCGTCATCAAAACAAAAAGACAACCTACTGAATAGGAGAAGATATTTGCAAATCATATATCTGACAAGAGGTTAATATCCAAAATATATAAAGAACTCACACAACTTAACAACAAAAAAACAAACAACCTGATTACAAAATGAGAAGAGGATCTGAATAGACATTTCTCCAGAGAAGACATACAGATAGGCAACAAGCACATGAAAAGATGTTCAACATCACTAATTATTAGGGAAATGCAAATCAAGACCACAGTGAGGTATTGCCTTGTGCTTGTTAGAATGGCTACTATTAAAAAGACAAGAAATAACAAGTATTGGTGAGGATATGGAGAAAAGAGAATCCTCATGCACTGTTGGTGGGAATGTAAATTGGTGCGGCCACTATAGAAAACAGTGTTGAGATTCCTCAAAAAATTAAGAATACAACTACCTTATGATCCAGTGACACCACTTCTGGGTATTTACCTGAAGAATATGAAAACACTAATTTGAAAAGATAGCTGCACCCCTATGCTCACTGCAGCCAAGACGTGGAAGCAACCTAAGTGCCCATCGACTGATGAATGGATAAAGAAGATGTGGTATAGAAATATAAGGGAATACTACTGAGCTGTAAAAAAGAATGAAATCTTGCCATTTGAGACAACATGGATGGACCTTGAGGGTTTTATGCTAAGTGAAATAAGGCAGATGGAGAAAGACAAATACCTTATGATTTTACTTATATGTGGAATCTGAAAAAAACAACAAGGGGCCAGCCCAGTAGTATAGCAGTTAAGTTCACGTGCTCCACTTCCGCAGTCTGGGGTTCGCTGGTTTGGATCCCGGGTGTGGACCTATACACCACTCCTCAAGCCATGCTGTGGCAGGCGTCTCACATATAAAGTAGAGGAAGATGGGCACAGATGTTAGCTCAGGGCCAGTCTTCCTTAGCAAAAAGAGGATTGGCAGCGGATGTTAGCTCAGGGCTAATCTTCTTCAAAAAAAAGCAACAAAAACAAATGAACAAACAAAACAAAAGAAAAACAAACTCATAGATACAGAGAACAGACTGGTGGTTACCAAGAGAAGGAGGTTGGGGGAGCGGGCGAAAGAGGTGAAGGGGGGTCATTTGGATGGCAATGGATGGTAACTAGACTTGGTGGGGATCACTTGGTAGTGTTTACAGATGTCGAATTATAATGTTGTACCCCTGAAACTTACATAAAGTTATAGACCAATTTTACCTCAAAAAAAAAAAAAGAACAAGTAAAAAGAAATCTAACAAAAATACTAGCTTTATGAATGAAATAGCAAGATTTCTAAGTTGAACTTAATAAAATTAGGCTTTAAAATGTATAACTTTGGGGCCAGCCTGGTGGCGCAGTGGTTAAGTTCACACGTTCCACTTTGGCGGCCCGGGTTTGCTAGTGCAGACTGGCACCCTTGGCAAGCCATGCTATGGTAGGCATCCCACATATAAAGTAGAAGAAGATGGGCACAGATGTTAGCTCAGGGCCAGTCTTCCTCAGCAAAAAGAGGAGGATTGGCAGGAGATGTTAGCTCAGGGCTAATCATCCTCAAAAAAAAAAGTATAACTTTAATCAATTGAAAAATAATTAAAATACACAAATAACTTTCAATATTCTTTTTCATGCATAAAAGTTCCCCTCAGACATAAAAACTCAATTGATAGTGACTTAGAGGTTTATGGTTTTTTAAATTTTTTTCAAAGATTGGCACCTGAGCCAACAACTATTGCCAATCTTTTTTTTTTTTTCTGCTTTATCTCCCAAAATCCCCCCAGTACATAGTTGCATATTTTAGTTGTGGGTCCTTCTGGTTGTGCTATGTGGGATGCCACCTCAGTGTGGCCTGACGAGCGGTGCTGTGTCTGCACCCAGGATCCGAACCAGCGAAACCCCAGGCCACCGAAGCGGAACGCGCAAACTTAACCACTTGGCCACAGGGCTGGCCCCAGAGGTTTATAAACTAATACAAAAGTATAGAATAATATTTATTTGTTAAAATTTTGAAAGTTGAAAATATTACAAGTCAAATTAAAAGGAAGCACCCTTTTTTGAATTTAAACTTCTTTTATTCCATTTTCATTGATATATTTTATTTATAGTAACCAGTTTTTACAAACACTGATGGATATGTTGCTCAAATACACACCTCCCCAGGGCAGGAAGCCCTCTGTATTCCGCCCCACACCCCATCTCCTACGCAGGCTCCAAGAGGGAGGGGTCATTAGGGATTGGTCACAGTCTGGGGGTGGAGATTTCTCTGCGCCTGGTCAAAAAGTCTAGCCTGTTGCTTCTCAAACTTTTTTTTTTGCAATAAGTTGGAATGAAGTTTCATAAGGCTCCAACATCAACACGCATCAGAACACATGCATTTTGGAATTTAAATACAGTCACAGAGATATACTTTACAATGGAGATGGTTAAAAATATAATTTTACAAACACATAACTTTCCTTGCTCTGTATTGCTTCTGGGTTTCAATTTTTTAGATTTTATTTCTCTTTGACTAGGTAATACATTTAAATGGTTCAAAAATCAAAATAATCTATTCTTATTTCCCCTCCTTTCTTACACAGAACATAGCATCCATATAGTCTGATCTACATTTTGCTATTTTCACCTAACAATAGATCCTGGACATCTCTCTCTATCAGTGTTTTTTCAAGTCTGAATGCCAAGCACATTTTCTACAGAAGGCACCTAATTTATCCTAGGCTGTAAAGGGCAGCTATAAGAATTCTGTGGCTGGAGGGAAGTGGAATATGAAAGAAAATGTGGACTTATACCTCTAAGCCACGTCCCCAGCCCCGGGATCTTGTCTTCAGTGGAGGCATCTAAAGCTTCCGTCCAGGCGTTCCTCCCTGCAGTCACCCCGAGATGCATGGAAATCTAGCTACGCCCTGTTTGAGGTCTCAGCTCTAGGCAGAGTGAGTGCTTCAAGCTGACTCCCTGTTCAGAGAGGATCTAGCCGACTTTGTCCGTCTTACACACTACTGCAGCTCCAGCATCTTGCTGGAATTATAATAGCTTTTTTGGAATGAATTAATGCCTTCTCTTTGGCTGCCTTCAAACTGCCAAGAATGGCTGGAGAAAAAACTCACAACTGGGCAGATGCGCACCGCTCTAAACACTTGGCTGCTCGCTATAGCCAGGACCTGAACACTGCTCAGCAATCAGTGTCCCTCTAGACCTGCGCTGTCCAACACAGCAGCCACTAGCCACACGAGGCTGCCGAGCACCTGAAATGTTGTGCTCTAACTGTAAAATAGACATTGGATTCCAAAGACTTTGCACAAAGACGGTAAAATATCTCACTCATAATTTTTGCATATTGCTTCCATGTTGAAATAATGGTTTGGATATTGTTAAGTAAAATACATTCCTAATCCCAACTTTTCCTTTTTATGTTTTTTTTTCATTTGAGTTCATAATAATTTACATCGTTGTGAAATTTCAGTTGTACACTATTTCTTGTCTGTCACCACATAGGTGCTCCCCTTCACCCCCTGTGCCCACTCCCCACCCCCCCCTTCCCCTGGTAACCACTGAACTGTTTTCTTTGTCCGTGTGCTTGTTTATATTCCACATATGAGTGAAATCATCTGATGTTTGTCTTTCTCTGTCTGGCTTATTTCACTAAACATAATTCTCTCCAGGTCCTTCCATGTTGCTGCAAATGGGATGAATTTGTCTTTTTTTCTGGCTGAGTAGTATTCCATTGTATATATATATACACCACGTCTTCTTTATCCAATCATCAGTTGACGGGCACTAGTATAGTTTCCATGTCTTGGCTATTGTGAATAGTGCTGCGATGAACATAGGGGTGCAGATGTTACTTTGGATTGTTGATTTCAAGTTGTTTGGGTAGATACCCAGTAGTGGGATAGCTGGGTCATAAGGTAGTTCTATTTTTAGTTTTTGAGGAATGTCCATACTGTTTTCCATAGTGGCTGCACCAGTTTGCATTTCCACCAGCAGTGTATGAGGGTTCCCTTTTCTCCACACCCTCTCCAGCATTTGTTATTTTTAGTCTTAGTGATTATAGCCATTTTAACAGGCATAAGATGGCATCTTAGTGTAGCTTTGATTTGCATTTCCCTGACGATCAGTGATGTTGAACATCTTTTCATGTGTTTATTGGCTATCTGCATATCTTCTTTGGAAAAATGTCTGTTCATATCCTCTGCCCATTTTTTAATCGGGCTGTTTGTTTTTCTGTTGTTCAGCTGTCTGAGTTCCTTATATATTATGGAGATTAACGCCTTATCAGATATATGATTTCCAGAAATTTTCTCCCTGTTGATGGGTTGTCTTTTGGTTTTGATCCTAGTTTCTTTTGCCTTGCAGAAGCACTGTAGTGTGATGAACTCCCACTTGTTTATTTTTTCTTTTGTTTCCCCTGTCTGAGAAGATGTGGTTTTCAAAAAGATCCTTTTAAGTTCCATGTCAAAGAGTGTACTGCCTATATTATCTTCCAGGAGTTTTACGGTTTCAGGACTTATCTTCAAGCCTTTGATCCATTTTGAGATTATTTTTCTGTGTTGCGTGAGACAATGATCTACTTTCATTCTCTTGCATGTGGCTGTCCAGTTTTCCCAGCACCATTTACTGAAGAGACTGTCTTTTCTCCATTGTGTGTTCTTGGCACCTTTGTCGAAGCTGTCCGTGTAGCTTCTCAAACTGTAATGTGCTTCGGAATCACCTGCAGATTTTTACTCTGAAGGACTAGGGTGGGTGGATGAGAGTCGGCACTTCCACTGAGCTCCCCCTGAGGCACTGGCTCCCGCTGGTCTGGGAACCACACTCTGAAAACACAGAGTGAGTGCTCTGCACACGTAAGCACATGTGGATGTGACTCTGTTCGGTGGTCCTAGTTGCCAAGGGCTGGAGTTGCTCCCTCAACCAGATCAGAGCTCCCTCGCTCTCCCCCGCTCTCCTGCGTTTTCTCTGTGGATGGAACACACGGTCTTGCTCTTAGACAATAGCTGGGTCTGGGGGAGGGGGTGCTGCTGCCCTAACCCAAGGAGGCATTGAGGCCACTGCCCTCCCTTGCTCTCGAGTCTCACACTCCCTCTGCTGATCTCTAGTGTGAGTGTGACCTTTACTCCATTGCAGAGATCAGATTCAAGACTACTGGGGTAAGGCCATGGGTAGGTGGGGGGCGTGTAAATAGAATAGGAGGCCTGATGTAACTTTGCCTATTTTGGGGGGGATTCCCCCACTAGAATGTGAGCTCTTCAAGGGCCCAGACTTTGATTTATTCACTGCTGCCTCCTCAGGAGCTAGAACATCGTCAGACACATCCTAGGCGCTCGGAAAGTGTTTATGGGACAAATGAGGCCTGTTTTGGTCCTGGGCATTCAAGCCAAGCTTTCTAGGATTCTAGGATTGGACAGAGTCCCAGTCTTACCTGATAAAGACAGCAGTAAGGGCCTTGCTTTAACCTCTTTTGTGCATGCATTTCCCTTGAGGGAGGGATAACTGTGGCCAAGGGTAGGATTTGGGTCTTATGCCCCTTGTCATAATGCCACCTCAGTGCCACTTCCATCTCTGGCTCAGCCGCAGAGCCCGGGCAAGAGGGAGAGCACTCCTCACCCACGGCCATGGGAGGACGCAAAATCAGAGGCAGGAACAGAGCAGAGGGATAACGAAAAAAACCTGAGCCCCAAAAAGCTGCAAGGGGAATGTGATGAGTTGCCAAACCCGAGAGAGCAGAAGCAAATATCAAAGCCAGGGACCACGGCCAGGACTCCAAGATCCAGACAGATGAAGAGACAGCGCGCAAGTGGGCCGACTACAGCCAGGGAGGGGCCGAGCCTTTCCCTGGGGCAGGCATGTGAGGCTTGCTTTAATGTGCCTCCAGGAGCCCTGCGAGGGTGGGCCAGTCAAGATTAAAGGGGGCCATGGGTGGGACAGACAGAATGGTATTCCCCGGGGCTCTTAGTTTTCTAGGGCTAAAGCTAGGGGGACAGCACGCAGTCTGAGAAGTCAGACCAAGGCTGGCTTCAAATCCCAGCTTCCACTTCCTGACTGCCTAACCTTGAGCAAGTCACTTAAAAGCAATCTCTCCTTCACTTGCTGTTAGGAAGGTGCAAACCCTTAATCAGCTTAAAATTTGTATATCCCCAACAATCTCAAAATGGTATTTGGCATATACCCGCCACAAAGTGTCTATATCTGGATCAGTGGGGATTTAGAGAAAGAAATTGGAAAGAAGTCAGCAAAGTAGTTACTGAAGAGGAAAAGCAGAAGGAGAGCTTTGTGCCAAACTTCGAAAGTTCTCAGCTTGGCCTCTGAGGAGGGGAGACTGCACAGAGAAGCAGATCCCTTTGATACGGAGAGCGTTTACGCAGTCATGGACGCTCAGCAGACTCGGTCTGAACCTCTGATTGCTACCCGATTACTTCCAAGACGGGATTGCTAGCATGCCAGCTGGCAAACACGTCTTCCCTCCAATGTGGGTGGTTGTCTAATTTTCACTCCCTTTATTCTCCACTATCTCTTGTACCCACATTATCCCTATAGAAATAGAAGCATTTTCCTGAAAAGATGAGAAAGCTTTTCTTGCTGTATGAAAAAATGCTTTCTCCTTAATGCCAGCACTCTCCAGGAATTTGGGGGCCAGCTCCCAACTATCTCGCCCAGCATCGGGCAAACTCCGGGGAGCCTCCTGCACAGTCATCACCTACTCCCCACCCATCCGAGAGCCCTGGGTGAGGAGCCGGCGGACCCAGGTGCAGGATGAGAGCTGCAACTGAGTAACAGGTGACATGAGTTAGGGATGTTTCTGAGCCTCCGTTTTCATCTATGAAGAGAATGTCTACAGTGCAGTGCAAACCTCAAGCAAGACGGTGGATTTGAACGTGCTTCGTAAACTAAAAAGTGCCATAACGAGTCAGGGGTGGCAGTATTGTTGTTGTTATAGATGTTCATGCTTCAACCGCTGTGCCTCTATGCTTGATTCCAGATCCAACCATGTATCAGTTAGAATTAAGTTTGGCTGCTAATTACAAAAAAACTAGAAATAAAAGTGACTTAAAGAAGATAGTTTATTTCTCTGTCATATAAAATCTGTCCAGAGCTGTTATGGTGCTCCAAAGACTCAAAATCCTTTTATCTTGTCGCTTTACCATGGGTAACTCCCATTCCTAAGGTCATCTCACGGTCCAAAATGGCTGTAGAAAATCCAGCCATTACACCACAATCCAGTCAACTGAAAAGAAGGGGTGAAGACGAGCATGCCGCCTCCCTTTTAGCGCACTTCTGGAGATTGTAGTTCTGCTTACCTCCACTGGCCATACCTAGCCACATGGCCACATCTAGCTGCAAGGGAAACAAGGAAATATAGTTTCTCTTCTGACTGACCATATGCCCAGCTAAAAATGGAGGGGTACTATTACTCAAGAAGAAGCGGAAGCTAGGGAGTGTCCACCACAAATGGTCATTTCTCCATCCTCATCTTAACCCACCCGCCAGTAACCTTTCACCGCTCCCCATGGAAACTTCTTCTCTGTAAGAAATACTTTATTCTCTGAGAATAAAACCACACTCTCTTGGCTTTCCTCCTCCCCTCTTCTAGCCTTAAATGCTGGAATGACTCAGGGCAGTCCTGAGGACACGTCTCTCTTCTCCATCCATACTTTTTTCCTAAGTAATTCATCTAGTCCCAAGAACCTAAAGCCAACCCAGGGGCCAATGCATCCCAATCCAGCCCTGGCCTCTCGCCTTCATTCCAGAATCATATTTGCAGCTCCTACTTGACATCTCCACTTGGATGTCTACTAGCTATCTCAACCTTGACTCTTGATCTCCACCCACAAACTTGCTCGTTCCCAAGTTTTTCCCATCACAGTAAATGGCACCAGTGACTTAAACCAGGAAATTTGGAGTTAATCTTAATTCCTCACTTTCCCATATGCCTTACACCCAAGCCATCAGGAAGCCACAGTGACTATCTTCAAAATGTATCTCAAGGTCCTCCACGTTCTTTCATCTCCACCACTGCACCCTCGTCCAGAGCACCACCTCTCACCCGGGCCTTTGCAGTAACCTCTTACTAGGGCCTCCCTGCCTCCACTCCTGCCTCAAATTACCCATCTTCACACACCTGTCAGAGCAACAGTTTAAATAAGGCACAGGACAAAGGTGGAGGATGCAACATATACATGTACTTTGTTCCCTCTAGAAACCCTTCTAAGATGGCCACAAAGGGATTTTTTAAGGTGTAAATCCTAAAGGACAAAAAGAATAGGAGAGGAGACAATAGTAAAAAAATTCAGAAGCTGAGAAACAGAAGGATGGGTGCCAACTGACTTAGCAGATCCAAGAAAGCTGAACCCGAACCCAGAGAAAGTTAAAAACGAACGTGATTTCTACCATCCAACTCCCCAAAAGTCAAGAATTGATGGCACAGGAATCTCTGGAAATGGAGGTAAACAGGAGGACTGCTCAAATTCAGTTCAAGAAGAGACAGACCCCCAAATCCTCTCCTTGACCCCCTGTGTCTCCTGGGGACCGCCCCTCCTCCTCAGACAGAAGCACAGAGTTCTCTCCCTGGGAGAGGGTAACGTCATGTTTCTGGGCTGGGGCAGCTGGTCCAGTGGAACACAAGATCACCACGCAGGGATGGATGGAAGCGTCCATACCAAATGCTGAGATGTCCCTGGCACCTTTCTCCGACTTGGTTCCCAGAATACTGGACAGTTCTCTCCAGCAAGAAACTGGAGGAACCCTTCCCATAGAACCTGATCGGGCCAGAAGAAATAACCTACAGAAATCCACTTCCTAACATCAGACCCCCCAGACGGCCACCGAGTGCGGCCGAGCCTCCCACGGGCTTTCCCCGCCCCTCTTAAGTAGAAGCCGACAGCCGAGGATTACCGGGCTTCTGAGAAAGGCTCCAACAGGAGCATCAAAGACCAAAACAAACCAAGAGAAGAGCAACCGGGAGGAAACAGATCAGGTTGGGAGGGGAACCTCGCTCCTGAAACCATCACTGTCAACAGGAAAATCAATGCAGATCCGGCCCCCAGGAAACAGGGACAGGATGTTACTGCAGCTGCACTCGGTCCCTCCCGCCACCTGAACACGTCCAGCTCTTTCCCGCTGGAAACAGCGCTTCCCTTCCCTGGGTCGTCAGGTGGTTGGCTCCTGTTGTCGCCTCAGAGAGGCCTTCGATGACCGCCCACTCGGAAGAAGGCCCTCCCCAGCCACTCCGGAACACGGGAGTTGGCACTGTCTCTGAGATGAGCCAGAGAGTATTTCAGCACTGAGAGCCACGTGTGGTCTCTGTCGCCACCACTCCACTCTGCACTGCAGCGCGAAAGCAGCCAGCGACAACACATAAACCAGCGGCTGCGGCTGTGATCTGATAACCCCCATTTATGGACACTGACACTTGGAGAGCATTCTCACAGGGCACAAGGGTTATCCTCTTTTCAATATTTTTTCAATCATTTAAAATGTAAAAACCATTCTTAGCTCCTGGGCTATCCAAAAACAGGCAATGGGCCGACACGGCCAAACCCTGGTCTCATACATCATCCTGTTTTATTTTCGTCAAAGCACTAACCGCTTCCTGCTACTTTCTCGGTCATTGACCCTTTTCTCGTTGCTTGTTTATTACCAGTCTCTCTACTAGGCTGGAAGTTCCACGAGGGCAAGGACCTTTCATCCTCCCCTGGTGCCCCCAGCACCTAGAAGAGTGCTTGGCATATAGTACGTGCTCCGCAGATGTCCACTATAACCAGAATGCCTGCTGTGACACACCAGCCGCCCTGCGCCTCTGATCACTGCTGGCAGTGCCTGAAAGGACAGCCCTGGGGGACAGTGATGGCACCCCAACCTGCTCTTCCCTCTCCCTTTCTCTCATTTTCCAGTTCCTTTTCCCTTTCCTTCCTCCCCTCCACCCCAAGCTGTAAGCCCGTCTGTGATGCCCAGGGCTACCCACACACCTGGGAGCCCAGGAAAACTCAGTCTGAAGCCACCTGCCCTCTGTGTTCCCAGACCTAAGGTGAGGGCGTCGTGTCAGGTGGCTGGTCCCGGCCCAGATGGAGACTGACCAGGTGCTGTCATCCAGGCAAGGCTCCTGCTCACCACTCGGGGGGGGGGGGGGGGGGGGGGGGGGGAATGGGGCTTCAGAACTATCCCCCTCAGCAACCAAAACCAGTAGGAAGGAGTGTAGTCCAGCAGCTACAGATGCTCAGTTGTGTTTGAGGAATGCAGGCCAACCAAATATCGTACCCTGTTCAGAAGCATTGTAACTTTTCAGCGTGATGTCATGGGACTCGTGGTGACAAAAAAGGAGCCATCTGTACCCAATGTCCAGGAAAAAGGATTCTTTGATTCTTGGATGGGAGAACTCAGGTCCCAAGGTGGGTGGGGACACCAGGCTCTGCACATTGCCGGCACACAGCTCCCCCCCAGCTCGCCCAGCTCGCTCCTTGAACATATGCACAAGCTGCCATGGGCAGGGCCCTGGGTTCCTGGCAGAGGAGACAGGCCAAGCAGCCCGAGTATTCCTGCCTCCGGCAGGGTGCTGCTCCCTATGCATTAACGGAGGGGCCCTTGGACTTACCAATCACACTGTTCTGATTTCGGTTAGCAGGCCCATCATGTGGGCCTGCTTGCTCCTGGCTCAAAGGCTAGAATCAAATTCCTAGGAAGCCAGGCCAAGGACCACATCCTCCCAGCCCTTGCCTGCCCCTATCACTTGGACCACCCTTCACATCCATTGTTGTTTAGTGGTACCTAACGCTATGCTTCTAGAACTGCAGTGCTCACGGAAGCCGGGGCCAGGACTCCCTCACTGAGGAGCTGGTAAGGCTTTACGTAACCCGATGGCAGCCACGGCACTGTTCTCTGACAGTCCAGTGACCCTGGCTGAACTTTACCCGTGTATGGAGGCAGCCCGGTGCTTTCCACTCTCCTAGGGAGGACCTGGGCTGGCGGGGCGGGCAGCTCACGGCTCTGAGTCCTGCTTCCCCCCAGCTTTTTCAGTTCAGGGTGACTCCATGGCTCTGCTCTGCTCTGCTGCTGCTTTTGGGCTCCCTTGACAGATGTGGGACTCTCATTTCCATAGAAAGAAAGCACTCACACAAAGGCGTCTGTGTGTGGCAGACTTTACTGAAGGTCAGGAGAGAAAGAGGGGGTTTTACATAGCAAAATTACAAAAACTTAAATTGAATATTAGACATCCATGAGCTTAGAAAGACCCTTAGCCGTCTCCACCAAACAGGCTCCAGCCTTCCGCGAAGGCACCTGGCCCCCTTCCCACCCGCCGTCCTCTCTCAGGAAGTAAACAAAAACCGAATTCTGCACAGCTTCTTATTCAGAGCGGCTTAGCCCTCCATTTGTTCTGTTCTTCCTTTCGAGACCCTTCCCTGGGGCCTCTTTCTCACCCTAATGGGCCACAAAGTTATTTCCCTGTTCCCGACACGAGCGCGAGGGTGGAAGTCCGCAGGCGCCGTCTCTGTGCTGGAGGTTCTGGCCACAGTGAGAGCCTGCATGCCTCCTCCTCGCCGGCCCCCAGGGATGTTAGGGTAGAGCTTTCTTTCCTCTAAAAACAAGAGCCGGGGGAAGCGTCTACACACCTCACTAGGAACAGTCTCTGGGTGCTCACTGCAGGGGCGGCGCGAGCTGCTGCTTCATACAGACACACACAGCAGCTTCTCCCTCCCAACAGTGACCTGCAGTCAGCGCCACTTGATGCCCGTTTCACAAATGGGCTTACAAAGGTTCCACGAGGGTAAGGCATTTGCTCAAGATCACACGACTTGTGAGCAGCCACTTTGGCCCCAGATCAGCCTGGCTCTAGGGTTAAGTTCTTAAGAACAGCTTACAGAGGTCAAACTCTTTGGGGAAAGCTTCTCGTTGTCATTCTTGGAGCTGCCATAACAGATAATGTAAGAAGGGGTCACACACAGTGGCCCCTGGGTACACCTCCCCTGAGGTGGAATCACACACATTACTGCTCTCCCTCACATTCCTCCTCTGGGCAGGAGTGGCACAGGTGACACTGGTGGCCCCACAGCTCCCTGCACCAGGCACAGCCCTGCCAGTTGTCAGGAGCTCCCTGCTGTCACTACCCCTGCTTACCAGGAGCGCCTACCCTATCTCCAGCCCCTCACCACCCTGCCTGCTGTCCACTGAGCCCCACAGCCAGGGAGAGGGAGCAGTGGCAGACTAAGCGCACACAATGTGAAGGAGGCCTGGGCAAGGCCACGCCAGGGCAGCCCCTACTCCTCACTCCCCAGGCTTCAGTCCTGAAAGCCTGCGTCCACACACATGCATACATGCACGCACACCCCAGACTCCTTCTGTGTGGGCTTCTCTCCTGTTAGGATGACCATCCCTCTCATGGACGTACACTGGTGCCCACTGGGCACAGTCTGCTGGGTCACCATAAGACCCCATGAGACAGGGGTCTGTTTCCACGTCCCTGTCTCAATGACGCCACCTGCTGGCCCTGGATGGGGTCGTGAGGGGGAGGGCTCCATCCCCTTCCTCACCCCCCAGGCCCGAACAGCAGGGATCACACGGCCTCATACACGTGCACTCATTTATCAGACGTTTACCCAGCACCTGCTCTGTTCCTGACATGGTGTTCAGTTGCCAGAAAGTAACAGACCAGGAAATCTAGTCTCCACCCACAGAACTGGAGTCTAGGAGAAAAGACTGACTCAGAGGCAGACGGTTACACATGCTTCTCTGTGGCCCACGGCAGCCTGGGGTTACCTTCTGAGAATCAGATCAAAAAGACTGGCTTCCTGACTCAGGAGACTGCCAGGAGCTCCCTCCACACGGGGTCACATCGCAGCCCTTGCCCAGCACGGCCAGCGGCCGCTCCACACCTCAGCCCTGCTCCTCCCACTCGCATTCCTGACACACCCGCCTCTCTGTACTGGGACACACCGCCGCCTTCTCCCTCTACTCAGGCCTTCGTTCCCCTCCTCGGCCTCTGCGAGGCTCAGTGACCCGGCCCTCTCCTCCCCTCTCCTCTCCTTGCGACACTCACCCCAGGCTGCACGTCCCGCGGACCTGCCCACTCAGTTTTCTCCCTCAGTGACACGTAAGCTCCTCAAGGACCTCATCTGCTTGGTCACCCACACACTCCCAGTGCCTGGCACAAAGCAGAAGTTAAATAACTATGTGCACATGAACGAATAAATGCACTAACACTCCAAGCTGACCTTCCGTCCCCCCATCCTCATCTTTGGAACGGAGGCAGCATGGTACCTATGGGGTGAGGACTGGAAGTGACGGTGGAGGCCGGTGTTCTGGGACCAGTGACAGGGACTGAAACGGGTGATGAGCGGAAGGGCAGGAGTGACCAACCCTTCTGCACGTGAAGCGGTGACTCCACACTGGCTCCTGAAGAGGAGAGGGGATGGGCACTCCTGGCCAGAAACATGCAGTGGCAGGGCGGAAGGCAGGGAGGCCATGCTGCGAGGGGTGAGCGACTCAGAGGGTGCGGAGGGTGTCAGACGAGGCTGCAGGAGAGGGACCAGGTCAGGTCTCTCGTTTGCCCCAAGGCTTGTGGTCTGCACGACCCTGGGGGAGAGGAGCCTACATCTGCGTTCTCCATGGCTGACTGGTTGGGAAGTGACACCTCTAAGCAGATGACTCCCCATTAGGCCACTGAGATCAGTTCACAGACGGAAGGGAAACTCACAGACAACACCCGGCCCCACCAACATCCGCACTGCCTGCTTCCACCCATGACACAAAAGACCACCTCCTCCACATGTGCATTTGCCCCACAGCCAAGAGGCTGCTCACACGTCCTCCATGAGCACTTCTCTGAAGGTTCATAGTCAGGCTGGAAGGGCAGGCATCATGAGCTCCCGATTCAAACAGCCCCAGGAATCAGGGTGGAGGGGGGGAGAGGGCAGAGGGCTGTGACGCTGACTGTGGGCAGGGGCGGGGGGCTGCAGAGCCTCACAGAACAGAAACCCACACAAGGAACGAGAGCACATGCCACCTGCTGGGGCCTGGGACCCCATGCCACATCACATCACCTTTCGACGGAGCCGGGCCCCCACACAGGAGTTCTGCCTCTGGCATGAGGCCTAGTGGCGGCCCAGACGTGTTTGCTGAAGTTGCTTTCGAATGAAGACGGGGAGTTGCCGGCCTGCAGAGGACAGAGGGAGGGTGCCGGCCGGCTTCTCCTCCCACCTGGAATGCTGGCCAGCCCTGCTCCTCCCGCCTGCTTTTATCTAAACATTGCCCATCCTTAAGGGGCAGCCCCTCTCAATTGTGACTTCTTCCCTGAATCTTGCACACCCTGCTCTCTCCCATCTCTGAACTCCAGTCGCTCTGAGGATCAGCCCATCCCACTCAAGAATTTTCCAATCTGACTCCTTAGCCTGCAAGCTCCTCCTCCTACTAATAATGTATATTTATCGAACACATTTATGTGCTCGGCACTATGCTAGGCACTCTACATATACGAGGTAGGTACTGTTATTATACCCATTTTACAGATGGGGAAACTGAGGCACAGTGAAATTAAGTAACTTGCCCCAAGGTCACACAGCTGGTGAGTAGCTATGCACCAGGACTCCAATCCTAGCTGTCTGACCCCAGGGCCCACACTCCCAGCCACTCGGTAAGCCCTCTGAGATGCTGTCTTACTCACACTCATATGCCCACACATCTCCCTGAGCGCTGGGCACACAGAAAACCCCTGTAGGTAGAATCTTTGTTCCCCTTCTGCTCCAGGCTCCTGGAGCTGGGGTTCCCTATCAGGGAAGATGATACCAAAGAGCCACTGGATGGCAGCAAAGAGCCAGCCCCAGGCTTCCCTGGGGGAGGGGAGCAACAAGCTAATCAGAAGTGTGTTCGGTGCCTCTGCACCAGGCACTTTGCTGGCCTTCCCTCTCCTCACCACTCAGGCCTTCTAAGGTGGGCGCTACTGCCTTCCCCCTTTAGACAGGAAAGGGACAGGCTCAAGACAGGTGGAGAACTTTGCCCGAGCTCAGGCAGCTAGGAATACCAGGCCTGAAGCCAGGACTGTGGAACCAAGCCTGTGTCAATTCGCAGGAGAAATAAATAAACCAGCGAACCCCTAGGCCCAGAGTGGGTTCCACTCCCCTCCTCCATCTCCGGGGAGCACAGAAGCTACTGTTTGGGGAGGGAGCGGATGGCCTAGCTCTGAGATAGTCACCACCCAAGAGGCATCCTGGCTGGGAGCGAGTTGAGGTAAGACTCAGAATGTCAGAACTAGATGGTCTCAGAGACCACTGGTCCACCACAGACCTCTGACCAACTTTCTTGGTCTTCACCACCAAAAAGGATGCTGCATGAGCCCCGCCTCACCACCTAGACCCTGCAGGCTGGCTCCCGCACTGCCACTCCTGCCCTCCCTGTCTCGGGCTCCTCTGATCTGGGGCCAGTCCCCCCACGCAGCCAGCACGGCCACGGAATCCACGTCCACCAGAGACAGATGAAAACTATCTAAAGACTTCTGACTGTGTCCCCTCCCAACCATTCCAATAATCCAACCCCGGGCCGGCCCAGGCCTCCCTGTGACTGTCCTGGGGCCGTGGCAGCAGAGGTGGCAGGGAGCGCAGGGGTGTCACGCACATGTGGCTGCGAGTGCACACATGGGCACTCATGGAACAGAGAACCCACACGCCTATCCTCAGGCCTCCCAGTGCGGCCAGCAGCAGAGTGCAGGGGCTCAAGTGGCAGCAGAGGGACAATCCCATCTTGAGCTTCAGCATCTGGTGACCTTCCTGGCTGAGTCCCTTGGGGCGATGGCTTCAGAACTGCCCGAGCTGCATCCCTGGGGCTGCTTCCAGCCTGCCCCCCTTCTCCCACAGTCCCTCCCGAGGCTTATACAGCCAGAGTCGGTCCTCTGCAAATATGTATCTGGGGTTTATTTTGGGTTGTATTGCAGGGTCAGGCACAGTTTGTTCCTGGGTAGGAAGAGTCATGACCTCTCAGCTCTTGGCACTTCAAGGAGCTGCCCCTGCAGGTCCCCTCCCCATGTCCCTGCACACACGATGTTGTCTCTTCCCCCCTCCCTGCTCCCCAAGTCTCTTATTCTTTCACCAGTCGGTAGATATGGTGTTGAGCCCCGTGCTCGCTTGCTGACACCTCAAAGACATATGCAATGCACAGCAAGGTCTCCTGCGTGTCTCTGTTGGTGACCACCTGCAGGGGAGAGAAGATGAGGGTTAAGGCCCCAGAAGAGGGCATGCCAGTTGCTCTCCCCACCGAGCCACTCCCGTCCCACACCTGCAGGATGGTGAAGTTCTCCAGCACGCTGTTCATCATGTACTTCTCAGGCAGGTGCTTCAGCTTGTGGATGAAGTTGATCATGTACTCACAGAGCGGGGACCGGTGGATGCGGTATGAGTAGTGGCCATTCTCATAGCGGGCATACTCTGTCTGCAGGACCCAGGGACAGCAGGGGCTTAGAATTTCTTTGGACCACCTCCAGCCCAGGCCCAACTCCAAGAGGGAGCTCCACAACCCACTCACTCTTAAGAGGGAAGAAAAGACAGGAGGCCTGGAGGCCCTTGAGAACAGAGCCTCCCCCCTCCCTCAGGGGCAGGCAGAAGCTGGGCGATGGAGGAAGGAGCTCAGACCTAAGAGTAGTGGTAACAGGTGAGAAGAGATAGAGGGACCACTCAATCTTGGCTGCACACTAGAATAACATAGCGGAAGGCGCACAGGGATCCTTGTGTTCATAGAACCATCATGTATTTGTACCTGCAGATACAGACACACAGACACACACACACACACCCACACACACACCCACACACGAGTGCATGGAAAGCACTGGAACCTGAATCGGATTGGCGGGTTGCATCAATTTCCTGGTTGCCAACATTATACTCCAGATACGCAAGATGTTGCCATTAGGGGAAGTGGGTGAGGGGTACATGGGATTACAATTGCATGTGGAACCACAATTATCTCAAGATAGAAAATTAATCAAAAATAACTTGAGCAGCTTTTCAAAAACTGCTATTGTCCGGACTCCACCCGAGGGTCCCGGGTGAAGTGCTGTGGAGCGGAGCACAGGCGCTGGTGTGTTTCAAACCCCAGGGTGAGGTCAGGTGCAGCCAGGTTTGAGAACCCCAGGGATGGGGAGGGCCTCTTCCCTGGTCCCAGCCTGGCATCAGTTATGTTTGACATGAGCTGGGTTATCAATAACTGAGAGACTGTGAGGATGACAAATTCAGACAAATTTGGGGAAAGAGAAGAGGTTAGGGATGAAGACCAGCCTGAAACAGTGAAAAGGTCTGTTTACCAAGTGTGCTGGGCAGTCTCCTACCTCCACTTTCTCTACCACCTGCTTGCCAAAAGAGCAGACCTTGGTGGAACAGGTGATTATCATGTTCTCAGGACTCTCGTACTGGCTGGAGACCCCGTAGAAGGAGCTGCCTTCATCCTCGATGTTGGTGTTGAGGTCTGCCTGGAGGGAGACATGGGAAGCCAAGAAGCGGACAGGTAAGTCAGCAGGGCCCTCTCGGGGGCAGAGTCATGGAGTCCTCGTCCAGCTCTAGGACCAGGAAGCACTCAGCAGGCTTAAAAAGAACTCGGGCAGTGGGAGCTTGGAAAGCTCCCACTTTTCTCCATATCCAAGCCAGGTACACAATCAGGTCAAGTTGCCTACATGACGGGAGAGAGAACACTGCGACCTGAGTTAGTTTCAGGCCAGGGCTGCCCACTCAGGTACCGACACATCCAGTGGGGGGGGGGAGGGGGCACAAATTTGCCTTTAGGACTTCAAGACCCTGACAATGCTCTTTCCGAAATGGCTCTAGGGGCTGGCCTCCCACCCATCTGTACGGCACGGCTGAGTCCAGACACCCTTGACCTTGTCACATCTGGGTCAGCCTCCAGACCAGACTGCCCAACACCAGTCTTCTCCCCCTTGGTTCACTCTCCGGCTGCCTGCGAGCTCTTAAAAACACAAGTCTGACTGCATCACTCTAGTTAAAACCCTCTCACGGAGCCCCTCTGCCACAGGGAACGTGGTCTCACTCCCAGCCCGGCTTACGAGCCCCTGTTCCCCTGCATCAGCTTCTCGCCAGTCCACAAATTGGCCTCTCGTCCTTGCCCTGCAGAAAAGTAGAGCTTTAACTGCCTCCTGCTGGATGCTGTGTTGATTCGAAACTTTCCTCCTAGAAAGGTGGAGTGAGCCTCAATCTCACACACACTCCCGGCCCCGAGGAACAGGCAGGATCTCTCTCAGTTTGATCAGCAGGCTCCCTGACTAGGCCTTGCCCCAGGCCCCAGAGCTGATAAGTGAGAAGCCTGGGGGCTCCAACTCCAGTGCTCGTCCCAACCCAGCAGGGGGCCACAGGAAAGGGAGGGAGGGGCTGGATGAGACAATTCGGTGTCTTGGTGACTCTGAGGAAGGAGCCGTATTTCTGAAGCCCTAAGCCCCTTAGGAGTCCCCATCCCCAGAAGAGAGGCCCCACATCAAATCACCCCATCTGAGTCAGGCATGCTAAAAGAGCAACTGAGGACTCAGAAGAAATGTAGACAGATTACAAAAGGCTCTCTTACTTAAGGCTTACTTAAGGCAAAGCCTCTCCACCCACGTGGCCCCACGAATGCAGTGGGAGCTCCAGGCCTTGACAAAGATTCCGACACCAGGGACTCTTCTGCACCGTGATGGGAGGGTCCCCCCAACCCCAGGAAGTTTCCGGCGTGATTCAGAGCCTGGCACAGGCAGTTCTGGTACTGGCCGTTAGGGGGTGCTCAGTCATTATTTTTCTCTCCTCTGGGGCAAGACGTTTTCCAAGAGCAAGTCCGCTCCCCAGACCGGCAAGGCGGTGCTAAATGTCTTATGGCACAATAGAAATATTATGTAGCTACAAAAAATGTTGAGAAGGACCTATATTTACTATTGTGAATTGACTACAACTCTTAACTACATTACAACTAATTGGACTACATTACTGAGAGGGAAAAAAACCCAAGTTATGGAACAGAATGAGTATGTGTTACTTCTACGATGAGGAAAAAAAGGCTGTTTTCATGCTGAAACAGAATGGCATATGTTTTAGTGTGCTCTGTGATGCCTTAATGAGGGCATTAGGAAAAAGAAAAAAGAAGAATTGGAGCTGCATTCAAGACAGTGTTCAGTCTCTGACATAAGAGCAATGCTGCAAACACCCTCCGCTTCCTCCGCCCCGGCCTGTCTCCCCACTCTGCTGGGAGCGGAGCCCGGCGGGCAGGGCGCCCAGGAGTCCCGGCAGAGGTGGACCAGGCCTTCAGTGGGCTGGGAATTAATGGCAGCTGAGACTGGGCCAAGGCCTTACAGTGAAATATAAGGCGAACTGGGACCAAAACCTGGCTCGCGTCTCCTCTTTTCTCTCCCGGTAAGTCACACGCTCCTGCTCGGAGACCAAGTTTGTCAGACCTCCCTAAAAGGGGCTGAGGGACAGTTTGTGTGCTCAAGATACACTACAGCTAGAAGCACAGGGGGCAAACAGGGACCACGACTGAAAAAAGGCTGGCAGGAAGGCCAGCTGCCGAGAAGGGCAGGCACCTGAACGTGGGGGGACATGGCGGGTCGAGGGGGATGGCCAAGGGGCCAGGCCGGAGCATAAAATGATGTCTTTCAGACTTTAGCCACTGCCGGCCTCCTTCTGATTAATGCCACACTCATGTGCCACCTTCCACAAGTCCTACTATACCCCTACTGGTTTCTTTTAAATCGACTTACTCTTATTCCTTAACTCCATTCTAAGCAATATATCCAGGAAATCAGGGGTTCTATTTTTCTAACATATATGAAAGTAATTACATAACTATTAAAGGAGAAATATTTATGCATGTGCCACCTAAAAGAACACTATGCTCCACCCCAGCACCTCGCAGCCATCTGGACGTGCCCTTCCTTGCCCTGTGCTGGCAGATCTGTTCAGACGGCCTTGCCCCTCCCAGAGGGTAAGCTCCCTGGAGGCAAGAACCAAGCTCTCCCCATGGCTTGGGCAGTGCTCAAGGTTCAGGGTGGGCTTTCAATAAAGGTCACATGTGGCTGTTCAACCTCTCACCTCTGGGTGGCGATGGGTGAGAAGAGAGGTCCCTTGGTCATGAGGACGGACCTGCCATCTCCTGCTTACCAGGGAGTCCTCTGAGCCCAGCTCCACTCCCATGTCAAGTACATTCCAGGGTCTTCTGTCATCACCTCCCTCTCACCTGGTCCTTCTAATCACTCCATACCCATTGATCCTGCCCCAGCCCAGAACAGCAGGGGCAGTGGGGGCCCAAGGAGGCTGGAACATTGTCCCTGCTCTCAAGGAATTTATAACTTGTGGGAGAGCAAGTAGAATAAGTGAGCTGGTGGTTGAGTAGGAGAGAGCGAGAGAGAAGAGGGTAGGGGGCGACATGTAGCCCAAAGTGACGATTCAAAGTGTCCCCAGAACCTGCCCTGTGGTTAGTTATGCTGCACAGACCCACGAGACGCAGGCCAGTGACGCAGACAACGCACCCCAGAGCGCCTCCCTTGTCCTCAGTGCCCCATCCTTCTCGTCACAACCCCACCCCCTTCTCCTGCAGCTATGCTCAGGCATTTCCTGTCTGCCCTTGTATCCCCCACTCTAAGCATCTCCCCCAAACGAGCTTGCTTCTCTGCTTTCTCAGCCCAAGAGGAAAGCTGCCCCCCATATTACCCTGACAGGTGCCCCCCACCACTTGCCCTCCTGCCCTCTGAATGCCCCCTTGCTTCCCTCCCTCCACCCTATTCATAGCCGTGGTGCGGGTGGGCAGCTCACAGGCTGTGCCTGGAACAGGTGTGTGGGATCGGGTGACTGACAGATGAGCCGGGACAGCCGCAGTCCGGGTGTGGGGGCTGGAGAGGCCCAGATTCATTGTCATGTGCTGGTATGTGCCTGGGAGAAATGTCAGGGCCCAAAAGGGAACGGCAGGCTGGGATGGGAGGGCAGTCTGGGGTACTCTCCTCCCTCCATGGCCTTAGCTCAGCGCTGCCCAGTGTGTTCACTTTGCAGACTGATGTTAATGGCCAGCAGTGTTCAAGAGCGTCCCCCACCTCTCCCTGGCCCCAAGGACAGGGGTACCTCTGCTGCTAAGGTTCTGGGGGAGGCTGGAGGGCTTCAGCTTCTCAGGCCCTGCACAAGACCTCGCAAAATGCATCCACATCTGAGACAGCACACCCTCACAAGTCAACCCCGCACTCAGGGGCCATTTCCAGCTGCAAACGATTTGTCCTGGTGGTCTGTGAGCCTAGGAATTACTGCAATCCCATCAGTAAGGACAGGAACTTCAGTGGGAGGGGGACTTAGGAGGTTGGGTTGGGGACATCAAAGTCCTCCTCCCACTCCAAGTGGGCCCTCGATCAACACCTCAGCACGTGTGTTCAAGGCCTGGGTGCCGGCTGAGAAACCTGCTGGGCAGGAAAAGAAAGGAAGGCTGGGGGAGGTGGCACTGTTTCCCAGCCTGGGCAGCTCGCCTTCCTAATTGTGTGTGGTCACTCTCACACCAGCCTAGGCAGGGGAGGGCGTGGCCAGGCCAGGACGCAGGAGAAGAGGGTTCCAGTGGCTGAGGATGCTGGAGCTGCCAGGGAGGAGCCCACGGACGACCAAGTCTCCTGGTTAGCAAACAAGAGCACTTCTGTTCCCCACATCACAGATTTGTTCTTTCCTGGTGTCTCTGCCCTCCCACACAGGAGGAGGACAGACCAGATGACTGCCAAGGCGGCCTGGCCACAACACGCCCCATCTCTGGTTTCACCCGTCCTCACTGCCTCAGCCTGTGGCCTTCAGAGAGGGCTGGCTCATGGGGCTCAGGGAAGGGGTGGGGAGGAGGCAGGGACACAGCCTCCCTTCACTGCCAGCTGACCCCACACACGGGGGCTCAGAGACACAGCCCTCTGCAGACCCTCAACAACACACTGCTGCTTTTCAGACAGAAAAGATGAGCTTTGCTCAGGACACAGTTTCGAGTGGCAGAATCAAGCCGAGAGCCCCCACCTCCCAGCTGGGGCCCACTGCCGCCGTCGCTCGCCCTGACACTCGCTCGCCCTGACGCTCGCTCGCCCAACGCACTGCGAGGGCCTCGCCTGCAGCCCACCACCCTCCCTTGCACAGTGGTTACTGCCCCAGGACCCCGGATCCATTCTGGATTCTCCCACTTGGAACATGAGCTCCTGGAAGACAAGGCCACGCAGGGGCTGGGTCCACATGGCACAGGCTGTGGGCACAGTCCATGGCCGGAGCACAAAGGCCGTGTGGGCTCTACAAAACCCAAGAAGCCCAACTGCCCGACTCCCAGTGCCTGCACAGAGTCACGACTGCCCTCTCTGTGCTCCCGCTGTCTGCCGTTCCTTGGGGGCCTGGGCTCCTCTGTGAGAAACCAGTCCTTCCTCCGGCAGGAGCAGGGGGGGCACCCAGGTACTCTGCAAGGAAGGACAGCTTGTGTGATGGTTCCAAGCACACCCCCTGGAGACAGCCTGCCTGGTCTGAAGCCTGCTTCTGCCACTGTGACCTGGGTGACCCTGGCACCTCTCTGTGCCTGTCTCCCCTCTATGGGATGAGCCTGCCAACTGCATCTGCCCCTGGGGATAGCAAGGATGAAGCCTGCTAACATGTGCGAAGTGATGAACAGGGCCTGCTATGAGGTATGATCTTCCACCTCCAGCATGCATGGAGCAAGAACGAGCACAGGAAAGAGGCTCACCCTGGCTTGGTGTCTCAAAGCCACGCCCTTACTTACTCCATGCCTCAGTTTCCCCCAATTTGTGAAATGAGGGGCCTAGGATGATCCTCATCTGGATGGTGTCTAGAAGAATACAGAATATTATCTCCAACTAAAAGAAGGCAGGAGGTGGTGAAAAGGGCCCCAAAGATGCCACCTCCCCGCTTCAGGGGGAGACAAATGCCTCCTGCCAACCAGGCCTCCCTTCTGACTCTAAAATGCACCCTCGGGGTAGCTGAGCCAGGGCTGGGAGAGCCACAGACCACCTCACCCAAGCTCCTTCTTCCAGGTCAGGGCTAAGCCTGGACGGGTTTGGGGAGCGCGGAAGCAGCACTGGAGAGGGCGGAGGCTTCCACAGAGGAAAGGCCCGCAGCCTCCCAGACACATAGCAGGAAACAGGAGCTGCCACTGCTGCCTGTGCAGTGACAGCGCTAAGTGGCTGCCCACAGCAAAGCCTCTTGGCTCCAATTCCCACGTCCAGGGCTGGAAGGGAGAGTAGGGAGATGAGAAAGGGAGGTGAGATGGTTTAAGCCCTTCCTGAAAAACAGGAGAACGGCATCCTGCCGTGCATCACACTTGAAAGCCAGCCCCACCGGCCAGGTCCTGAAGAGGCTGGCGCCCGCCTCCTACTCAGCCTGCATCATGGCCGTTCCCTACTGGCTGCCTCACCCGACTATGCGCAGCTCTGGCCATGTCATGCCCTGTTCAAAAAATGTTCCCCACTACCTACAGAGAAGGGATGGCACATGTGCAGTAAGCGTGCCATTATCGTCCCCGGCTACACCTGTGGCAGACATTCCCAGTCAATCCAGCACTTTCTCCCTCTAGATCCTTCTCAACCCAGCAGTCCAAACAACGACTACCAATCCCCGGAGGGACACACAGGTTAAAGCCTATGTTCCTGGACATCTGGTTAAAATGGGAGCCTGACCATACAAGTTAATTTTTCCCCTTCCAGAAAGCCAGCTAGAATGACAGCAAACAACTTTCAAGATGTGCTGCACCACAAAGGTGAAGGAAACGGAGGAAAGACCAAAATGACAAGAGAGTTCAATAAATTCAGGGCGACTGCAGACTGAACAGAGCTGGGAGGGATTCTGTGGGGCGAAGGAAGCAAAAGGAATTGCAACCTAAAAGTACGTTCGGAGAGCTGCAGAGCAGACGCGTCTGATGGACTTGAGAAGCCCTGCACAGCTCGAGACTAGAGGGACCAGGACGGTGGGCCGGGGAGGCTCCAGATATGACACAAGGAACTGACCGAAAGACGGTACGTTGTGGTCAGCCTCCAGGCCGACCTCTCCCACCTTCGGCAAAGGGGCAAGGGATTATCTTCCCCAGAAATTAAACAGGAGGGCGTCGGGGTTCAGGGACACCCGGCATGTTTGAAGAGGGCTACGAGACAGGGGTGAAAACAGGGGAATTCGGTGAAACTCGCCTAAGGAATGGCTGGATGGCTTCACCCTCTCCTAGAATGCTAGTGACCAGGCACAAACCCTCCAGGAGGAAATGAGGCGTCTTCTCTAGAGAAACTGAACCACCTCAGAAAAAAAGGTCTAGTAAACACAACATTTATCGGTTTTCCCAGTAAAACAGGTGGTTCCCACCCCAATCACCCGACAGTGAAGCCCACCAGGGGGTGAGTCCCACACTGTGCACAGAGCTCCCGGTCACTATGAAACACGGACAAATGGCACAAACAACAAAGGAAAGAAGAGACTGGACTTCATCAAAATGAAAAACTTGTACTTCAAACAACACTATCAAGAATGTGAAAAGAGAGCTGACAGAATGGGAGACAATATCTGCAAATCATATATCTGACTTCTATTCATAATACATAAGAACTCACAAGTCAGTAAAAACACAACCCAATTTAAAAATGGGAAAGCGGGGGTCGGGGTGGGCACAAAGGGTGAAGGGGTGCACCTACAACATGACTGACAAACAATAATGTACAACCGAAATTTCACAAGGTTGTAAACTATCATAATCTTAATAAAAAGTAAAAAAAGAAAAAAAAAACTGGGCAAGGGCGCTGAAGAGACATGTCTCCAAAGAAGGTACATGAATGACCAATAAGCACATGAAAAGATGCTCAAGATCACTAATCGTCATGGAAATGCAGAGCCAAACCACAACGAGCTGTCGCCTCACACCCAGGAGGACGGCCATAACTACAGAGAAGACCAGTGCTGGTGAGGACGTGGAGAAACTGGGACCTTGCATGCATCTGGTGGAAATGTAAAACGGGGCAGCCACTTTGGAACACGGTCCGGCAGTTCCTCAAAAAGGTAAACAAAGAGTTACCATACTTCCCAGCAATTCCGCACCTGAGCATATACACAAGAGAAATGAAAACATATGTCCACACCAAAATTTGTACAGGAATGTTCATAGCAGCATTATTCATAATAGCCAAAGCTGGAAACCACCCAAATGCCCATGAACTGCTGAACGGATAAACAAAATGCGGTATATAAGTACAATGGAGTAATATTCAGCCAGAAAAAGGAAGGAACTACTGATACACGCCACTATAGGGCCGAACCTTGAAAACATTACGTTAAGTGAAAGAAGCCAGACACAACAGACCACATGTTGTATAATTCCTTTTATATAGGATACCCAGAAAAGGCAAATCTACAGGGACAGAATGTAGACTAGTGGTTGCCTATGGCCGGGGGAGGAGAGGTAGGGGCGAGGGCTAAAGGGTTTATTTTGGGGGTGATAAAAATGCTCAAAAATTAATTGGTTGCACAACTCTGCAAATACACTAAAAAACTGAATTTTACACTTCAAGCAGATGAATTGTATGTAAGTGAACTATATGGCAATAAAGCTATTAAAAAAACACAGACTAAAAAAATATGGCCAAGTACTATAGATATTTGAGAAAACCTTCCAACTTAAAAGAAAGAGACCAAAACAGACAGAAAAAAAGGATTAAAAGGAAATAAAAACAAAGAAGGGAGAAGAAAACTTAAAAAATAACTCTTAGTCCATATCCCCAGAAAGATAAGAGAAAAACTGTAGTCATAAAACAAGATCAGGATGCAATCAAAGAACAAGCAGAAGCTCTTAAAAATTAAAAGTTTCACAGTCAAAATTAAATATTTGATAGAAGGTGGGGGCAAAGAATGCCACCACATTCCATTAATCTAATTCACCATTAACTGTACAATGTACCAAGGTTTTATGAACCACTAAGAAAGAAAAATGCCGTCAACTGAATTCTGACACAGCAGCAACTGAAAGTCTTGTCCATCTGCTATAGTAATAGAACCCTGATTCTGTTCAGAATGGCAATTTACTCAACTAAAAGTGTACATTTTCCTGGCTCCTTTGCAGCCAGGTGCAACCATCCAACTAATTAAGTGTTGTGTGGGACTTCCAGGAAGGTTCCTTATAGGGAGCTAAGTTGGTTTCTTCCTTCCTGATGCCAGGAATATGGATATGATGGCTGGAACTCCAGCAGCCATGACCATGAGGACAAAAGCCACACACTGAGCATGGCAAATAGTCAGAGAGGGGTCAGGTCCCTGGTGAGTTCACGGAGCTGCTGGACCAGCCCTGGGCAGTCTACCTCCAGACTGACTTTACGTGAAGGAAAAACAAACTATTTATTTATGCCACTACTGCTTTGGATTTTACATAGTATGCACTCAGATACACTCTTAACTAATTCAGAAGAATTAGAAGATAAAGCTAAGGAAATCTCCAAGAAAATGAACTGGGAAATAAACAGGGAAATGGGAAAAATCATAGAGGATAAGTCCTGGAGATCCAACATCAGACTAAGAGGGGTTCCTGGAAAAGAACACAGAGAAAACAGAGGGAAAGAAATTATCAAAGAAATAACACAAGTAAATTTCCCCAAATTGAGAGTTACTAATCTCACGATTAAAAGTGCCTACGAAGTGCCTGGCTCAAAAATAGGAAGTGAAAAACCACATACCCCAGAGCTCATCCACGTGAAATTTAAGAACACGGGGATAGAGAGGAAATACAAAACTCTGAGAGACAAAAAACACACCAAGTCACGTAACAAAGGAGAAGCAATTAGAACGTATCAGTCTACTAGCGTTGGCAGACAACGGAGCAACGCATTAAAGAATGAGTCTTAAAAATCACTTCTGGGAAAATCATTTGTGATCTAGACTCTATGCCCAGGCAAACTATCAATCAAGTACAAAAAAAGAGAAATTTCAAAACGGCAAAGACTTAGAACATTTATCTACCATGCATCTTTTCTTAGGAAGGTACTAGAGAATGTGTTCCCTTTGAATGAGGGGGGACACCAAAACAGAGGGAAACATGAGATCCAGGGAACTGTAGATTCACTTTAGGAGAGCAGTAGAAGGGAGTCTCCTAATGACCCCTGAGAACAGGCCTGGAGGAAAACCAGTTCAGACTGGAGCAGAACAGGGGCATCCAGGAGGAACAGCTCCAGGAGAAAGGGGAACTGATAAATTATCTGATAGGCTTGAGCATTTGGAGAAAAACAATTTTTTAAAATTTTGTGTGGTGGTTATAACGGAGTAATCTGTAAAATTTTAATAACGTGCAAGAGAGGTTTATTTAAAAATATGCAAATGAGAAAGCCATTTATTTGTAGGAAAAACAAAAAGTTGTACAAGAAATGAAATGTAACTATAATATTCTTCTTGGCTTTTTGGGGTCAATCTACATTGTCAAAAGATTTTATTGCTTTGACTAAATTATATAACTTACTGGATATGACAATACTGGGATGATGAGGAGAAAAGTGGTATAACATAGCTAATTTTTTTCTACCATAATGGAATATACATAATGTCTTAGTTGTGATATGAAGGTATAGCAGTACAAGCATATTATTTGGAACCAAGGAGATAAAGCCCAGAATAAACAGTGAAAAGTCACAGCAAGTGCCTCTGGGGATCGGGATTGGGGATGAGGAGCAGTGGGACAAGAATCTGATGCTTTTCACTATAAGCCTCTTAGTAATAATTAATAATTAACTATAAGCATGCACTGATTTAAAAATGAGATAAACTAAAAAAAAACTATTACTTATTTTTCATCCCAGCATAGATTAAAACCCAGACTTTTGTATGATCAGGACCTTCTAGGACCTAATTGACCTTTGCAGTTTTATTTTCTATCATTCCCTCTCACATACCTTTACCCATGACTCTCCCTCTGGAGCCCACTTCCTCATGCTTTCCCCAGGCTGTAACTGCCTTTCTCCGTCTCTGCCTACTAGATTTTGCCCATCCCTAAAGCCCAGGTCCAACTTCCATCCCACTTGCCCACCCAGCTGTCTTGCAGAGAGCAGATACTAAGCATCTTCCAGATCAGGGTCCTGAGTTTTCAGTTCCGGCTCTTGCCTCTTCGGGAGAGAGCCGGCCCCATGGGTTTGGCTGTGGATGACAGCTAGGCTAGGAGTTCCTAAGCAGGGGCCTGTAAGCCACCTGGAATTCTATACAAGCTTTTGGGTGAATATGCCTATTTCTAGGAAAAGTAAGGCTTCCAGATAATCAAACTGGTCTGGGAGCAAATAAAGGGTAAGCTCTCTGAGCTGTCTCCTGGGCATTACCAGAACTGCCAGGCACTGGGAAGAGGACTGTGGGCAGGGTCCCTCGGGCCCAGTGTCCATGCTCTGAAATTATTCAAAGGTTCCCATCACCCAGCTAGAAGGATTTCCTGCACTTCCTCACCCTTCGGACTGTCTTCCCTGCATCCCTTTCCTGTGCGCACTGGGCCCCAGGAAGGTAAGCTCCCAGAGAGGAACCAGGCCTCCTGGTCTTGGAGGAGACGTTTTGAAAGGAGGGGCTCTGCCCACATAGCACCTGTCGGGGGGGTGAGGTGGGGAGGGCAGCCAAAGCCAAGTCTATGGGCTGAGCTGTTGGAGAAGTTGGGTAGATGTTTCTTTTGGAGTGACCTATCCTAACCCTACAGTCCACTTCTCCAAGCCCGGTCCTTGGAAGTAAGTTTTTGAGGACCGGCTACCCTGGCTCCAGGCCCCACAACCAATTCAGGACTTGCCACTCAAAGACTCGGGGGCCTAGGGGGTTCATGTTGGATCGTCAGCTATCCTCAGTGTCTCCTGCACATCCTTTTCCAGTACTATATATAGCCCCCTTAAGGCCGAAGTTCTCACCCAGGCATGGCTGTCATTACCTGTCAGAAAAGTGCCTCCTTCTATTAGCCCAGCTCTAAGGCCCCACGGGCCCCACTCCTTGTCTCAGCTCCCAACACTGTTGGGCCACTTTGTGCTCGCTCCTCCCCTTCTCGCTCGTCCTGCCCTCCCCAGGCTTCTACCCATGGCAAGGGCACCTTACACCCACTCTCCCCCCGTCTCTCCTCACTGTCGTCGACGTACTAGCGGGGAAGGGAGAGTTCGTCGAAGGGCTTACCCAGAACTTCACCAGAAAAAAGGCATTGGAAGGTCCCCGTTCAAAGAGCTCCTTGAGTCCGCCCTTTTTCTCTGGGAACTTGTCATAGATCTGGCGGATGTCCACAGCTTCGAGGTAGGGGTCACTGTAGCTTGGGCTTGACTGGCCGATGTGCACGAAAAGGTGTTTGTTGTACTGTGGAGAGAAGGCTGGTCTGAGGGGCGCAGGAGGCAGGGAGGCAGGCGGACAGACAGACCAGAGCGCAGATCCCAGCCTCATGACCTGGAGCAAGTCACTTCACCTGGCTCTGGGCCTCAGTTTCCCCACTGGTAAAAATGGAGACAGTGAAAGGATGGAATGTAAAGCAAAATTAATGGGTATAAAGCCCCTGGTCAGGGCATGGCTCCCAGCAGGTACCCAACAAATCAGGTTGTCATCTGTGTTACTCAGTCCTGGCCGTGCCAGTGAATGTCTCTGGGCCTCTGTTATCTCAAGGGTGATGGAAGACCACTGACCGAGATGTCCACATCGTGCTCCACCCTTGGAGACAGGAGACGGGGGGGCCTCTGTGCCCCTCACACGCACCTCGCTAAATCAAAGGAAGTCTGCTTCTGTGGTTGTACACTGGGCTTCTGAGTAAGAGCCTGTCTGACTCATGGGTTCCTCAGCTCAAAATCAAGTCTGCAAATGTCCAAGTGAACTGGTCTGTGAAGTCCTCCCGCCTCCGGCATCCTGTCAGCCCAGCTTCCTCAGGTGCTACTCTGACCTTTGCAGGTGACACTGGTCACCCGGGACGTGGGACATTGAAGGGGTCAGGGTGGGGTGGAGCTGCGGCTCTCTGCTGGTGACCCAGAGGATGTGGATCAGACACGGGAGGCTGCTCAGAGCCACGGGGGAAGGATAGAACGGCCAGGGTGGGGCTGGGAGGAGCGACTCTGGACCGAGAGGTGCCTGGGCCAGCAGGGAAGGGAACATGGAGGGAGAACGCAGGTCAGGGAGGGAGTGGGCCTGAGACCTGAGATGGGAGCAATAAACCGCACCAGCAAGAGAGGGAAGGTGAAGAGAGGAGAGAAGAGGGAGGTGGAGGAAGGAATGAAAGGACAAGCTGAGGAAGGGCCAATGAAAGGGAAGACTGTGAACAGGGAACCTAGATTAAGCTCTAAAGTGGAGTGGGGCAGGGGGCAAGGTGAGAAAGCCAGAGGCAGGGGGAAAAGGACCGGAGCCTCCGGGAACGAGAGGGCAGGCGAGCCGGCCAGGCAGGCCAGGACCTACCGTATCAGGGTCTTGCTGCTGCTCCAGGAAGGCAGAGAACTCCAACATCCAGAGCTTGGAGCTGGCCACGCTGCGGCCCTGCCACGGGGGAGCAGGGGGTGCTGAGGGCGATGGGGCAGGTCCTGCAGGAGACTCAAACCCTGCACATAGCAGCGGGAGAGGCACATGGGAGCCTGTGCACACACAGCCATCCTGCCAACACCCTCTGCCAGGCCCCAGGCCCACCAGTGAGACCCTGTGCTGGCTAGGGGGTCTCCTATCTCCCTTGAACGGGCCTCCCAGCAGGGGTGGTCAAGGGGAGTGCAAAGCACTGGTGTGTCCAGGAGCCCCCGGTGGGGAGGGCTTAGCTGGGGACGACTCAGTCCCCTCAGGCCCCCGCACAGAACCATACTCAAGGGAGATGGGAGGCCTGCTGGACCGAGGGCTCCCAGAGCAGGCACTGCTAGGTTCTTGCCCTCTAGGAGCCTCTGGTCCAGTGGGAAGACAACCAGACAATCAATTATTAGGATGACATAAGCCCCATGGGAGCAGGAAATTCTCTGTTTGGGTCCCAGCTGTGTTTGCAGACCCCAGAACAGGCTCTTGGTACAGATTCACTAACATGATGCAGTGAACATGATAAAAATGGATAAGGCACGGAAGAGTGGCTCTAAGCCCACCTCTGTGGTGGTCAGGAAAGGTCTCCCAAGAAGGTGATGCTTGAAAGAAGTGACGAAGTTCAAGCAGGAGGCAGCAGGTGAGGATGGGGAAGGGGTGCTCCAAGCAGAGGGCACAGCAGGGGCAAAGGTGTGGGGGCCATGGAAGCACAGTGGGTGTGCAAGTTCCCTCTTCGGTGGAACTGGAGAGAAGGGGGGGTTGTGCCAGGGACGGGGGACAAGACTAAAGAGACTGAGAGTTTCAGCCTGAGGGTTCCAAGGGACTGGAGGATTTTCAGCAGGCACTGAAATCCGACCTGCGTTTCTGAAAGGTCCTGTTCCAGCATGGAGGAAGGACCGGGCAGGGTCAAGGAGACGGGAGCCACTGGGAGGGCTTTCCTGGTGGAAAACTGAAGAAGGCCTGAACCTAAGCCGTGCAGTGAAGCGGGGACACAGGAGGCACAGGCAGGGAGACAAGGGTGTGAGAGAGCCGCGCGGCAGGCGACGCCACGCTGGGAGCTGGGTGAACGGAGGCCCCGTGTGCTGAGGCAGGTCACTCAGGAGCACGCAGAGGAAAGGGACGGAGGAGACACGGTCAGAGGGGCAGGGGCAGGACCACGCGGGACGCACCAGGTGAGCGGCTCATGCACGTGTTCCAGCACCGCTTACTGAGAAGTGCTGCAGAGTGGATGCGGTCCAACACACGGAAGACACAGACATCAGTCAGACACAGCCCCACACACAGACGAGGACACTCCTGCCCAGGGCCAGACAGAGATGCCCAGAGCTCTGGGGAGGGCCCAAAGCAGGGCGCCTAACCCGAGTGGTGGGGGATGGAGGGAGGAAGGGAGAGGAGAGAAAGCTGAGGTTACCAGGAGGGACCACACGCCAGACTACCACAGAGACTGTATCCTGAAGGCACCAGGGAGCCAAGAAAGGATTTTATGCCTAGAGGCAGCACAGCAAGACGGATCCTTTCAAGAGATCACTTGTGTGAATTACAGGGCGGAAGTGAGGGAAACCAGGCTGGAGACGGGCTGGTTAAGAGCCTGCTGTTGTCACCAGGCAAGAGCGGGAGGGCAGAGACAGTGGGGACAGTGAGAGGAGGAGACAGATGAGGGGTGACTGCACGGGGCTGGGGGGGCAGCCATCAGCAACCCAGGAGGCGAGCAGGGCTGCTCTGAGAGCAGGAGACGCCAGTTCAGGATGCAGGCAGGGAGCCATTCCCAAGCTAGCTAAGGTGGTTAAGGTGAGGCTCCTGTCTTGCCCTGCAGAATGGAAGGTGGTGGGGGATCCTAAGGAGAAAGAGGCAAGGACAGCTGGTCACCAGGGCAGTGAGAGGGTGGGGCTCCCGTGCTGGCCGCGCGGACCAAACCTCATCTGCCCCCGCCAGCTCGAGGCCACTTCCCAGGAGGGTCCCCTCTGCTAGGGAGGGGATCCAGGCTGGAAAGCCGTGCTCTCCTCAGACCTCCCAACTTGATGGAGAGGATTATAACACCACTAAGACGGAGGCAGCGAAGCAGCCCAAGTGCACAGGCACACACACACAGCATAGGCCCTGCCCTTTGACCTGTGTGCAACCCTGAGTGCCAGCCCTGAGTGCTGGGGAGAAGAGGCGCCCCAAGGGCATGCCAGGGGGAGGAGAACGGTGGAGCCAAGAGACCGGCTGTCCATCTGAGCACACGACGGGATGGCCTCTGAGAAGGGGCAAGAGCTGAGAGGTACGAGGGAGCCCTGCACTGCTGACCCACCTGGCAGAGGCAGAGAAGGCTGGACAGGGTAGGTCTGTTGAGAGAAAGGCTTCACACTGCGGGAGACAGGAGGGAGGAGGTGTAAGCCTTGGGGCAGGCTGCAGCCCCGGAACCTTCAGTGATGGCCAAGGCTCTCTGTGCTGGAGGCCCTGGTGGTCTGGCCATCAGTGGCCTTTGGCCTCTCACTCCTTCCCCTGCCGACTCCCTCAGGTTTTGTGGCTGATCCACAGAAGCAGCATATCTGTTGAGAAAATCCCCCCTCTCCCTTTCCCCCCTCCAAGGCCAGCGAGAGGTCTGGTTCCCAGCCTCGTTCCCTTGAGTCAAGCTCTGGCCCTGAGACACCCTGGACAGACTGGAGTTTCAGCAAATGCCACCCCAGGGTGCCCACACGGCAGACTGAGCTGATCCCGAGAGCAAGAGAGCCCGATCCCTAAGCGCGAGGCCATCCTGAAAGGCTGACCTCAGACTGTGCCTCTCCCACCTCGGGGGCCAGGCTCAACCGCATGAGTTCATGGCTCAAGTTCAGTTCAGGGAGCATAAGGTAGCAGAAACCAGGCCGTACTCACTCGTGGGATGTTCCAGCTTGGCCCGGCAAAGCTCCTTGCCAAAACTGAGGAAGCAAAAGGCACAGAGTCAGCACAGCCTGTGTGCACGTAGGCCCGTGCTGTGGGGAAGGGCAGAGCAGGGCCTCCACTGGAAGGCGAGGGTGAGCATGGACCCAGTGGCTGGCAGGGAGAAAGGTAACACTACTGTCTCCACAGGCCTGAGCAGCGCCCCAGGGCACGTCTCAAGGAACTCTAGTCTCCGGATGCTCTGTCGACAATGTGCCCCACGGGAGAAACAGCAGGTGTGGTAAACACAGTTCATCCTATTCCTCCCTTAGAGATCCACAGGGCACAGCAGCACGTAAGCTCCCAACAGTCCCTGAGTCAAGAAACCCACTCAGTTCTAAGGGTCCCAAACTCACTTATGCATAGAATCACTGTGTGTCACATCTATTCAACATCCAGATGGACTAGTGGTCTCTGGAACATACTTTGAAAAATGCTGGACAAGCGGCTCACCAAGCACAGAGCCTGTCACTGCCCCTTCCCCACGTTTCAAGACAGTGCAGGAGGTACATCCTGAAGATCCATTCAGTCCCTACAGCCAGGAAAACCCTGTGAGGACACAGCCCTGAAGAGGAGGAGCCCTTCTGGACCATTCTGAGAGTGTGACTAACCTGGCCATGGCCCAGAGCCCAGTTCTCAGGCTGAGAAATTTTAAATTCGAACAAGAGTTTGTTCCTGGAGGTCAGCCCTCACCCTGGAAGGAGAGCGGTGCTGAGCCTGAGGGAGGAGCAGGAACGAGGCCGGGTGGCGGAGGACGACTCGGGGACATGCTGGTGCTGCACCAGAGCCTCGGCTCCAGCCCCCACCCCGGGACTTCAGCCTCCTCATCTGCAAATTGGGCCACCTCTGTGGAGCTAAGGTCGGTCAGCCGATAGGGCAGCTCTGCCCCTCATGAAAGGCCTGCTGTGCTACTGCCAAAGCCCCCAGGAAGGTGCTCCAGTACTGGCTGAGCCGTGACTCAGCATGGCCCCTGGGTCCTTGGTCCCTCCTTCCCCCTGGCTCCCCTGGCCTGAGAGGACCCAAGGGAGAGAAAGTTGGTGTGGCCAGTGCTTGCTTCTGGCTCTTCAGAAGGGGGAGGAGTGAGAAGGAGAGGGCTGGTGTGGCCCCTGGCTCCAGGCAGCCCCACTTACCCCTGAGACTGCTGGGTAGCCTGGACCCCGTGTGAGGGCCATTTTACTGTGGAAGGCTGTGGCGGAGATGATCTGGGCGGACGACATGGTAGCCATGCTCTGCAGGGCCTTGTCCTTAGCTGCCTGATCCTGGGGGAAGACATCGGAAGGGAGGACCTCAGCAGTGGTCACTATGGCACACTTAGGCGAGGCGGGGTCTGTGCTTGTGGTCAGGGAAGCTGTCCCACTGCCAGTGGCCAGAGACCTGGACCAGGCTTCCATCCTTGCAGCAGTTTCACCTGTTTTGTGACTTTGAGCAAGTCCCTTGGTTTCTCTGACCAGTCCCTCATCTGTCACAGGCGCATGAACATTCGCCCCGCCTATTTTATTGGAGCGTCAGGAGATCTGGAGACCATCCGCCAGACCTTATCTCGGTGCACAAACCACGGGGACACCTTGGGAACAGGGATCTTTAGTCCTCGCTCACCTCCACATGGCACCTGGCTCATGGCAGATGACGCATGAGTATCTGTTGGGTCCTTCCTCGAACGGGCGGGAGGAGTCGTCCTCGGGCAAGGGACTGTGTGGAGGCACGGAGGGTCTCCTGTAGCCCCCACGTCTCCATCCTGCCCTCTGGGTCTCCCCCTGCACTGAGGACACCCAGGGCACCCCTACCTTCTACCTGTCACAATGTAAATACCAGCTGCTGCCCTCTGTGGTTACAAAGACCCCGACGGGTTCACCCTGCACAGGCTGTGAACGAAGAGGCATTCAGGACACTGATAATATTAATTTCTATAGTTGTATGAGCCGCTGGCTCCCATCTTGAGGTCCCTAATCCCAAAGGTCTTCAAACTGATGAGACAACATTTCTATAGTTCAAAAAACCTCCTGGGAATTGTGTCTTTGTCCAAAATAAGACCACATATACAGACTGGAACAGCAAGTATTATTCTGTGTGTAGCTTTATTGGGGCTAAAAGGTTGGACTATGTCAACCAGGAGCTCTGATTAGAAATTCTGTATCTTTATGACGAATATTTTTAAATGGAAAAACACATTAACCATTATTTAGTAGTTGACTTGGTGGATCAGACCTGTCCTGAATGGTGGGCAGGCTGAGAAGTGACATGGGTCCCTGCAGCTCCCAGGCACTTCTACACACGGATTTCACTCGGCCCCCTGGCAGCCCAGAGGGAGGGGTCACCGAGGGGTCAGGTTCTGAAGGGTTCAGGTGTCCACCAGCTATGTGGTTGTAGAGCCAGGACCCAACTGGGCCTCTCAGGGGCCATTTACACTCATGTGGCATGAGACAGTCCACAGAAGGTAAAGAACACCATGTCACTTTGATGCTGAATATCATGGTACTCTGTGAGGGTGGCAGGACCACAGGATCCCCCTTTTAAGACGAAGAAACTGCGGCTCAGAGAATTTACGTGACTAGGGTGCTGACAGTCACCAGTGATGGTTGGCCCTTCGAGCTTGGTCCAGGTTGGCAGACCGACTCTTCACTGGGCCTCTGCAGGCCCAGGGGGGCCGAGCAAACCAGGGAGTGGGGTTACGTCGGGATCAGACAGCACCCAGCATACACCACAGAGGGCATGGGAGAACATCCTGAGTGGTGGGGTCATCCTCAACCTGCTGTCCTTTGGGGGCCAAACTCAGTCGGGCCTTGCTCTCAAAGGCTCTCTGATGACCAGGGGGAGCTGATCGGCATTAGGCGTGCCTCTCCCCAAGGACACCTGCAGTTTCAGGAGGGAAAAGCCCAACTCGCCCAGGCCCTCTCCCTCCAGGAGGAGAGGAACAGTGTAGCAGGCCGTACCCCCAGAAAGCCTGCAGACCCCTGGGATGAGCACTGCGCTATGAGGCGGGAGAGCTCCATCCGCTCAGTGTCGGCAACTTGCGTCCCTTCCCAGAAAGCCGATCTAAACAAACAACCAGAGCTCAGGAAACCACGTCCTCAGCAGGTTGGGACAGGAACCAGGGGGAGTGGGAGCGACATTATGGGGAGTTACATCAGCGCCAGGCTACAGAGCCAGGGAGTCACTGAATTTTGGAGTTGAAGGGGACCTCAGATACCACCTTGCTTAATTCTGTCCTTTTACAAATGGGGAAAGAGAATGGAGGTTGAGGAGCGTTAATGACTGGCCCAAGTTCCCACAGCACAAGGGCAGACCAGGCTAGACCAAGCCCCGAGACCCCGAGGGCTGCTACCTTATCTTGCCATCCACCAGGGAGCTTAATTACACTGGGCCCCAGACCCCTCTGGGAATATGACAAAACCCTCAGACCAATCTCCCCAGGAAAGTGCACAGACATGGAAATGTGCATAGTATTTATGGGGCTCACGGCTCCCCTTAATGTCTGTCCAGCGGTCCACTGAAGGCTGTCCCAGGCCCCAAGGTAGAGCCTGTGGACAGGACAGGTGCAATCCCTTGCAGCAAATGTGGGCTGGACAGCTGGGCCTCCGGGGAATTCAAAGTTCCCCTAGAGGGTTCTAAACAGAACACAGTCCCCTGCTGGGGTCCCACTGAGTCAGAGGCAGCCCAGAAAGGGGAAACAAAGAACAAGCTGGACTCCAGGACCTGGGTGTCCGGGGGTATATTTGCCAACCTGAGAGGGAGGGATCAACAGCTGAGGCCTAGCCAGCTGGCCCAGGGACAAAGGAGCTAGGTGCTGGGCCACAGCTGTGAGGGGCATGGGACAGCTGGGCTGATGGCAAGAGGAATGGAGCTGAGTGGGCAGTGGGGAGTGGCTTCCTGCCTGTTTCCACCCACTCGTTCAGAGCCTCCAGTGTCAAGAGCATGGACTACTGGGGCCAGACAGGGCCTTGGAGGTCATCGAGTCCAGGGCTTTTAAACTGCGTTCTGAGGTACTTCTGGGTTCCAGAGCCATGGAGCGTGAGAGGTGAAGAGGAGGACAGTGTCTCTGGAACGTTCCTCACCAACCTAGATCTGCCCAGAGTAGCTCCTTTGATAACATACTAGGTTAATATTTTGTTTGGGAAAATAATAAAAGGAGATTCTGCTACCTTAAAAAAACTTTGTAAACTGCTGGTCTTAGTCTAATGCCCCTAAATGTTAGCTCTTCCTACCAAGTAACTGGGCAGGCTCTGCTATGAACACCTCCGCGAGGGGGCGCTCGCTCTCTCCTAGGTTTCACCGAGAGGCACCAGGGCACAAGAGGCCTGAGTGCTGTGGGGAGCAGTGCCACCCCCAGGGGAATCCTGTCAGCAGCTGGCCCTGCACAGAGCAGTCACCTGTCAGCAGACAACCCTGCAAGGTGGGGCTGATCCAGGGAGGGGAAGGAACCGCCAGTCCCAGAGAGCAGGGCGTGTGAGAGAATTCCACCAGCTCCAGCAACAGCATCCAGCCCCACCCCACAGCAGTGCCTCCCACGCCCAGCCAGCCCACAGGCTCTGGCTGATGGCACTAAGGGGTTGGTGGGGCTCCAGAGAGGGCCAGCAGCTCAAGGAGATCCTTGAGGAATGGGGTCTGGAGGGCGATCCCACTATGATCTGGGCAGGGCACTGCCCCTGGAGGATGAGGCACAACAGGAGACTGACCCGTGGCCCTCAGGATGCTGTGGAGCCTGGTGGTCCACACATGGCTCTGAGGTCAAGTGTTCTTCCCCATGCAGACGGGAGAGGTTACAGGCTGAACCCCAGTCACCTCAACACCAAGCGGCGTGCTGACCCGCACACAAGCAGCCAGCCCCTAAACCCAAAGGGAAGACTTTTCCTGCTGGAAAAAAAGCCCTCACTTCTGGGAAGCTGGCCCCACCTGGACCCTAGGTCCTCCCTCCCACTGCTACCATCAGCCTTACCTTTAGCTTGGCCTGGATCTCGCGGGCTTTGCGACGAGCCAGCACCTGGATGTGGCTGGAGACCTGTGGCAGGAAGAGAGGGCTCTTGTCCCTACCTCCCAGACAGCCTGTGCTCCCCATCCTGGCCTGACCCCCAGCCCTCCCCATCCGTGGACTGATTGACTGACTGAATGAATGAGAGGGTCGGTAACGACGGGCCCTCAGTGCTGCCTTCTCCAGCTAATCCAGAGTTTGGCAATAAATAAAGAGCAGCATTGGGGCGTTGCTCTCTGTTCTTCAGGTGTCCTGGAGAAGGATGGGGAGGGGGCTGCTGACTCCCCAGTATGGTGAAGCATTTCCTCCCAGGTGGTGGCAGCAGGGACCACAGGGAAATTAAACTGTCGGTGGCACACCAAAAAGAGACAACCGCTGGCCCCAGTGAGCGGAGGGCCTGGCCCACCTCAGGAACAGGCTGGTGCTGGGTACCTGCGCCTGGGACCCAGGCCTATCTCCCAGGGCCCACCTGCTTCCTGGTGCGGGTCTTCCCTGTCCGGAGCTTGATGTAGCGGGCGATCAGCTCATTGCGACCTGCAGAGACACCGACAGCCTCAGTGGGAGAGAGCAACAAACGGCAGGCAGATGGGAGGGTCTGAGTGGTCCCTTCCCTTCCCCTCGGCCCACCCTGAGTAGGCACTTGGGGGTGAGGGTTCTGCAGGTTCCCTTCTGCCCTCCTTGGATCCCAGGCATGTCCCAGCAGCAAGAGGAAGCTGAGGCCTCACTGGGGGACTGGTAACCTGAGAACTAGGAAGTGACAGGGCCATGGGCCTCCAGCCTATGCATAGCCCGGGGAAGCTTCCGAACCTCCCTCTTCGCCTCATGCTGGCCACCTCATCTCCACCCCCCAGCAGCCTGACAACAGCCTCTCTGCTCCCGCCTTCTCCTGGGGCCTCTGCACACGTGGGAGGCTGCAGGGAAAGGCCTGGACCGCGGCCTCCCCTCCCCTCCATAAATGAGCAGGACCAGACAAGATGTCTTATCCTGTCTGTGGGCAGCAGTGGGCATGGGGGATGTAACGGCCAAGACACTGAGGGTCCCCAGAGAGGATTCCTGAGCTCCTTGACTCAGATAGAGAAAACCCAGGCGACCACATCTCCAGCTTCACGGCTCTGACTAGATCGTCAATAGATAACGCTGAGGGCTCCCCACGGGCCAGCCTCCTAGAGGCTGATGCTGCATCTGAAAGATGCTGGAAAACTGTATGGAGCCACCCATGTCCCCTACTACTGTAAATGAGATTATGAAAAGAGGTTGCCTGTTTTCAAAGAGCTCACCACCTAAGTGAGGAGAGGCGTGTGCCCACAGAATGGCCCCAGCGCCTGCCAAGGACAGGGAACATGCAGTGTGCTCAGGGGATGGGGGGTCAGTCCAGACTGTGTGGTCAGTGAGCCCTCAGATAGATCTTGACAACTGGGTGGCATCAGACCATAAAAAAGGGCACTGGGTTGGGGAGAGAGAGGGCGAGAGGGTTTGAGTGGGACCTGTCACTTCTTCGCTCCCCTCTGGGGCCAGAGGGCACAGCCACCAGCCTGCCCTGTCCTGCTGGGCCTTGCTGAGCCCAGAGGGCTGTGGCTCTGAGTGAGGAAGCTGCTGATACACGGGGGAGGCGAGCCGTGTGGGATGTCTGTCACCGGGGTTGTAACCAGAGAGCATAGCAAGGCCAAGCTGGCCCCCCAGCTGACCTTTCCCTGCTGCCAAGGCTGAATTAAAGAGGCCACCCTCAAGAGGTCTCGTCTGCTAGAAAGACTCGCTGGCCTGGGAGCACTGGCCTGGCTGTGTCAGGGGAAGGAAGGAGGGAGGATTCGACCCTGAGGACAACATCTATGGGCTGGTCTGAACCTAAAAGGGCAATCCAGCCGGAAGTCTCTTCTCAAAGCTTTCCAGGGAAAGGCACTCCACAGGCTCCTTTGGCAGTCCAATCAACGCTCTACAGTCCTACCCTATGTCTAACTAGAGGCACTCATGCTGCAGCTACGAAAGGCTGTTTTCACTGTCAAGAGAGTCTAAGTCATCACAGTGGTGACTGAAAACGGGTCACAGAACTGAGAGTTGGGGAGCCAGGCCCTAGCCCAGCAGCTCCACAAACGAGCTATAGGATCCTGGCAAGTCACTTTCCTTTAAGGACCCTCACCCAACCTTCTCCTCTTAAATTTAGGCCCTTTTAAGGTTTTTCATTCACATTTTTCCAACCAAGTTTTAACAGTCTTTGGAAACAGACCTTACCTTTGACTCAATGCCAGCTTGCTGTGGCTCAGCTTCTTTTCTATGAATGAACACATTCCAGGCCCATGTAAGTGGTCTAGTTCAGAGACCAGGCTGGGGCAAGGAGCAGGGTGAGGGAGGAGGGGAGGTTCCTCAGGGCCAGGAGGCTGACTACAGTGCTGGTGGATGCGGTAGTGAGAAGGATGAGTTGGAGAGTCTCGGGGTTGGTGGTGGGAAAGCTGGGGAGTGTGGAAGGCAGGGGACACGAGTCTGGAGGGGCCTCAGAGACCACCTGGGAGAGGGTTCTGGTGCTGCTCCTCTAGCCTACACCGCGCACACAGGTAGCAGCTCCTCGTTCTGCATCTTTTCCTGTTAGATCCTCAGCATCTCAGAGGAACGGCCCACCTCTCTATTCAGGTCTGCATCTCTAGTCCCTGGCACCTATTTGTCATGAATGAATGAGTCTGTCTGCAAAAGCCGATGACTCTACCTTCAAACTACACTGGAATCCAGCCACTTCTCACTACCTTGCCCTCCGTGGTCCAAGCTTCCATCCTCTCTGGCCTGGATTATGACAAGGGCCGTCTACCTGGATTCCCTGTTCCCGTCTGTTCTCAACACAGCAGCCACAGTGATCCTGCTGAAACTCAAATACCCTCCAACCCCTCAGCCTGAAAGTGTCCAAGTTCCTAGAATGGTCTGGAAGCCCCCAGAGCATCTGTCCACCGCAGCCCCGGCTCGGCCCCTCTCTGATCTCGTACCACCTGCCATCGGGTCTCTGGCTGTTCCTGGAACGTGTCCACATCAGGGCCCCTGTGCATCCTGTTCTCTGCCCCAGAGACCCGCGCAGCCCACTCCCTCACCTTCACACCCTGATGGCCTCTCTGCTCAGATGCCATTTTCGGGGATGTCTTCCCTGAACACGCCACTGAAAGCTGAGGTCACCTACCCACCTGGACTGCTGTACCTCTGTCTTCTCCACAGCACCTTCCAACACACCACGTGATCTACTCCCTTACCTCGAGCACCGTCCTTCCCCCACCTCCCATCAAGAGGAAAGTTCCTGAGAACACGGAGTTTCGTTGGATTACTCACTTATGTATCCCTAACACCTAGAAACTCCCTGACACAGCAGCCTCCAGACGAAGATTTGTTAAACAAATGACAAGGGAACGATGCTAAGAAGCTGTCAGCTGTCCCATAAAGTGCTCTCACTTCAGAGGGAGGGTGCAAGTTAAACAAAGGCAAATGGCCTTCTACGTTTGATTAGTCCAACCTAAATTTCAAAGTGCTTCTTTCTCTGGTCTCACGTGAGCCTCCCTATACAGAAGCAAATCCAGATTTCTGTGGAGCCTAAAGCATCTAAAAATGGAGACGCTTTCTTTGAGAAAAAGAATTAAAAATACAAATACACAATTAGGTGAAAATCATTTTCAGTTAAGATGGCTATGTTCGCTCTCTCGAAGGTGGTGATGGCTTCACAGGTGTAGACGTGTCAGAACTTACCAAACTGTCCACTTCAAATCTGTAGAGTTTATTGTATGGTGACTGGATTTCAATAAAATTATTTTACAAATTTAAATTAGAAATAAAAAGTTTAGGGACTTTGCAGGGGCCCACGCAAGCAAGGGGTCCAAATGCGTACGCCTCATTACCTTCCCAGTAAAGCCACTTCCTCGCTGCGAAAAGGCAGGCAGTTATACCTATCTGCCAGAGGAGGAGCTGAGGCCAGAAAATCCCATCCAGACTGTCCACCGGCAGACCAAGGACTAACTGCCCGGGTTTGAGTCCCGGCTCAGCCACTTGCAAGTGGCATGGTGTCTGGCACAGAAAAGATGCTCAGCTAATGGGAACCCCACTCCTGGACCAGCAGATTCCCAGCTCCCAGCACTTCCTCTGCAGCACACGTTAAGCAGCAGCTGAGGAGGCCCCCACCCACCACTGGCTGAGACCCTTATTCGAGACATCACAGATGACCTGCTTCCTATGCAAGGAGCCCCAAGTCATGAAGACAGAGCCCCCATCTTGAAGTTGTCATGAAGACAGCTACCCCTACCCTCCACTACAGGGTTCAGGAGCTTTGCTACCAAACAGGCCATGTTGGCCCTGGGCAAGAGGCCCAGCACTGGGGGCCACGGGAGCCACACCGAGGGGTCTAAGGCTGGCTTGGCTGTCTTTGTATTTTTTCACATTGTGCATCTTCCTCTCCCTTTCTCTGGAGCTGCATCCTCCTCTCTCTTGCTGGCTCATCTCAGACCGTTATTCCATCAGCTTCATTCTGCTTGTCAGAGGTAATGCCAGGAGTTGAGAATTCCCTCTGGGTGGGAGTGAAGTGCTGGGTTTCTGTGGGTGTGCTGAGCCAAGAGGGACCAAAGAACTACCTTCCTGCCACCAGAGGTCCTCCAGGGGTTAACCCAGCCATCCTACTGCCTCCAGGCCAGCTGGCATCTAATCCAGGCTTTATATACACACAGACAACTGTTGTAGTTCCTTTCACTCTTGTAATAACAGGAACAATAATGAACATTTATTGGGCACTTTCATGTGCCAGGTACCTGTGCAAGCAGAGAATGAATGCTGTGCCAGCTCTATTTGCACTCATCAATCCTCACACCAGCGCCCTGGGGCGGGCGCTGACATCTCCACTCCACAGACAGGGAAACAAGGCAGAGAGGTACAGAAACCTGTTCAGGGTCACAAGGCAGCACGTGGCTGGGATCCAAACCCATGGGGTCTGGTTCCAGAGCATATCTCTTAACTACTGCACAGCATTACTCCTATTTAACGTAGGACTGAGGGCCATCTCGCTCAGAAGCAGGGGCTGGACCAGGTGACCCTAGAGGTCCTGTCTAGCCTAAAAAAGAAGAAACTGAGGCCCAGAGAGGAGAGGTGATTTATTCAGTCACAGGTTGTTAGCATCCAGGTGCCACGAGAACACCTGTTTCTAAGGCTTCACGACTATTACACAGGGGCTGCTTTTTCCCATGGATGCTCTCCCCTTTCAGTTTCCTCTGCAAGACACCATTCTGCTCCTCCCCTCCGAATCGGTCCCCCCGGTTCTCTGCATGAAGGAAGCCCTTCATGATGTCTGACTATCCCTTGCCCTGCCCCAGGTCCTGGAGGGAGAGCTGACCACTTGCACCCAAGAGCCTGCCCACCTGTTTTCACTCTCGCATGCACAGTTGTACCCAGAACCCTGAAGCCAAGGTGCCCTGGGTGATGCAGACATCAGAAGGCCCAGCGAGTCAGGGTGGAAGCAGAGAGAAGTAGGAAGTGTGCACTCAGAGGCAGAGCCCGAAGCCACAGTGAAGGCCAGCAAAGAAAGAGCAGCAGCAGAAAGAAAGCAGCAGAAAATCCAGAGAGTCACTGGGGGGAGAGAACTGTATCCTTGTCCCAGCTCTGCCACCAGCCGCATAACCCCACCCGGGCCTTCTCCCCTCCGTGCTTGAGATCACATGCCGGGGAAACAGGAGGCCAGCCCGGACCTCGGTGGAGGCCAGGCAGGCAGCTGGGCATTGCAGTGTGGCAGGTGGCCTTGGCCAACCCCAGAGAGGGCCCCGGGTGGGGCTGGAAAGGACGCCCCCCACCAGACTGTGGCCCATCTGTCAGAGGACATGTGTCCAGCCGCCCCCAGCTCACACGGCTCACAGCCACGGCCCCACCCCGCAATGGGCAAAGACTGGGAGAAGAATGGGCCAAGGGAGAAAGGGGAGCCTCGGCCTACCCACAGACTGAAGAGGGGCATTCCCGATGCAGGCTCCACCCAGGGCCACCATTGCTTTCCCCGACCCCACCCCCAGCAGCACGCACACCTGCCAGCCACCGCAGGCTTTTCCTCAGTCACACATGACTACTAAAACTGTTAGCCCATCTGCAAACTCCTGCCATTTCTGTAGCTCATCTCCCCTCTCTGGACTGACTCCCCTCTTTGCACCAGCCTCCAGCTGGGCCATAAGCACATTAAACGACATAAAGTCAGTAAAGCACTTGCCACTTAGCAGAAAGTCCGTAAAGTCAGATTTATTGTTAATATCATTAGTAAGGCCCTGTGATAAGTAACACTATTAATTTCCAAAATTGGAAACGGCTGAGAACCAGAGGGCACGAGCCTCCCTACCCAAAAGGAGGCAGATCTGCACATGTGGACCTTTGGTCCACCAGAGGCCTCTCCTGGGAGTGAGCCCTTACTGCAAGCTTGCCATTTCACCCTGCAGGCTGGGGCCCAAGGGAGGAGGCCACTGTCCTCCACAGCCAGCCCTAGTCCTGATGGCCTGGCCCCTCTCTGTGCAGGGATCAGCGGGAGCTATAAACACCTGCAGCTGGAGGAGGCAGCTATTTGTGGAGAAGAAACTTCTGCCTGAAGCCCAGAAGGCAGTGATTAGGCCTGACATCCAGCCATCACCACTGCTGTCCCTGGAGGGCTCTGAGGCTTCTGGTGAAATCCCATCCAGTCTTCCAGGCCACGGCCCCAAGAAGCGATCCCACCCGGTGGGTGTGCCTGCTCCTGCCTCCAGGCCTCTGTGCCTCTCTCATGGTCCTTGGCTAAAGTCATTTGAGCCCTTGTCTTACTCCCTCACTAAAACGTGAGCTCCTCGAGAGCAGGGAGCACGTGTCACTCAGCTCTACACTCCAGTGCTGTTCCCTGGGCACCTCTTCTGTGCTCTCATCCCTGCAGCAACACTAAAAGGTAGCATCTTCTTCCAACAAGCACTCGGAACGACGCTCAGCATCATTAGAGAAATGCAAATCAAAACCATGAGCTACCACGACTAAGTCAAAGCCCACCGAACAATGGGCAGAGGATCTGAACAGGCATTTTTCCAAAGAAGGTATACTGATGGCCAACAGACACATGAAAGGATGTTTGACATCACTAATTATAAGGAAATGCAAAGGAAAACTACGAGATATCACCTCACACCTGTCAGAATGGCTATAATCAACAAGACAAGCAATAACAAGTGTTGGAGAGGGTGTGGAGAAAAGGGAACCACTGGTGATGGGAATGCAAACTGGTGCAGCCACTATGGAAAATAGTACGGACATTTCTCAAAAAACCAAAAATAGAGATAACATATGACCCAGCTATCCTACTACCAGGTATGTATCCAAAGAACATGAAATCAACAATTCAAAGAGATCCTATGCACCCCTATGTTCATTGCAGCACTATTCACAAAAGCCAAGACGTGGAAGCAACCTAAGTGCCCATCAACTGATGACTGGATACAGAAGATATGGTGTATATATACACAATGGAATACTAGTCAGCCATAAAAAAGACAAAATTGTCCCATTTGCAACAACATGTATGAACCCTGAGGGTATTATGTTAAGAGAAATAAGCCAGACAGAGAAAGATAAACACCATACAATTTCACTCATATGTGGAAGATAATAAACACGCGAATAAAGGGAACAGATTATGGTTACCAGAGGGGAAGGGGGTCGGGGGGTGGACAAAAGGTGTAAAGGGCAATGCATGTATGGTGATGTATAAAAACTAGACTATTGGTGGTAAGCACAATGCAGTCTATACAGAAACAGATATATAATAATGTACACCTGAAATTACACAGTTATAAACTAATATGATCTCAATAAAATAATTGAAAAAAAAGAAAAATGTTACAACACTAAAAAATAAAATAAAATAATGAAAAATAACAAGTGTTGGCAAGAATGTGAAGAAACTAGAGCCCTCGTGCACTGCTGGTAGAGTACAAAATGGTGCAGCCACAGTGGGAGACAGTTTGATGGTTCTTCAACATGTTAAATATAGGGCCGACCTGGTGTCACAGTGGTTAAGCTTGTGCACTCTGCTTCAGCGGCCTGGGGTTCATGGGTTCAGATCCCAGGTGTGGACCTATGCACCACTTTTCAAGCCATGCTGTGGCAGGCATCTCACATATAAAGTAGAGGAAGATGGGCACAGATGTTAGCTCAGGGCCAGTCTTCCTCAGCAAAAAAGAGGAGGATTGGCAGTGGATGTTAGCTCAGGGCTAACCTTGCTCAAAAAAAAAAAAAAAAAGTTAAATATAGAATTACCATATGATCCAGCAATTCCATCTCTAGGTATATACCCAAAAGAATTGAAAGTAGGGACTAAAATCCCTGTACACGCATGTTCATTGCAGCTATCCACAATAGCCAAAAGGTGGAAACACCCAAGTATCCATCAATAGACAAATGGGTAAACAAAATGTGGTATATCCATACAATGGACTATTATTCAGCTATAAAAAAGAAAGGAGTTCTGACACATACTACCACACGATGAACCTTGAAGACATTATGCTAGTGAAATAAGCCAGATACAAAAGGACAAATATTGTACGATTCCACTTATATGAAGCATCTAAAACAGGCAAATTCAGAGACAGAAAATAGAATAGAGGTTACCAGGGGCTCGGGGGAGGAGGGAATGGGGAGTTCCTGTTTAATGGATACGGAGTTTCTGTCTGGGAGGATGAAAAAGTTCTTGGACACAGATAGTGATGACACCACAACAATGTAATTGTATTTAATGCCACTGAACTGTATGCTTAAAAATGGTTAAAATGATAAATTTTATGTAATGTTTTACCAAAATAAAATAAATATAACCAAAACCAAAAAAAGGGTATTAATACTATTATCATCCCCCTTTAGCCAAAGAAGAAACTGAAGCTGAGAAATGTTCAACAGCATGCCCAAGGTCACACCGGCTGCTGGGACTGACAGTGGACGGGAACCTCGCCTCAGGCCTCCGGAAGCGAGGAAGGAGCTGGAAACCACAAGGCAAGAAAGCAAAGGGCAGCAGAGGATCCAGGGAACCTGGTGAGGAGGCAGGGGGCAGGAGGACCTCGCATGAGGCTCCCTGACCTCTGTCCCACCACCTCAGTGACAAGAGGCCCGACCCGGGTCCAGTCCCTACTCTGCCTCCCAGCAGCTGTGTGACTCATTCAACAGGAGGATCCCTTCACCCCCGACAGCCCGTTACTGAAATGCCTTGCCCAGACCCCCACTGGAGTCCCCCAAACCACCATGCAGAGTCCTGCCTCTAGGCCAATGCTCTCTCTTTCTCCTTGACTGAGCACCTCCCTCCTCCACCCAGCTCAAGCTCCACTTCCTTCCAGAAAACTTCCAAGAGAATCTGGCCCTCTGGTTTGCTGGCTGCGAAGAACATAAGTGCCATTAGTTAGTTTACTTTCCGAAGACGTTTCTCCGGCTTCTGCCCTTAGAGCACGACATGATAGAGAATGGAGACCACAGCCCTCCGCCTGGGCCTGGTGCCGAGCGGTGGGCCCTTGGTCAGACTGCCTGACTGCTCACGGGAACGGGCAGCCTAGGCCACAAGCCACCCCATGAGACAAAGGAGAAAGCAGGGACAGGAGAAGCAGAGAGACACGGTGAGAGAAAAGAGGCAGATGACTTGGGAGATTCAGGAGCAACCTCCGGAGGGCGGGAGGCACACAGGGCAGAAAGGAAGGAACGCAGAGGAAGGCAGGGCCTCCAGCCATCTGGCAGGCCGAGGAAAAAGAAGCCAGCCTCGGCGGGGCTGAGCTATGAGTAGCAGCAATGGCAGAGCACGCGCGGGCAGACGAGGGAGAGAAGCTGTCCCACGCTCATCTCCCCACCACCTGCCCACGGGGCCAGAGGCCAGGCTGGCCAAAGCAGGTCAGAGTGACCAGCGTGGCAGTGCCAGGGCGAGGGTCACACAGTGACGGGGCAAAAATGAAAGCAGTCGTGAGCAGGAGAGGGCCAGCAGCCCTGGCTCAGGAGCCAGTCCACGAGCATGGGAGGCTTGCTCAGAAATAACAGGCGCTAATCTGCCCTGCGGCTCTGCATGTCATCTGCATGTCTGCCTGGCCCTCAGAGTGCGTCCTGCTCGGGGAGGGTCGGGACAGGAGCCGGGCTGGGAGCAGGCCTAATCTCTGTCCTCAGAGTCTCCAGGGCGAGAATCCTCCAATGGGCACCATGGAGTCAGTTTGCTCTTCCTCCCGCCTGAGGCCTGCTACCCACCTGCTTGTTCTCAGCTCCCACTCTGTGCCCCGGTGGGCTGGCCCACCTGGCAAACAACTGATGGCCCCTGGATGCAGGGAAGTGGGGGACCGTAAAGATCAGGGCTCTGGGGGAGCTCAGGATGGGGCTGGAGCTCAGGAGGATGGCAAGAGTGGGTCCCCGAGGGAAGATGAGAAGACAGAGCAGAGTAGCCAGAGTGAGACGAGGTCTGAGTCAGCTTGGCAGCTTGTCCCTCTTCCTCTGCCTCCCTGGGGGCCCATCCCACACACTGGCTGAGGTCAGAGCTATATATACCTCCCAGCTGGGCAGGTCAGCTCTGCTGAGAGCCCCTCCATCAACTCCCTGCGTGGTCCTGCCTTGGCTCAGACCCCGTGCCTGGTAAGAAGAGATGGGGATAAGGCAGCGTCTGGATCCCAGCAGGATCTGTACTCGTGGAGGACAGGTGCTGTGGGGGCTGGGCGAGTCATCAGATACCACGGAGCAGCCTCCAGTCCCCCTGCCCAGAGCCTGACCCACCTGGAGCCCGGGCCAAGCAGAAGGCGGGGCAGGGGGAAGGTGGTGAGCAGGCGGGGCTGGCTTCACAGAGCTCACAGAGGCCATTCAGGGTGATGGGGGAGCACTGTGCTTGGAAGCTGGAGAACTGGGTTCTAGCCCCAGCTCTCCCACTGACTGCCTGAGAGACTCTGGGAGAAGCTCTTGGCTTCTCTGCGCATCTGCAGGCAGAGGTCATAATTCCTCCCTCCCCTCCCTTGAAAAGACTGATGAGATAATGGATGTCAAAGACCACTGGGAGCTCACAATTAAGAGGTTCCTGGCCTCGGCCCCTTTCCTCTCTCTTCCTCCTGAGTCCTCTGTGTGGTCCCCCACCCTGCCCCCTCCCAGTCTCTATGCAAAGGGGAAGGAGAGCCACAAACGGGACACCAACAGGCCAGAATAGTTTGTCAAACACCATTTTCATGCTGCTTCCCCCTCCCACCAACAGCTCCCCTCCTGCCAAACAGAATTCCCACCCAAGGCCTGCTGAAGTCTGCACCCTCGCAGTTCCCAAACCCCAGCTCACTCACAATCATCTGGTGACCAAAGGTAAGTCTCTTAACCCAATACCTTTATATCTGAAGCGGGGATAGAAATATCCACCTACAAGGACTAAATAAAACTAAGCATCCACCCAAACGTCCATCGACGGGTGAATGGATAAGCAAAATGTGGTCCATCCACATGACGGAACGTAATCCAGTCTAAAAAGGAAGGGAATTCTGACACACGCTACACATGGAGGAACCTTGAGGACATTGCGCTAAGTGACATCAGCCAGTCACAGAAAGACAAATACTGTGTGATTCCACTTACATAAGGTACCAAGAGCAGTCATACCCACAAAGACAGAAAGAAGAATGGCGGTTGTCAGGGGCTGGGGGAGGAGGAAATAGGGAAATGTGTCTAACGGGCACAGAGTTTCAGTGTAGGAAGATGAAAACGTTCTGGGGATGGATGGTGGAACAACAATGTGAGTGTACTTTATGTCACTGAATCCAAACTTAAAAAATGGTTAAAATCATAAAATTTACATTATATATTTTACCACACACACAAAAAGAAACAACTCAGCATCCCAAGTTTGGTCCACGGCGGCACTCCAATAAAAGGGAGTCAGCTGATACTGCCCCTCCGGCCATCTCTACAGGCCTTCCCAGACACCGGCAGCACCTCAGCTCTCCCCGTTTGCGAGCGCCTTTGCACACAGGCATGTCCTGTTGTGTCCTGGGCACACATCACAGCTTCCCAGCCAGGGACCCTGAAAGCTCTCCAGCTAAGCAACACTCCTAAAGAAGCTGTCCCCTGCACACCCTGGTCCCTTCCCACCCTCACCCCTCTCTCATGCTCAATACCCATCCCACGCTCCACCAAAGCAGTGGAAAGAGCCTGGGGTCCCAGAGGCTCAGCGTCCTCACCAGCTCCTTGGAGATGACCTGTCTAAAGCACCCAGTCCCACACCTGGCACCCAAGAGGTGCTCCCCGCACATCAGCTGTCTCCTCCAGGAAGCTTCCCTGGGGGCCAAACCATTCGAGCAGGAGGTGGTCAGAGCAGGGGCAGTAAGGAGGGCCGACCCAGGGCATGGGTGCCCACAGAAGCAAGAGAGACTCTGTGAGAACCAAGCAAAGCCACAGAGGGGGCACCAAAAAGGAGAGATGAGCAGTTCTAACTGGTCATGAGGAGTAGACCGGGGTCCACCTTGAAAGGACCTTGCTTCCCCAACAAGCTGAAGAAAGCGCAGGAATCACTTGGGCCTGTAGGGAAGGTTGTAGGTAAAGGAAAAAGCACAAGGAGGGGCCGTGAGAGCCCAACTACTCCCTGGGCCAGCGATAAACCGGGTTTGAGTTTATTCAGTTGAACTGAGTTGAAAAATGTCCCTCCTAAAATTCCTATTGACCCAGAACCTCAGAATGTGACCTTATTTGGAAACAGGGTCTTTACAGATGTAATTAGCTAAGATGAGGTCATCCTGGATTAACGTGGGCTCTAAACCCAAAGACTGGTGTCCCTGTAAGAAGAGAGGACACACAGAAACACACAAGAAGGAAGGCCACGTGACAACAGTCAAAGACTGGAGTTACGCAGCCACAAGGCAGGGAGCACCAAGCACCGCCACAGCCACCAGAAACCAGGAGAGAGGCTGGAGCAGACCCGTCCTCAGAGCGTCCAGAAGGATCCAGCCTGCCGACACCTGGATTTCAGACTCCCAGCCCTCTGAACTGGGAGAGAATAAATTTCTGCTGTTTTACGCCACCCTGTGTGGGGTAATTTGTTACAGCAGCCTAGGAAATGAATACAGTCAGCCCCCACAAGCCCCTCACACAGTGTCCTTTAAACAGCTGACACAGCATCTGTGCTGGCCGGAGGGATGCCAGTGTTGGATGGGGAGAGAGAACTGGAGAGGAAACCCTGGGGGTGGGCAATTGGCCTGGGGCATCTTGTTGGGAGCCAGGGCGGGGCCCTCTGCTGTCAGCGACTCCAGCCAGTTAGAGACCCTCTCAGCACCTGCCCAAGACCAAGTGTTGCAAGCTGCAGATCCCAGGGGACTTTCAATGGGAGTGGAGGCCTGACCTGTCCTTCCAACAGCTGTCCAGTTTTCAATTTAGTTTTACTTTTCCAGATACCTCCTCTTCTACCCAAAAGCCAACCAGCTCCAAGCAGACTGCTTGGCCCTTCCCACAGGGCTGCTGCACACACTGCTTCCGTGACATTCTGCATCCTCAGCTACTCAGGAAGATCAGCCTTTCTGATCACTCTTCCCGGAGGGAACCTTTCCTGAGAGGGGTAACTGCCTCTGCTTGACTCTCTCCCAGGACGCTCTCCAGTCTGCCAGTCATGTGTGTACCGACCTGCGAGCAGGGGCTGGACCTGCCCCACCCACAGCTGGCTCACAGAAGATGAATGAGTGAAGGAGAGTCCAGAGACTACCTCCCTACCCACCCTTCACAGCCAAGGTGGAAGCCCGGAGAAGATCAGGCATTTCCCTGGGGATGACTTGTGGGATTTTCCCAGTCTGCTCTGCGGGATGTTCCACCCCTGCCCAACTACCACAGCTTTTCCCCATTCTCCACACCCACTGAAAGGCCTCTCCTCAGATGCCCTCCCATCCCTTGGGAACCAAGGACAGAAGAAAGTAGTGTCCACCTGGTAGAAGTCCCAAGAGGTCATTTCTCCTCCGTTCCTTGGAGGGAACTGAGGTTACTGCACCTAGCCCCCTATCTAGGCTCTATTTCCAGGGCTGGATCATGGGTTCAGGGGCCTGCTGCCCAGCCCCAACAGACTCCTTACCATACATCTTGCCCTCGTCTGACAAGATGATCTTGCGCCGGCCGCAGGGCGGGTAGATGGCCAGGGCCTCCTGGAAGCTCTGCTCAATGTCCGGGCTCCACACACCCTCTGCATCATTGTCGATGGGCTTGTCCAACGCCTGACTGCCCCCAGAGACGTTGCTCCCCTCGGGGGAGTTAGGAGAGCTCCACTCGTTGGAGGTAATGGTGCCGGCCTTGCCCTCCAAGGCTCCGCTTGGAGGAGCGCCCGTTGGACCTGTTTGGGCAGAAACCACGTCATTGGTGGAAGAACCGTGGACTGTGGGACACGGGCATCCCAGGGAGTGCAAAGCTCTAGAACCAGCTGTTCCTCCCCTCCTGGCCACTCACAGCACAGGGGCTTGGAGGGAAAAGTCCAGGGATTCCGGGGATGGAGAGGGCAGTGAAAGGTCTTGGAGGATCAGGGGGCCTGGGATCCAGGGCAGGGCATCGCCCCACTGTATGTCTCGGCTCCCCACCCTGTCAAATAAGCACACGACCGAGGCACTCTCTGACTGTAGCTCTAAGAGCCCAGACGGAGCTGAGAAGCAGGAGATAAGGACCAAGTGCCAGTGGATGTTCTGGCATTAAACCAAGAAGGGGCCAAACGGGGGCTGCCGGTGGCCGAGTGGTTAAGTTCACCTGCTCCACTTCAGCAGCCTGGGGTTTTGCCGGTTTGGATCCTGGGCAGGGACCTAGCACTGCTCATCAAGCCATGCTGAGGAGGCATCCCACATGCCACAACCAGAAGGATCTGCAACTAGAATATACAACTATGTACTGGGGGGCTTTGGGAGAAGAAGAAAAAAAAAGAAGATTGGCAACAGATGTTAGCTCAAGTGCCAATCTTTAAAAAAAAGAAAGAAAGGGCAAAATGGAGGCAAAATATTGTGCACTGTTGGTAGGAATGTAAAATGGTATAACCACTATGGAAAACCGTATGGAGGTTCCTCAAAAAATTAAACACAGAACTAACATACGATCCAGTAATTCCACTTCTGGATATATCTCCAACAGAATTGAAAGCAGGGTCCTGAAGAGATATCTGTCCACCATGTTCACAGCGGCCCTGTTCACAACAGCCAAGAGGTGGAAGCAACCAGTGTCTGTGGATGGATGAACGGATAAACCAGACGTGGTCTATACATACAATGGAATATTATTTAGCCTTAAAAAGGAAGAAAACTCTGTCACATGCTACAATGTAAATAAACCTTGAGGCCGTTATGCTAAGTGAAACAAGCCAGCCACAAAAAGACAAATACCGTATGACTTCACTTATATGACGTGTCTAAAGCAGTCAGTCATAGAGACAGAAAGTAGAATGGTGGTTACCAGCGGCTGGTGGGAGGAGGAAATGGGGAGTTGTTTAATTGGGTATAGAGTTTCAGTTTTGCAAGATGGAACAGTTCTGGATCTCTGTTGCACAACAATGTGAAAATACTTTTAACAGTACTGAACTAGACACTTAAAAATGGCTAAGATGATGGATTTTATGTTTTTTTACCACAATTAAAAATTTAAATTAAAAAAATGCAAAATAAAATGCAGGTCACCATTCTCCTATTCCATCCCCAGCCTGGGCTCTTCTTAAAGGAAAATTTCAGCCCTGGCAGATTCTCACATGTTGGAGCTGTGGCAAGGCTGACTTGCTGGTGCCTCCAGAAGCTGACTACACAACCCTGCCCTTGCACTAAAATGAGACAAATCCAGTGACTTCTTGGCTCCAGCTATCCAAGCTGTAAATTTCTGGACACAATTCTCAGGGGTTTGGGAAGGAGCAGGACATACTAGCAATCTTAAGGCAGTTTTTGGATTACGAGTACCACATGGGTGCCATTTACCTCCATGGCCCTCCCCATGTCCCCAGGTCCCCTGTTTCCAGCCACTGGGCACATCCACAAAGGAGAACCTCTCCCCATCACACACATCACCTCCTTCCTTCTACTCCACTAGCTGTGAGGAGTAGTGTAGTCCAGCAGCCCACATCCAGGGCTAGGAGTCTAAACACCTCGGTTCCCACCCACTTCCATCCAGGACCCTTTGAGATAAGACCTTCTCTCCCTTCCCTCCCTTCATCCCCCAGCCAGGCCTCTGTGTTAGATGGACACAGTTCTTCACAGAGAGGTGAGTATGAGGGTAAGCGTGGTCAATGTCCACAGTGAAGCAAAGGGAGGAGCTGAATGTGGGGCTGCACATCCTGGGAGGAGTGGAGGTTCCAAGGAGCTGGGCCAAGCAGCTGGCACAGACATGCAGCTGGAAGAAGGTCACAACCACTGAAATTTAAAGCAGGAACCCTAGAGGAAACCTAACCCAATGGCCTCAGCTTGCTGATGAGGACACTGAGGCCCAGAGAGGCTGAAGGACTTGCCCAAGGTCATACAGCAAGTTAATAGTGCAGCTGCGTCTCTCTCTGCCCTCCAGAGTCCCAGGCCTTTTAGCATAACAAATGGTGGCTTCTTCTCTGTGGCTAATAAAGTAAGTTTTCCTCAAAGAGGGTCTGAGATCACTGGATCTGGAAGATACTGGCTTATTCTCCACCAGAAATTCTGGTCTTGCTTCTAGTGTGAACTTTGAAACATTTTCCTGTACCTTCCAAAACAAACTTCTTAAAAGAGTTGTTAACTTTAATTTCTGGCAATAAATAGAAAAGATGATTTAAAAACTCTCACTATAGGGGCTGGCCGGGTGCTGTAGTGGTTGAGTTTGCATGCTCTGCTTCGACAGCCCAGGGTTCATGGCTTTGGATCCGGGTGTGGACCTACACACCACTCATCAGCCACACTAGGGTGGCGTCCCATATAAAAAGTTGAGAAAGACTGGCATAGATGTCAGCTCAACAATCTTCCTCAAGCAAAAAGGGGAAGACTGGCAACAGATTGTAGCTCAGGGCCAATCTTCTTCACCAGAACAAACAATCAAAAAACTCTCACTCTATACAAGAAATGTAGAAATGAATTTTAAAAACCCCATAACAAATACACTTTAAATGCACAGCTGAAATGCACAGCTTTCACACGAAATTACCCCTTGGAAGCCCAAATTGAGAGAACTCAGGTATAGTAACAAGCAAAGCAGCCATAGGAGGCAGCGGGTAAAGCTGATCATAGTCATGAAGCGACTGGGTTTTAATGGCCGCTCAGAGATGAAACCTTAGACCCAGGAGACACAGGGAGGTTGGGACTGGGAACCATACCTCAATCCTCAGAGAAAAGGTAGAATACTGACAAAATATGTCAAGGAAGGTTGTCTGTCTAGCCTAAGCCCAAGGTATAAAAAAATGTCTTTCCTAAGAATTTGTAACCAAGGGCCTGCCCCCAAGTGGATTTGAGATTTGAATTTCATATTACTCAGGAACTACTGGCCAATTCATAAAAATAAACAGTGGTCCCAAGCTGAAAAATCTCTGAAAAGATGATCTTAACCCAGACCACAGAGAATTCCCAAAGATAAGGCCTCACTAAAGAGGACCTCAAAATCCAAAATTATAACATATAGGAGGAAACAATCTACCAGGATCAAGATTCAATGGGCTTAGATACCCTAGAACTACAGATAATTGAACTATCAGATAAAAACTATTATACGGTTGTGTTTAAAATAATTATTGACTTGAACAAGGAATTGGAAACATGAGAAAGAATTAGATACCATCAAAAAATACAAAGCAGGCTGGAAAAAGAACCAAATAAAACATTTAGAAATAAACATTCTAGCCAATGAAGTTAAAAACCCAATGGTTGAGATTAATAGCAAATTAGACACAGCGAGAAAAAGAATTAACAACCTGGAACATAGATCTGAGGACATTACTCAGAAAAACATTAAAAAAGAATGACAATAACGAGCAAGGAGAACAGAATAAGGCAGTTCAACATACCTCCAATTAGCATTCCAGAAAGAGGGAAGATAGAAAACGAAGTAGAACAACATTTGAAAAGATAATGGCAGGGAATTTCCCAGAATTAATGAAATACAGGTATCCTCCAATTCAGGACCACACCAAATCCTAACCAGGATAAATTCAAATAAAATAAGCACACAGTGTAGGGACACTGCAGCATACCGAAACAAAGAGTAGCTCTTAAAAGCACCCAAAGTGAAAAAGGACAGGTTACCCACAAGGGAAGGAGTGTTACAGTGATCGTGTATACCTACAGTGGACTGCTCCTCAGTAACGCTGGAAGACCCAAGATAACATCTCCAAATTGTGGAGAGAAAAATACCCATCAGCCTAGAATTTAAAACCCAACCAAAATATTGTTTAAGAGTAAACAATAAATAAAGGCATTTTCAGACAAAGATGGAGAGAATTTAGTAGTAACAGACCTCACTGAAAAAAAAAACAGTAAAGGAGGTCTCTAAAAATAAAAAAAGGAACTTATATGAAAAGAAGGCATTACACACATGGAAAGTGTGAGCAAAGTAACTGGTAAAAATAGGAGTTAATCTAAACAATATTAACTATATGACAACAATAACAACAATGATGACTAAGTTTGGCCATACCATATACACACACACACGCAGAAAAACCATGTTTCTGAATCATAAGTTCAGAAGATGCATTTGATAAAATTCAAGACCCATTCACAATACAAACTCTTAGCAAACTACTAGAAACAAAAGGAACTTCCTTAGTCTGACAAAAGGTATCTTTCAAAAATCTACTGTGAAATTGTGATTTATAATAAGGAATATATATTTGGTCTTCCTCTTGTTTCTGGCACAGAGCTCCTAAAATCCTTGTAATTTCCTAAGTGATGAGAGTAATAAAAGTGTCTTTTAAAAGTTATATGAATGAGATGACTTTTGGAAAGCATCTAAGGATGGGAGCTGGTGGACAGGAGAACCAACCATGTGATTCCAGGGCTGGAACTTTCAGTCCCACCCCCATCCGGGGAGGGGAGAGGGGCTGGAGTTTGAATTTGATCTCCAATGGCCAATGATTTAATCAAGCATGCCTATGTAACAAAGCCTCCATAAAAACCCAAAAGGAGGGGCCAGCCCTGTGGCCAAGTGGTTAAGTTCGCGCATTCCGCTTCAGCAGCCCAGGGTTTCACTGGTTCAGATCCCTGGGCGCAGACATGGCACTGCTCATCAGGCCATGTTGAGGCGGCATCCCACGTGCCACAACTAGAAGGACCCACAACTAAAATATACACCTATGCACTGGGGGGCTTTGGGGAGAAAAAGCAAAAAGAACAAAAAAAGAAGATTGGCAATAGTTGTTAGCCCAGGTGCCAACCTTCAAAACAAAAACCCAAAAGGAGAGTGTTCAGAGAGCTTCCGAGTTGGTGAACAAGTGGAGAGTTGGGGAAAGGGCATATATACTCCGTGCTCTTTCCCCATACCTTGCCCTATGCATTTCCTCCATCTGGCTGTTCCTGAGTTACATCCTTTTATAATAAACCAGTAATCCAGTAAGTAAAATGTTTCTCTGAGTTCTGCGAGCCGCTCTAGCAAATTAATCGAACGCAAGGAGGCGGTTGTTGGAACCTCCCGGTGATAGCCTGGGTTTGTGACTGGTGTCTGACGTGGGGGTAGAAGGCTGGGGGGGCAGCCTTGTGGGACTGAGCCCTTAATCTGTGGGATCTGACACTATCTCCGGGTAGACGGTGTCAGAATTAAGTTGAATTATAGGACACCCAGCTGGTATTGGAGTCTTGCTGGTTGGTGTGGGGGGAAAGCTCCACCTACACACTGGAATTGGTGACCAGAACTTTTACCTACACACCTACAGATTAAACACTAGAAGTATTACCTTTAAAGTCAGGAATAAGATAAATGCTCACTTTCAACATTCATACTCACACTGTAACAGAAGTCCTAGCCAACACAATAGGACAAAAAAAGGAGCCCTGAAGATTGGAAAGGAAGAAGTAAAACTGTCATTACTCTAAGGAATTATGATGGAAGATTGAAAAGATTCTACAAACAAATTATTAAAAATTTCTAAGAGAGTTCAGCAAGATCAATATATCAAAATCAGTTACATTCTTTTATGCGAGAAATAAGGTATGAGACAATGTAAGTCTTTAAAATATTCCATTTAGAAACCAAAACCGTAATTTATCTAGTGGTAAATATACCAAAAGATGGAATCTTTAGAGAGAATTGTAATTGTTTTGAAAGACATAAAATACCTAAATAAATGGGGAGGGAATTGTGTGTTCATGGATGGGAAAACAGTATCATAAAAATGTTGAATCTCTCCAAATAAACCATAATTCAATGAAATTATGATTAAAAATTCCACAAGATTTCCCACAAAACTTAACAAGTTGATTCTAAAATACATGGAAGAACCAAGACTATTCTCAAGTTGTCTAACTCACTGTCTTCACTGTTCCTTTCTTCCCCTCAGCTTTATATTTTGCCAAACCCATTCCTCAAATGCTTTCTCAGGGTTCTGACCTGACCTCTCCTTTTTTTTTTTTTTTTTAGATTTTTATTTTTTTCCCTTTTTCTCCCCAAAGCCCCCCCGATACATAGTTGTGTATTCTTCGTTGTGGGTCCTTCTAGTTGTGGCATGTGGGACGCTGCCTCAGCGTGGTTTGATGAGCAGTGCCATGTCCGCGCCCAGGATCCGAACTGACGAAACACTGGGCCACCTGCAGCGGAGCGCGCGAACTTAACCACTCGGCCACAGGGCCAGCCCCCTGACCTCTCCTTTTTAAACCCTATCCATACCCCCGGAAAGGTCCCTGCCCACGGCTCACACTTCCACTATATGTTTTGATTCCCACATCTGTGTATCTTTCCTGAGTTTACACCTACTTAGCAACTGCCTACCAACCACCTCTAACCAAAGCTCCTCACACTCAACATGTCCAAAATCAAATTTTCGGCTTGCCACTGAATCCTGCTCCTCCTCCTCCTGTCTCTGTCGGGAAATGACACCACCACCCACCCAGATGCCAGAAACCCAGCAGTGTATTTTGACTTTTCCCTCTTATCTCCCATAAATAATTAATGACCACATCCCATCTTTCTATCTCCTAAATGTCTCCTTAAACCCACTTGTCTTTCTACCTCAGAGCCCTAATCCAAAGCGTCCGTCAGTGCTCACCTGGTTGACTGTGCCGACCCCATCCAGACTCCATCATCTTTTTGCTGCAGCCAGAGTGATTTTTCTACAACACAAATCTGATCACATGACTCCTTTACTTAAAATCTTTCAACGGCTTTCTCATGCTCTTAGACAAAACAACATAGTCCATAATGGGATTTTATAGGGCCCTTCAGCAGCTGATTCTTGCTCTCCTGCCATACCTTCCATGCATCTGTATACTCCCTTCTTTGCACTCACCCCCAATCTCCAAACTCAATTATCCAAGTGACATACCCAACATGCTAAGCTCTTGCTCCACACCTAGAAGTGCCTGCCTGTAACTTTCCTCCCCATCTCTCTTTCACCTGACCGACTCCTACTCATCTTTAATGTCCAGCCAACATGTTAGTTTCTCTAGGAGGACGACCCCAACCCCAAGTCTGGATTAGGTGCTCTCCTATACACTCCACCAGATCTCCACGCTGTGCGTATCCTAGTCCGCATCTCCCAGGAACAACTGGTCTTCACCACACTTTAGACACCATGAGAGCAGGGATGGCTGTCTTTCTCTAAGTCCTCCCCACATTCCACAATGCTGGGGAACAAAAGAATGAATGAATGAATGGATGTTTGGTAACTGTTCTTTGTGAAATAATGATTTCTATGTGAGAGGGATGAACTGTTTTGTGTTTAGTGTCAGGAAACAAAAGAAAATCCCGGAAAATGTCTGGACTTGGCACACCAGAGGGAGAGCTTAAGTTGTATGTAAATCCCTTTGGGGTTGATTTCGGAAGCTTGTAAAATGAAAGAATGATGTCTAGGAATCAACAGACTGGTGTTGGTTCCAGTTCTCTAAGCCTCTGCGTGCCCACGGTCAAATCCCCCCATTTCTCCAAGTCTCAGTTTGCTCATCTGTAAACTAAGACAAGGGGCTGCTCCTGTTGGCATCTAAGGTCCCTTCTGTCCCAGTGGTGTCTGCGGCTCACACTCTCTGCCCAGACCCCCCACTCCCTCGGGGAGCTCTCCCAGTGGCCTCCAGACACACCCTGCAGACTTTCACCTGTGGCTTTGCTCACTGAAGGCTGGGGAACTGATCTGCCGTGGAAAGATGTCGCACGTGATGGTCAGTAAGATGAGATGTTAACTAGCACGGGGCCTGACAGAGTCAATGCTCAGTAAGACCTATTTGTCATCATCATCATTACAAATAATGCCTCAAGTGGAAGGTCTAAAACCCTAAATGGATCTGCAGATACAAACACCTTAAGCTCTAATACCTAGTATTAATTAATGCTAATTAATTAATAGTATTAATGCCCAAAGCCATGTATGTCTTGGTTTTAAACCTAGATTTTCTTCTGAGACCTGACACTAAACACAGATGAATACTCCGAGCCAGGCGGAGGGGCCTGTGGAGGCCAGAAAGTTAGGAGAAAGGAAAGGAAGGAGACCCAACTTCCTGAGCCTACAGGACCCTTCTGAGAGCCAGAGGCGGTGGCCTCCGGGCCCTGCCTTCACCGGAGTGAAGTGAGCAGCTTCGGTCCCTGCAGAAGTCGGGCCCGAGGCAGCGCAGCGGAACACCAGACCCAGGGAGACATGGAGACTCAGGCCAGATGCTGCCCCATGAGTGAGGTTTTCTGAGGACCTGCACTCCATGTCCCCAAGACTGCGTCTGTCCCAGGGAAAGCAGGGCAGCGGGTCACCCAAGGCCCTGGGCCATGGGATTCATTACCGAAATGGAGTTGCTCCCGGCCCCATGGGGCCCTGCCGCTCCCAGTCCACACAGCCTCTCCCACCCTCACAGCCCATGGCCCCAGGCCCGGCAGCTGCCTCCCCCCGAGGCGAATCTCCGGTGTGGCCTCTGGCCCACGGCTGTAGAATGGGAGTACACCAACAGCAGCCCACAGAAGGAGGCCGGCTCCCACCTCCCACCCCAAGTGCTCCACAGTGACCCCCGTGGGCCTTCCAGGATGAGAGCTGGAGGGGAGACAGACAGCATTGTTAAGCTTAGGCCATGTGCCATGAACAGAGGAATAAAAATAATCCTTGACCTGGCTCCCAGGGCCTGGCCTGGAGGCCTCCTGCTCTGCCCCCAGCCCCCACAAATGTCCACGAGATGGCCCACCCAATGCAAACTCCAGGCCCAAACAACTCTCAGCTCCACCCTAGGGACCACAGATGCCGGTTACTCAGGAATTTTCAGAAGAATCAGGAACTTACAGACTTTTATTAAGATCTTTCTAATAATGAGAACAATAAGCTCGGCAGAAACACTTTCAGGACAGGAATCACGATGCCCAGGTTATATGTGGAGAAGCCAAAGCTCAGGGAGGGCAGATAACTGCCCTGAGAAAGTGGCAAAGCCACCGCAGACCCTGAAGTCCTGTCCCCCCAGCTGCACCGCGAGCTCCTTGAGAACACGATTATTTCTCACACGTTGGCATCCCCCACCACTCCTGGCTCGGTGCTGGGAATGCACGTAGATGTTATCCTTAAGGAGCTGATTCTCCTACTGATCCTCTCTTCTCGGTCAAGGACAAATCTATCCCTCATTTCCTTTCATCACAGTATCTCTAACTCGTTGGGGGTCAACATATAGTATAACCTCCTCCTCATGCTTCCTGACCCCGAACTGGAAGTGATGGAGACTGAAACTCAGAAAATTTATGAGACTTGCTTGGTATGATCCAGAAGGTTAGCGAGAGACCTTCGGGAGAGGGCCTGAGTCCCCCTCCCGACATGCAGATAGATAGTTCTCTCTGCCCCTCTTCTCCCCACTCAGATTCCAAGAGCTCTGGGGTCCAGGCTGAGGGTTCCAGCCACATCAGGATCTTCATGACCTGTGGGCTCTGCCGTCCTACCCACAGATGCCTCAGCTCTTACTTTGCTGCTTCTCTCCTGGGCACTTTGAAAGAACTATTTCCTTCATCCCTAAGACTCCTGTAACTGAGAAGCTGGGAGGAAAACTAAAACCTGGAGCTTCCTTCCTGGAGACCCATCCTAATCTTCCAGATACATGAGTCTCAGAGCTATAAGGGTGTAGGAGACAGGGGGAATGACTAAAGTAATCCAGGGTGGGAGTGGGTCCCCTTCTGCCTCAATCCCAGAACAGGAATCTTTCCTTATTCAGGCTGGTGGACTTATCTGCAAGGCTTGGTTATCAAGGCCAGTGGAGTCACGTCTCTGAATCCCAGGTACTTTGCCCAATCAAACAGAGCTGTGGTAAGAGAACATCTACACTGGATGGAATGCACATCCTCCCCATCCAATACACTTCAGAGCAGAGACAAAAATCGTCCCTCCCATCATTACCCTGGCTACTCCCACCCGACTAGACTCTGGAGATTGGGCCCAACTGTACAAGTGCCAAAAGGTGGTGCACATACTGAAGCAGAAAGACAAGGTACAGACCTCTGGGCAAACTCCCTGATTTTTGGGGGGTGGCAAGGGTGGGGGGTCTCTGAGCCTTCACTGCCCTGACCTCATTTCTTAAATAAGAACAGGAGGGGAAACCAGGAATAGTGGACGCCAGCCTTCTTCCAGACTCATGCCCACTCTTACCTCCTGTCCTCTTGGTCTCCTGAACTCCGAGTTTACTCACAGTGCTTTCCTGCTTAGGGTGGGCCCCAGACTTACTTAATTCCTGACACCAGTCCATCAACAAACATCTATTGAGGGGTGGGGGAAATAGGGAGAGGTCAGTAAAAGGGTACACACCTTCAGTTATGAGATGAATGAGGTCTGAGGAACTAACACAAAAGACGGTGGCCACAGAGGCTAACACCGTACTGTGTGACTGAAGTCAGCTAAGAGAACTTGAAATGTCCTCACCAAAAAAAAAAGATTAAGAAGTGAGGTGACAGATGTGTTAATTAACCACATGGAGGGAACACTTTCACAATGTCCACATATAAGAAATTACCAGAGGTACACTTAATGTAGCTTACAATTTTAAATTCAATTACACCAGAATAAAGCTGAAATTTAAAAAATAACACAAAACATATTTTTAAAAAAAAAAAAATCTATTGAGTGCTTATCCTTGGACTAAACTCTGGAGAAACAGGTTCGGACCCTCAGAGGGCTTAGACTTTAGATGGGGGCAGGGACGCTGGTATAGACACACAAAATCATAAGTGCTACGAAGACAGAGTGGCTTCAGTGGAAGGACGTACAAGGCCCACGCTCAAGCCAAGGCTCACCTCTGCCCTGGAGAATTCCCGGGCCCTGCCCACAAAGGCCTCAGGTTAAACGGGGCCTAGTTAAAATGGGGACTAGAACTAAACCTCAGCCCTGTGCTTCTCTGTGACACAATGACCACAGCCAGGACCATCATTTGGATGCCTCTCGATGACGAGAAGAGAGAGGTGGTTTCTAGGAAGGAGAGGAGCAGGTGACCCACATATGTGGGTAAGCAGGTTCCCCAGCCAGAAATACCGCTCCCTGCTTATTTGCATGCCTAACGCCTCACCATCAGCGCCATAGCCCTTTGAGTCTTTCATTCGTTCACTCAAAATTGTACACTGAGCACCTGCAACATGCCAGGCATTGGAAACAAAGTCACAAATGACATGGTCTTGCCCCCAATGTTCTCCAATCTAGTGGGGGACATGGGGCCAGAGTTCCCCCTGATGATACAAGTACAGTCGATCCTTAAGAATCACAGAATATTCAGATTTCACATTTGCAAATTCGCCTACTCTCTGAAATTCATAACACCAAAATCATCATTTGTGGTGCTTTCGTGGTCATCAGCAGAATGTACATGCCCTGAGCAGCCGAAAACATGAGCTGTCCATCGCACACGCTCCCAGCTGAGGTCGAACGAGGCTGCACTCTGCCTTCTCGTTACAGCTCTCACATGGTAAAAACAAGTGTCCTTTCCACGGATGGTTTATTTTTGTTACTGATTTCGCCATTTCAAATGGTCCCCAAGTGTAGTGCTGAAGCGCAGTCTAGCATTCCTAACTGCAGGAAGCTGGGGTGCGCCCTACGGGATATATCTGTGTCAGATAAGCTTGTTCAGGCGTGAGTGATGCTGTTGTCGGCTGGGAGTTCAACGGTAATGAATCAACACTACATGTTAAATAAAATACCTGTGAACAGAAACATACATGTGGCCAGCCCCGTGGCTGAGTGTCTGAGTTCATGTGCTCCGCATCGGCAGCCCAGGGTTTCACCAGTTTGGATCCTGGGCGCAGACGTGGCGCCGCTTGTCAAGCCATGCTGAGGTGGCATCCCATGTGCCACAACCAGAGGATCCACAAGTAAAAAATATACAACTATGTACTGGGGGATTTTGGGGAAAAGAAGGAAAAAATAAATAAACAAAATCTTAAAAAAAGAAACACATGAAACAACGGTTATGAAGTAATCAGTTGATGAAATCACGTGCCAGAGGCTCGGAGGGACCTAACCCTGTATCTTCCCTAGAAGCAGTGGCTCAGTATCTGCTAATTCAGGGTTCTTGGCGACGTCATAGAACATAATTACCACAAACACCAAGAATCAAGTGCACCCAGAGAGGGAAACACGTTAAACCACTATCAGTAAACATCTTGTGGGGGGGGACTCTAACAGATGCTGAGCCCAAGGCCCTGGGAATACCACATCTGATGGAGACAGAAATGTCAAAGGCACCAAGACACCAAAACGTAGAATCAACCCAAATGTCCATCAACAGATAAACGGATAAACAAAATGTGGTATATCCATACAACGAACTATTACTGAGCCTTAAAAAAGGAATGAAATTCTGATTCTTTGTACAACGTGGATGAACCTGGAAAACATTATACTAAGTGAAATAAGCCAGACGCAAAAGGACAAATACCGTATGATTCTATTTATATGAAGTACCTAAAATAGGCAAATTCAGAAACAGAAAATAAAATATAGGTTATCAGGGGCTGGGGGAAGAGGAAATGGGGAGTTATTGATTAATGGGGACAGAATTTCTATTTGGGATGATAAAAAGTTCTGAAGATGGATGGTGATGGTAGCACGACAACGTCAATGTACTTAATGCTGCCGAACTGTGCACTTAAAAAATGGCTAAAAAATAAGGGGCTGGCCCCATGGCCGAGTGGTTAAGTCTGCACGCTCCGCTGCAGGCGGCCCAGTGTTTTGTTGGTTCGAATCCTGGGCGCGGACATGGCACTGCTCATCAAACCACGCTGAGGCAGCGTCCCACATGCCACAACTAGAAGGACCCACAACGAAGAATATACAACTATGTACCGGGGGGCTTTGGGGAGAAAAAGGAAAAAAATAAAATCTTAAAAAAAAAATGGCTAAAATGGTAAATTTTACGTATACTTTACCACTTTTTTTAAAGAGCCCCAGGAGATAGAAGGGGAAAAGATGTGGGCAGAGAAAGGGAGAACGAGGCACTTCAGGGGACCTGGGCCCAAAATACAAGAGACAAAGGAAAATGGCCTACTCGTAGCTAGATATGAAGAGAGACAAGTCAGGAGAGTTCCCAGGTTACTGGCGGGTGAGTTCCTAGGGATGCCAAGAAGGAGAGGGAGCGGAGGAAAAAAAAACACAACCCAGCAGGGAAATGGATTGGATTAGGCTGGGCTGGGCCATGAACTCAGCTGGAAAAAACTGACCCCTGCGTGACTTTGGAAGGCTGGCCAGGGCTTGTCAAAGGCTAGAAAAAGGACATTCTCAAAAAATAGTAAAACCGCACAAAACCTAGGTGCCACAATGCCTGAACTCCCCAACAGAGCGCGCTCCCTTGGCGGTAAGCAGTGCCTCCTCCTCTGCCAACACGCACAGAGCTCTGGAGGAAAGCACGCCTAAGTCTGGCCCCTGTGAGGAAGCTTCAGAGTTGGACGACCTGAATTAAGATGTGCCTCTTACAGCTATGCAGCTGATCAGCAATTTACTTAAGCTCCCCAAAGCTTCTGTCTCCTCGTGTCTCAGAGAGAAGACTTGCCTTGCAGAGAGACTAAGGATTAAGTGAAATAAAACAGGTGAAGAACCTGGAACGTGGGGCAATGCATCTGTACCACCCACCACCCCTCACCAACCTTTCAGTGTGAAGACATTTATCACATCTTACTTGCTGATAGGATGGGAATGGGAAGGGGGTGAAAGGAAACAAAGCAAAAAGAGGACCCCACAATCCTACCAGGTATGCGCATGTGTCGGAACCAACGTCACAGAGAGCTGCCCCACCAGGCTTGCCTAGCCAGGAGAGAGGTGTGCTAGGGGCAGAGATCCATGCTTTGCTGGAGGCAGAGGTCTGGGCTCAGATCCTGGCTGGGCCTCACACTGGCCTGGTATCCCTGGGCAAGCTACTGGACCTCTCTGAGCCTGTGTCCTCCCAAATTTACTCCAGAGGCAATAATGTTATCTCCTCACGGGACTGTGGTGAGGATTAAGTTCGATCATGGCCATAAGACACAACAGAGAGGCTGGCTTTCGAAGGGCTCCTCGAACATTCGTGGTTATTGGAGGGATGATGGCAGGGGGCGAGAACCAGTGAGGAATGATTCCCTCTGGGCCACAGTGGAGAGGAGAGGAGTAGGAGGGATGAGGGGCAAAAAGAGGAAAGACAAGTCAAGAAGTGGAGAGGGAAGCAGGTCAGCAGGAGGAGGCTCAGTGGAGAGGGGCAGGGGGTGGCTCAGAGACGAAGAGAAAAGGAAGGAGATAAGATTCCTGAGTCGATACAGGCCCCAAGCTCCTGGCCCCATGGGGCAGTAGAGAGTCTTGCTCACTCCCCAGATCCCGACGCCCAGGAGGCAGCAGGGTAAATGAGGACAGGGATCCAGCATCCCATCCCCTCAGCTCTCCAGGGGCTGGGACCCGAGATGCTGCCCCCAGCTACCCCTTCCAAGCAGCCAAGGACGTGGGTCTCTGTGGGCCCAGCCCTAACACATCCAGGAACTGGGTCATAGCACGTCGGTGTCCCTGGCCCTCCACTCCCCACCCCACCCGGTGGCCTGCCCTGGAGTAACTAAAGGGGCTGATGAAGCTGTGAGGAAACAGGCTTTAGGCCCCAGCACAGTGCCTGGCACAGAAGCCCCTCCAAATAGGTAGACTCTGGGAGCAAGGCAAACCAGGCTCCGAGCTCGGCCTCATCACAGATTTGGGGTACCTTCTGAGCCAGTATGTCCCCACTCCAGACCTCAGTGCCCCACTTGCAAAAAGAAAAGTTCTCGTGGAATATCATGTAGCGATAAAAAGAAATACGCTATCAAGTCATGAAAAGACAATGAGGAAACTTAAAGGCATATTGCTCACTGAAAACAATCTGAAAAGGCTACACACTGTATGACTGCAACCGTATGACATTCTAGAAAAGGCAACGCTATGGTCACAGGAAAAAGACCAGTGGAGGGATGGACAGGTGGAGCACAGGCGACTTTAGGGCAGTGAAAGGCCTCTGTTTTGATATTGTAATGCTGGATACATGTCATTATACGTTGGACAGCACAAAGAGTGGACCCTCCGGTAAACTATGGACTTTAGTTCATAATAACATATCAATAATGGCTCATCAACGTAACTAGCACGCCACACTAGTGCAAGATGTCAACCACGGGAGCAAGCAGGGGAGAAGGGAGGGAACTCTCTACACTTTCTGCTCAATTTTTCTGTAAACCCAAAACTGCTCAAAAAAATACATAAATAAAGGCTATTAAAAAAAAAAGGTGGAGAGAATAAGCCTTGCATTTTTTCTCCTCAGGGCCTTTCTTCAGGATCCTAAAATAAAGTAGAAGTCACGAAAGTCCTAAAGAGGCAACAGCCCTGACCGGACTAGCTGGCTCACTTGAACAGGCCTGTCCTACGAAGTCTCAGGTCTCAAAACAGGTAATGGAGCCGGGGAGTCTTTGCCACTGAATCCCGTCAAATGGCGATCTCCCCGGGGAGTAGGAGAACCAGACACAAGGCCAGGGTGCTGCTCACCAATGCTTATTTCCCCAGCCTTGGGTGGGGTTTGCCCAATCAGCTGTTCTGCCAAAGGGAGACCTGACCAAGCCCCACCCTGCCAGGACCAGAGGGTGTGCCCACACCAGGTGCCCATGCAGCACAAACCACGCTCGCTGGGGTCTCTGCATCCTGAGCCCTGCCCAGGCAGGAGCTCTCAGCCCTGGGGAGCATCAGGGAGCCACGAGGAACCCACAGGGCCCTACAGACAGCCACCACTAGCAGCTCCAGGAAAGCAGGACACGAGTTCCATCTTCAGCTCTGCCCCACTCCCCAGCTCTAGGCCATAATCATCTCTGGAAAAGGCCTGTCCCTGAGAAGAACGAAGACTCCAGCATCTGGACAGTGCCATAGCTCCCAGGACATGGAGTAGGAAAGGCTGGACTGAGCTTGGACAAGAGGCAGGAGGCAGCACCTACCCTATCCTTGGTCATTTCTCATAGAAAAGTTCTGCTCAGAGCCACCCTCCCTGGACAGAGAGAGAGATATGGATCAAGAAGCTCAAGAAATTCTAATGGCCCAAAGCCCTTAGACTCTAGGGCTAAGACCCTAGGGCCCAGAAGACCCATCCTGACCCAGAAAACGCACCCCACTGATTCTTTCTTGCACCAGCCACATACCCACGCAGCAGCTTACCTCTGCAGGCCTGACAATCACCCCACCTTCCGTTCCAGAATGTGTGGTCATCCAGTTTGGAAACAAGGCCATGTGAGTGGTTGACACCCAGGCTGGGAACAAGCATTTGTTGTTCTGGATGGGGCTGGCCCAGCCTGACCCAGCCGGCCATGAGGAGCAGACCAGGCGCAGCCAGCCAGTCAGGGAAGGTGCCCAGCAAACCAAGAGACCACCTGTGCCTCCTATTCGCAAGCAGGCTCTATGGCAGGTGCTAAACCAGGAACAGACCTTCATAGAGGCCCTGTTCCCTCCTTATCTTTGTCATAGGTCATTCTCTAGGCGTTCCCTCCCCCCACCTCACCCTGGTCCCACCTTTGCCCCTGAAAAAAGGCGAAGGTTCAGAACACCAAACTCTGACCTTGCTCTCAGAGTCCTTCACACCCACCAACTTCTTTTGCAGATTTTCTCCTTAAAGGAGTTTTCTCCAAAAATTTGTAAATCACACATCTGACAAAGGACTTCTATCCATAATATTAAAGAGCTCTCAAAACAAAACAATCAAAAACAGGCAAAAGATTTAGACAGACATTTCACCAAAGAAGTTGTATGAATGGCAATTAAGCACAGGAAAAGACGTTCAACATCATTCGCCATTAAGGAAATGCAAATTAAAACCACCATGAGATTCCACTACACACCTATTCGAACAGCAAAAACAAAACAAAAAGAAACCTGACAAAACCGAGCGCTGTTGAAGACACAGACCAATGAACTCTCACCCTTTGCTGGGAGGAATGCAAAATGGTACACTCCGGCAAATAGTTTGGCAGTTTCTTAAAACATTAAACATACACATACCATACAAGCCAACAATTCCACTCCTAGGTATTTATCCAAGAGAAATGAAAGCCTGTGCTTACACAAAAACCTGTACACAAATGTTGGCAGCAGCTTTATCCATAATCAACAAAGGCTAGAAACAACCCACAAACCCTTTAACCAGTGAACGGATAGACACTGTGGTACGCCCGTAGATTGGAATACTACTCAGCAATAAAGAGGAATAAACTATTGATATACACAACTTGGATGGATCTCAAGGCGTTACGCTGAGTGAAAGAAGCAGACCCAAAAGCTTCCTCTCTCTTCTTTCTTCCTCTCTCCCTCTGCCCTTTTTACACATACACACACACACACACACGCGCGCGCGTGCTTGAGCGCACATAGGTATCAAAACCCTACCCATCCTTCAAAGCCAGCTCCAGTGCCTCCTCCTCTGTGAAGCCTTCCCTGACCTCTCCCAGCTCCATCAAAATGAATCACCTTCACCAGGCACCCCCTTGGTACTTGTCTGTGCCTCTAATTAGCCCTTCTCTCATCTTGCAGGTCATCGGTGTTTGCTATCTAGTTTGTCTCTCCTGCTGGATCACAAGCTCCTTGAGGTCTTCCGCTCAACATACCCCCACTGCACCGGGCCCCATACCAGGCACACAGTGGGTGCTCTGTGACTACTGTGGACTGGCTGAGGGCAGGTGCACACAAAGGGGGCTGATGTTAGGAGAGGAGAGCTGGCAGGGCTGGAGCTGGCAGAGTTCTGAGGAGGGGATCAGAAGCCACTGATACAGCTTCACTTCTTCTCTTGCATAAGCAGCATGACTGTTGCTTAAGGCTCCAAGCACTGCAAGTGAGCTCCCCTCCCATTCCAACATGTGGTCATGCAATTTAAGATGGAAATTTCTGAGGATGCTTTGCTTCCTCCGCACCACCCAGCACAGTTCCAAGCCCTGGGCAGACACATGCTCAGAACACACCTGTTGAAGGATTGGAACCAGTCGTGTCATCAGGGTGCTGCCATTTCTCACTTCCAGAAGGCAGGCCCTCTTTGCAGCAAGAGCAGATTAGGTCTACCTGATCTGAAGTCAGTTTCATTATGCAGAACTACCAGGTACAGACACGACCTAGTTAACACCTAGGTCATCTCTAGCACTGGGTTTTTCCAGGGGCATCACCAGCCTCCCCCTCTCACAAACTCTAGCTTATCTAGGGTCTAAGGATCAGTTACAGGTCATTTATCTGATAAACGCTTACACAGTGTTTAGTATCTGCCAGGGAAAAACTAAGCACTTTACAAATATTAACTAATTTAATCTTCACAGCAACCATACCAAGTTGATTCTATTAATATTATTTTCCCCATTTTGCAGAGGGATTCAGATCAGATGGACTTGATCTGCTATGGCTGCAAAGACGGTCTACCTTGTGCAAGTGAGAACTGACAGCAGCGTGATGAGGGGACAGGTCCCCCTCCCTCACCAACCTCTGCCAAGATGGTCACAGTATCAACAAGCTCAGTGCTTAACAACTCAGAGCGTAGCCACCCTCCAAAACCAGACATGGCTCCCAACGTGGCCGCAGCATCACAGAGCCTAGCGGACTAAGGCTTTCCTCGACGCCACCAGGCTCAGGGTTTAATGGGGCAGCGGGAAGAGACAGATCAAATTCCATCCCCCCATTAATCTCCGTGTAATTTTTGTCCTCTTCTGTAAATAGAGGTTAAAAACAAAACAAAACAAAAACAAACAAGCAAACCCTCTCTCCCAGGGCAGCCGAGAGGATTAAAGGAGACAATGGAGGCAGAAACATCTAGAGCATGCCTGGCTCCTAGTAGGCACTTAGCAAATGCTCCTTCCCCGTCCCCATCCTTAGTCAACCAAAAGCGCCAACCAAAACACCCACGTTTTTTTCCATGAGAATTGATAGTAAATTCCCATTCTATACTTACATAATTGATGTTATGAACTTAAATGCAGGATCGTACATTTAAATCTATTAGATTTCATCTGGAGATAAGTATACATCTTTAACATTGCTCAGTGTCAAGTAAATTTTAATGACTAAAAATTGAAAGCAAATTTTAAAAGTCCAGTAGAGCACAGTTAAATATATTAAGGTGTATTCAGAAAACGTAATATTATTCAGATCCTTAGAATTACAGTTTTAAATCATTTTTTATGACAGGAGATATTACTCACTATATAGTATTCAGTAGGGAAAAAAACAGGATAGAGTATAATTGCAATTATGTTAAAATATATAGATTTGCACAAACACAAATCTGGAAGGACAAACACCAAAACATTAACTGTGCTCATCCCTGAGTTGTGGTACTATATACCATTTTGTTTTCTCCTTTAATTTATAAAGGTTTTCTACAATGAGTATGTATTAATTTTAACAGAAAAATGTTTATTTCATATTTCTGCTTAATCTCAGCATTCTAGTTAGTTAAGATGACTCTGAACGCTGGTTCCGTCATCCACTATGCTTGCTGTCCTAAACACCCACAGAACTGACAGAGCGCAAAGCCAGGGAGGGCTCCGTGGCACATCACTAGAGGCTCCCCCCAGGGCGAGGTGAGCTCAGCACCAGTACCCAGGGCAGTCTTTCAACCAGCTACAAATCCATCTAACTGCTCTATCAGCCGGATCATATTTATTTCTCTTGAACCCAAGAAAATCTTTAGACTCCAAGTCCTTACTGAACATTCCTCAACACAAATTAGATCATTTTCCCAAGACTTGGTAGTGACCATGATGGCTACTAGTTATCTCAACTTGGTTTCTGGAGTCCCCGCAGATTTTGTTCAGATATCCGACCTGGAATTTGGCAAGGGATCACTAAGAAGCTCACCAGCCTGCCATTGCCAGGATCCCTGCCTTGCCACACTGAAGAAACACATCAGGGCAGCATCTGTGATTCTGCCACCTTCCCTCTCTCCTCCCAGACCCTATAGGGATTCTGTGGTCACTCTTCAAGCTTCTCTCAGAGCCCCGAAACCTGATCTGTAAGAACTGGCAAGCTAACTCACGAAAAGCACCTCAGTGTGGTCTGACTCTCACTGCTCCCGGTGGCCTCCGTGGCCCTCTCACCGAGTCTGCTCCACACTTACAAAGATGAAGGCAAGACAAGAGTGCTCTACCCGCCAGAACATCCCACTACTTGCTTCAAGCAGGACTCAACCCCTGCCTGTCCTGGTCATCTTGCTCTCTGACTGTGGCTACAAAACTCACTTTACATTGTCCAGCTGACACTGGCCTGCTGCCTCCCCACCCAGAGCTCCGCCCACCACCATAGTGCCTCCCTGGTCAACTACTACTCAAGGCTCAACGCCCACACGGAGGTCAGCCAGGAAGAAACAAAACTGGCCTTTTATCTTGGCCAGGACGGTTCGCGCAGACATCGCAGGGGCTTGAAGGGAAGGGGAAGACATGGTTCTGGCAGGGGTGAGCTGGGCATGAGCCCAGGCTGGCAGACACCACACCTTTGCTAGTAAGACACAAAGCAGACTGCTCGGCCAAATAATGGGCTCTAAGCAGCTCAGGTTTCACTCTGAGTCAACAGCCCCCTTCAGAGGAGGCCCACCCTATGTGTCATCAGCCCCTCCCCAGTGCCCTTTGCACTGCCCCCAACACCCTGCCTTTCCTTTAGGCCGGATATGCAATCCCATCCCCCAGGAGGGTCACCCTGCCTTAGTGCAGCTCCCATTTCCTGCCCCGGGTGACTCCTCTGAAGTCTATTGTTCCCATGAAGTTTGGGTCAAAGGAAGCTGAGTCCCCACCCATGAGGGCCCGCCTACCCTCAGCACCGCCAGGGAGCCGGCCCACACTGCAGGGAGCTGGGCCCATTCTCAGGCCTTTCCAGGAGCCTGCCGGTATTAGGTATTAAAGGCAGGAGGACGTGGGCAGGGATCTCGGGGACTGGAGTTCTAGCGGAAATGCTCCCAAACATTCAATCGCTACCAGCTGAAGCCTGGAGGACCAATCACACAGGAGGTGATCAGAATCCCCCTAATATCTAAATGGAAAAACCAAAGCAAGGGAAGAATTGTCATCTCAGAAGAGGTCAAGGCAAGGCTGTATAATTAGAATATAGGAGCCGGAGACTGCGCTGCCCGGCGACAAAGCCCTGCCCCCACCTCCACCTGGGCCCCTGAGCTGGTTAAACCCCTGGGGCAGTGGAGGGGGGAGGCCTGGAGAGCAGCTGTTCAGCTCCAATTTCAGAGCTTTAAAGGGAGCTGCCGTCCCAACCCCTGCCAGCAAAGGGTCATGGGGGGCAAAGGAAGAGAGGTGAGGTAAAGGGACCCTCACAGCCCTAAATTTCCCACTGCCCCAGGCCTGACCCCAGCTACAGGAGAGCAACTAGGGAGGAGAGGAGCTTCAGGTTAGGCACCAGGTACTGCTCGGTGACAATCACCAGCACAAGACTACAGAATGGAAGCAAAGGAGGGGACATTTGTGTCCCAGGAATCTAGAAAGATAGGGAGACCCTTCTCTCCCTGGCTGAGTAACACTATGACCAGCGAGGAGAAAGGAGGGTGCACTTAAAGACCTCTTGAGGGCCCCTTCCAGAGATGGCATTCTCAGATTCTACCGTCTGTGCTTTGCGCTGGGAGGGAAGGGAGTATTTCTGCCTCCTAACAACCTTATCTGAGCCACGAGACGGGAGACACTGCCCAAGCTGAACTTTTCCAGCCACCAGGCCTGTTAGATGAAGGTGGGTAGGGGGTCTGGGCATTGGGAACCACAGAGCAGGAGACAGGGTGCAAAGTGAAAACAGAGTGGACTGTCATCCCAGCTCTGTGACTCACTGGTTCTGCAATCTTAAGCAAGTGACTGCCCCTCCAAGGGCCTCAGTTTCCCCTTCTTTAAAATGAAGGAGTTAGATGCTGACATTAGCATGTCTGATAATGTTCAGCAAGTTCACTCTGGGGTCAAAGAAAAACCGGAATTAGAACATATGAGTTGGAGACCATGTGCTCCTGGGTGACAAAGCCCTGCCCGCACCTCCACCTGGGCCACTAGCCACCCTGGTTCCTAAGGATCAAGAACATGGTGCAAGGCCTGGCCCACAGTAAATGCTCAATTCATGTTTGCTACATAAACATGAACCAACAGACCAGGGTTTATCAAAGGGTGTGCAGAGAAGTCTCTAGAGAAAAAGAAGCTCCGTGCTGAAAGCAGCTTAGGAAACACTGGCTACTGGGTCTCCAGGATGGGCTGTGCACTGTGCAAACATCGAATTTTCACAAGAAACTTTTTATATGGATATTAATTAACCCCTCTTCCATATTACTCGTCAGGAAACTGAACCTGAGAGCCTTAAAAGCAGCGAGAAACTGTCAGGATTTGTACCCACATATGTCTGACCCCAAACCTGGGCCTCTTCTACTCTATCAATGCTGTCTTTAGACCAAATTCCCTCAAAGCCCCAGCTGCACACCAGACCTAAGCAAGTGAGGGCTGAGGGGGCTCCCACCAGAACATCTGCATCCTCAGGGTGCATGGAGGAGCAGGGGCAAGTCTCCAGCCCTCTGAGAGTGACTTGTTCCTCCCTTCCAAGAAGTCCTAAACATTACGCCTATGTCAACATGTTGTCGGAAGGAAGAAAGAACTCTGAAGCCCAGTCTACCTGTGTCCTCCCACCGCCACCCCCATATGCCATGTCACTTCTGACAGTCTCACAGACAGCGTGGCTCCCTCCCGACCCAGTCCACTCTTATATAATGTTCCAAATGTAGAACCCCAAATAGAGAGAAAACAGAAAGCAAAGCAGAAAAAAAGATGGGGAAACTGAGACACCCAGAAGGGTCTCCCCACAGGTCAACTAGCAAGTCAGAGGCAGCCCCTCTCTCCCAGGCTGGCACTACAGCATCCACGCAATGAGCGCCTCATGCCCCTTCCCACCGGAAAGTGTCAAGTGCTCTAGCCAGTTGTAAAGGATTCTTCCATTTGATTGGCTGGCAGTATGAAGGAGAGCTGGACCAGTAGAAATGAGTTCAGGCTGGTATAGAATGATTCCTCTTTGTCCTCGAGGCCAACTTTAAAAGCACTGTCTACACAAGTCTCAAGATTCAAAATGGTCTTGTCTTTCTAGGGGGTCCACCCCCACAAAGATTCCCAACTCTCACTATCAACAACCTGTCTCACTACCAAAGGGCAAAGCTCTCAACTTTATTTAGCTTCTACCAGCTGGTTCTCTACACCGCTCCAGGCAAGGCCAGAACCCACTCTCCCCCAGGAAGACAGCTGCCGGAAGAGGCAGGTGTAGGCAGCTTCCTTCCAGCTCTGCCCAGTCCAAGGCTAATGGAGCCTTAGGGCCACACTCTCCAACCCGCGGTCACACTGCCCCTGCACACACACAACCAGAGGCAGGGTCTCTTGCCCACGGTATGCAGAAAGGAAAAGCAGTCACGTCCAGAAGCGACATCCTCCCAGAGAAACACACACTTAGAGACCATGGCACAGGCACTCAGAGGCTTTCAGACAGCTCTCTTCTCCCGTGGAAACACACTCACGTTCAACACAAACACACGCCTACTGGGAGCCGAGGTGAGTCATTTGCGGACAGATGTCACCCTCACATACACCCAGAGCTAAGGAGACGGGACGGTCAGACGGCCACGTGAACTCTTCAGATAACACTTGGTCTGACCGGATACCCTTTACACACATGTGCACCGAGGCTGTGTTCCCGGGAAAGGTGCACTTTGGGGTTTGGGAGTTCTGCTCGCTATATCCCCTCGTCCCCATCATGAAACACAACTCGCTTCTCAACCCCTGGGGAGCAGGAACCTTACGGTAGGGGTCCCCTCCACTTTCACAAAGCCTTAGCACTTAAAACAGCCCACACACCTACCTCCAGGGCTGTCTCTTCCAAGGCAGAAAAGAGCCCAGCAGAAAAGGCACGAGCGCTGGGTCTCTTCGAGCGATCGCCGGGGTTCTCGGTTCCGCTCTGTCCTTTCAGCTCCCCAGGCTCCCTTTCCCCCCAAGCCCCTCGGATCCCGCCCCCGGCCCTGCGGTCCGCAGCGCCTCCACGTGCCCCGCTCTCTCCCCGGCTCGGCCCCGGTGAGAGCTCCTCGCGCTGCACCCCAGATGCCTGCCCCCGGCGAGGCCCGCCGCGCTCCCGCGCCCCCCGCGCCGCCGCCTTACCGGTCCCAGGGTGCGGGGAGGCGCGGTGGGTGCGCTGCGCCGGTTCCGCGGAGTCCGCCCCGCGCGCCAACTCTTCAGCCGCGGCTCCGCTCAGGGCCGGAGGCCGGCGACGGCACTGCAGGGACGACAGGGGGTCAGCGAGCAGCGCCCCGGGCTCCGGGCCGAGCAGCTGGGCGGGGAGGCAGGCGGGGCCGCGGGACGGAGCCGAGCCCGCGCCGGGCCGACCCCGGAGAACGCAGTTCGCCGCCGCAGGGTGCGCGGGGCGCGGACGGCGCGGAGGGAGGAGTTTTCCCAGAATGGGACTGACGGGAAGCCACGGGAGAGCCCTATTCCTGGAGGCGTGAGTCAACGGGAGAGGAAGGGAGCCCGGGACCGCACCGGGCGCGGGAGAGGGCGGAAGGGAGGGGAGCGGCGAGGGGAAGCGAGGGAGGAGGCCGCAGCGCGCGGAGAGGTGCCGGCGGGACAGCGAGGGCGGGCGGGCGCCACTCACCTGCGGGGACGCGCGCGGGCGGCGGAGCGGGGCGCTGCGGCGCTCCCGCCCCCGGCCTGGAGTTTGAAAGGAGGGCGCCTGGAATGCGCGGAATGACGGCTGGTATGAGATGCGCGCAGCTGAGGGAGGGCGCGGGAGGGAGTGGCGGCCGGGCCACCGGCCCCTCGGGGAGGAGACGGGGCCGCGGGCGGCTGGGCGGGGCGGGGCGGGGCGGGGCCGGGGCGGCCGGGGGCGCCGACCCCTCAACTCTGACCGCGGGGCTGGCGGGGCCTCGCCGCTCCTCGCACGCGGACTTTCCCTTTGATCCTCGCCCCGACTCTTCTGCCCTCCCCACCCCGCTTCCTTCCTCTCTCCCGGGAGCAGAAAACCTTCCTCTTAGCCGGGGCGGGGGCGTCCCGTGGGCCGACCCTGCGGCCCCCGCTGCCGGCCGCCGTCCGTCCTCGCAGGTCCGAGGAAGACCGGGGAGGGGCGGCGCCGGCGCGCGGGAAGGCCGCTCCTGCCCCTGCTCCCGCCGCGGGCTTCGGTCCCGGGAACCAGGAAGCGGGAACTCCGGGCTCGTTCCCGCTCCGCCGCCCGTGCCCCGCGCGCGCCCTCCCGCAGTGGTCCTTTCAGTCGCTCCCTCTGTCCCTTGCGGATCTGCGGAGCTGTGACTGCACGAGTAAAGCAGATGGGGAAAGGAAAGGATGGATGCCCGATGTGAAGTCCGTGTGGCGCGACGTGAGACACCTTTTGGGCTCAGTAACTCAGTGAATATTTATCCAACATGTATTATGTGTCTACAGATGCTGTGAAAACAAAAACGACCTCAGCACCTGCGCTCAAAGAGCCTGCCGTCGCTGGGAAGACTCGATGTATAGAAGAGCATTGCCACACAGTGCGAGTCTGGGTTTTCAACAGACATGCCAGGTGAGTTCAGTCTCTTGTTGGGGGAGAGGGAAACGCAATGGGCTGGTTTGGAAGTCTCCAGAACACGTTTGCTTAAGGCAGGGTGTTAACCACACTCCTCTGTCAAGCACCTTGGGAGGTTGAAGCCAAAGGACTTCTGGCTTTTTCCAAAAACCAAATCCAACCTCTGGAGCATTCCCGCTTACCTTTGTGTCGCAGTGCTTGTCCAGATCTTATCTCCCTTACCAAACAGAAACTTCCTTGAAGACAGAGTAAATGTCTGATTTATCTTATCTGTCACCCAGCACCAGCTGGGTGCCCAGGATAGATAAGTACGTAATAGATGTTAAATAAATGAAAAAGATTGCTCCCACAGAGAATATTGAAAAGAAAGTGCTGTAAATGCCAAAGTTATTTCCCAGAGAGGTGTTGGAAAGGTGTTGAGCAATGAGAGCATTGCTGGACGAAGTATCCAGTCTCAGAAGGTAAGACTTTGAAGGCAGCAGCTCTCATTTGGATATATAGTTTCTGGTATGCTTGTTAAATAGTGACTCGCATCAAGCCTTGGTCACACCTCATACACGTGAAAAGTCTACACTATAGGACAGTCTGTAGGCACCGAATGAAGTGCAAACTGTCAGCACCAGCTATTGAAGGTAACAATCATTTGTTGAGTGTCTGTTGACTTTGACCACCTTGCTAAGTGCCAGAATAGGTCCTTGCCCTCAAGAAGTTCACGGCCTATGTGGGAAGACACACAATGACACAAAGTTCAGTGGGAATCCAAGGGAAGGAACAATGGAATCCAAGTTACAGAGGTGACATTTGATCTAGCTCTTGAAGGATAAATGAGAGTTTGCCAAATGGAGACTGGAAGACCCATGAAGATAAGGGAGCCTGTACACAAGGGTGTTTAGGAAAAGTCTTGAAAACTGATGTGGCTAGGGAAGAGGAGATGAGGAGAACAGATTACAGTAAGTGGGTGCCAGGGTATGAAGATCATCATATCCTGTCCTGAAGAGTTTGGGCATCGGAAAGGCCCTTTAGATGCAGGTGTGAAATAACCAGTATCGCCATCAGAAAGACCCCTCTGGCAATAGCACTGGGACTAGATTGGAGAGTCAGGATGCCCTAGACTCAGGCAGTGGTCCTGAGGTGGAGGATAAAGGAAAGGATGTAGGCAATAGGCCAGAGGCAAAATGAAGAAGAATTGGTGACTAGGTTGGCTTTGAGAGTGAGAAGAAACAAAAATCAGTAAACTTTGACAACCCAACAATTGGTGGTACCATTAACTGAGATAAGAATTCAAACGAAAAGAGGAATAGGTTGAGTTGGAAGGTGAGTCCAGACAGGTTCAGAGGATTGAGAGAAAGGCAGGACAGAGTCCAGAGTCTAGAGGCAGCCTTGGGGTGTCACATTCAGCACAGACGCTGACAGGAAATTTGGAGATCACACTGGCTTATTCCCTCCAGGTCTTAACTACCCAGACGATAAATGATCCAGGCTGGAATGGTGTGCCATCAGGACTTCAGCCTCCTGGTCCACACCCTTACAGGCTTCTGGAGAGCTCTGTGCCTTCAGGAATCCCACGTTCCCAAGTTGTTGAGGTCCTTCTGGGTAAAGGAAAATTCTTAGACATAGAGATTCTGAAGGGTTAAAGACTGACAGTGATCTCACACACATGCCCTGCCCTTACCAGGGGTGTTTACATTTCTTAAGGGCGAGGACTCTCATTGATTGGCCCTCAGGAATGTATCTGTTGGTGGAAGTATTTCGTCTGTCTCGATCGAGCTGTAAGAGATACATATGGCTCCATTCAAATTACACCATAGGATCCACAACTCATCTGACTTCCCAGTGGTCCAGACCACTCTGCCTCGTCCTGCTAATGGACCCTCACCCAAGCTTGATGATGACTGGTACAGAGAGGAGGGCAGGGGTGGTCAGAGCCGGTTTTAATCTGGGGAGGGTATTTGTGTTGTCTGTACTCCAAAATCACACTAAAAAATCATATTAATTATTTTTATTATATGTTGTTTGGTATTATTTTGACTCCTTTAATAAATTTTGTTTTTCCAACCCACATGGTCATAGTTAAGCAAATTATCTGTATAATACTGTATTAAACAAATTCAACCACATCTTGTGCTAGAATCCTTTACAGCTATTAATAACAAGATGTTTCTTAATAAACCAGACAAATGTTAATGATATAAGTGGAAAAGCAGATTCTAAAAACAGTATATATAGTATGATCCTGTTTTTGAAAAATAAATTGAAAAATATTTTGGAATGATTATCTCTGACAGGTGGAAGATTAAGGGGATTTCTTTATTTTCTCATTTTTATTCTTATTTTCTATAAGAAACTTGTGTTTCTTTTATAATCAGAGGAGAAGCATGTGACTAGAACCTTTCACTAATTTCTCCACATTTTTTTTAAAAAAACACGCACAACTGGATTTAATGGCCCAATAAGAAGTTGACAAGGGCAGAGTCAAGGAAAGATTGTTTCCTAGCCTTTAGGGAAAAGGCAAATACAGTCACGCGTCGCTTACGGGATATGTTCTGAGAAATGCATTTTTAGGCAATTGCATTGTTAGGCGATTTTGTACTTGTGTAAACATCATAGACTGTACTTATACAAACCTAGATGGTACAGCTGATCTTATGGGACCACCGTCATGTGTCCGGTCTGTCATTGACCAAAACATTGCTATACGACGCATACTTGTATACTGCTTTCAAGACGTCCCTGAAGCACGTACCTGCCCCATCTTTGACAGTATTACATAGCTGATTCCTACTGTGGTTGTGGTCAACTGTGACTCAGGTTTCTTCTCTTTTTTAACCTCCCCATACTATATTTCCATTTGCTTTTCCTGAAGAACACTCTTTGCTCCATACCAACTGAACTGCATCTTGTGTTTTGAAGGACAAAATAGACCTTTATCAAAGTTGTTTGGAGTCTTTTTTGCTCTATAGAGTAAAAAGCAGTCTGTAGTTCAGCGTAACATTAGTTCTGTTATCTCTCATCAAAGAGAAACATGAAAGAGAACTGACCCCAGGACTAGGGAACAGTGTATGCTATGGGCTGAATGGCATGTTCCCCCAGTTCATAGGTTGCAGTCCTCATCCCCAGGACCTCAGAATGTGACTGGATTTGGAGATAACGTCTTTCAAGAGGGGATTCAGTTGGAAGAGGTCTTTAGGGTGGGCCCTAAGCCACTCTGACTGGTGTCCCTATAAGAGGAGGAGATTAGGACACAGATAACTCACAGAGGAAGGGCCATGGGAGGACCCAGTGAGAAGGCGGCCACCTACAAGCCCAGGAGAAAGGCCTCAGAAGAAATCAACCCTGCCAACACCTTGATCATGGACTTCCAGCCTCCAGAACTGCAAGAAATAAATTTCTGTTTGAGCCACCCAGTCTGTGTATTTTGTTATGGCAGCCCCAGCAGAGTAAAATAAAACCACTGGTTTCTGGAGCCCACCTCCACACAATACTCAAGGGACTTTCTCTGAGGTTCCCAGGGGATCTTTAGGATCAGAGATCCAGGATCTTCCTGAAAGAAAAATCAAAAGGGAGGAAAGGCTTCCTCCGGCCTTATTCAGTTAAAATTTTCATTTTCAGTAACTCTGCCACAGTATTTTGAAATGAAAGTTAAAATAAGTCAGGTATTATGACCCCACTGGGGAGTTAAACAATCTGGGTTCAAATAACAGCTTCGCCACATACTAATTGTGACCTTGGGCACACTGTTATGAGCCTCAGTTTCCTCATCACTCGTGTGTTCATTACACAGTCATGGAACATGTATGACATCCTTGGGACAGTGCGGGGTGGCACCAAGGATAAACAGAAGAGGCACAATCCCAGCCCCTGAAGATACTAACGGCCTAATGGGTTAGCTAGACAAGGAACAACTTCTCCATAGGAGAAGCGTTGGTACGAAGCTGGACAGTTAAATCTGGAAACCTGAAGTAGAGATTTCTGTGGACCAATGCTCTCCAACAGAATTTTCTGCAATGACGAAAGGTTCTTTATCTCCACCGTCTGATATGGTAGTCACTAGCCACATGTGGCGATTGAGAGCTTGAAATGCAGCTAGTCTGACTAAAGAACTGAATTTTATTTTGATTAAATTTAAATAGCTACTTGTGACTGGTGGCTAGGGTGTTGGACAGCACAGCTGTGGACCATCCAAAAAGAGATGTCCAGCAGGCAGTTAGAGAACACTTGCAGAGCTAAGGGAAGAATTCAGGACTGTGGGAGACATCAAGAGTAAAGGTGTAACGTGGGAGTTACTGACTATGAAAAGTGAAAAATAAGAGGATTAACATACGTAACACGGGTCCCTGGAACACGATGTACTCAAAACACGTTGATAAAATTTCTTACTGTGCACACTGTCTGTGTGGAGGGGACTAGTTAAAACCCTTATTGGACTTCCCACAGTGACATGCTGTGGAGCATAAGCAAGCATGAGGAAGGACTGTATTTGTTGATACAGGAGTATCTCTGGGATACATTAAACAGAGAAAGCAAGCGTCTGAACCAAGTAAAAAGTACGCTACCTTTTATGCACAAATGGTAGGAAATTGCAAACACATTTTTATTTTTGCATAAAGATACACAGGAAAGAAATGAGAAGTGGTTAACTCTGAGGAGGGCAGGGTGAGGGGGACAGCTGTGGGAGGAGGCTTTAATTGTGTAGTTACAAAATTGTTTAAAAACCATATGAAATTACCATTTAAAATTTCTATCTATAAACCTGATACAGAACACCATAAAACTGACCAAAGGCAAAATCAGCACATTTTTAAGGTCATATTTCTATCTTATACAGATGTAGTTTGTTCTGAGCATGCATTAGTACCCTAAAAATTGCATTTAGACCCCACTTTTAAAATCTTGATCTAATTCCTAGACCCCCTCTGCCTGTCACCCTCTTTTCCTCTCAGACCATTCTTCCTTCCTAACCTTCCTGCCCCCAGACTACAGAAGAAAGAACCATCGGATTATTACTCTTGGAATCCTTGAAAATCATAGTAAGAGACAATCTGGGTAGATAGTACTTAACTAGATGTTAAAACTCTGAGGCTTAAGAACCAAAACGTGTAATAAAAGGTGGTAACAGACAGGAAAGATGTAATTTTCATTAACATCAGGGCTACTTTTTTGCCTAGGCTCTTCCTTCAAGTAGAAATGGAGAGATGGGTACAGAGTAAGGAATGCGAGGTAGGATAGGACTGAGACTAGAAACTGGATGTTTAGGTACGCAGTTAAACCTTGCTGTTTTTCTTTCCTCATCATAGTCCCTGGAAAACCATCTAAAATTTCTTTGAGCATTTATAAACCATTTTGTGTAACTGCATAGCTAAAAAAGTCAACTGAAATGCATTGTTCCATTTTAAAAGACCATTAATGAGAATGCTAATATTGATATTTGCCACTTTCGTATACCGAGGGCTTAATCTGTGGCAGATCCCCGGCATCTTACCCAAAATACCTCAACTGGTTTGTAAACTCCAAAAATATTACTGTTCTCAAACATTTGGAAGAGTCGTGCCATAGCACAAGAGTGTTAGTACATAATGATAATGTGGTCCAGGTGTTGAAGCCATTCTGAGCCCCTGGTGACTTCCTGATCTCAATTACAGAATCTGTGCTCTTCATTCATTTTCATGTATGTGCAGTGTGCATCCTTGGTCAGTAGGTGGTGCCATGAAACTGTCTGTGGCTTAATTAGGGCTTGCCTAAAGCTCTGACAGCACCAACGGCAAACCCATCATTTATTGTGGCATCCCTACGTGTTTGTGGATGAGAGAAGAGTCTGTGTTGGTTGATAGAGGAGACTGTGAGACTTTTAAAGAATATGCTCTGACTACGGTAACTAGAAGACCAAAGCAGGGAGAGGAGGCGAAAGAATCCAATACGCAGCTTGTCAAGAAACGTGTCTGGGCAGTGGGACAGAATCCGGCAAGTTCTTGGAAAGCCCCTAGCTTGGGTCCACATGGGGAAGTTTAAAAGAGGACTGTGGACTGGAGACAAGCAGCTATCAGACATGTCATGAGTACACGGACAGGAGCCATTCTCTCTCGAGTGGGAGCTGGAGGCCGAGGAGGAGGACAGCTTCCAACAGCCCAAGGTTTTCTCCGGGAGAAACATGTCCCCACTGGCTGGAAAGAGCAGCCTTGAGGTCTTCTACTTCCTCAGTACAAGATCCTCTCTCCCACGTGGCACACTCCCACCAGTCCAGAATCTCCCCTCTCTAGTTCCTTAGCTTAAGCATCCATGGTCTTTTCCTGAGGTCTCTGTCACTTCTCCTCCCAGCAGCATGTTCAGCATGAAGCTGTCCTGGAGGTAACCAGAGAGCTCAAGTCGAACACATTTAGGAGAATTCCAGATGGTTGCCAGCATGACTGAGGGGAATCATGGAATTCAAGAATTGAAGAAGATCATGGAGTTCTAAACCTTCTCAATCTATAGATGAGGAAAGAGGCCCATGGCAAATCACTGGCAGAAAAGGGGCCAGAATCCTGGGATTTTTTCTCAAAAAGTTGCTTTATTTCTGTACCTATAATGCTATCTAAAGAAAATTATTAGGGGGCCGGCCCCATGGTCGAGTGGTTAAGTTCACATGCTCTGCTTCAGCAGCCCAGGGTTTCACCAGTTCGAATCCTGGACGTGGACATGGCACTGCTCGTCGGGCCATGCTGAGGCGGCATCCCACATGCCACAATTAGAAGGACCCACAACTAAAAATATACAACCATGTACCGGGGGGCTTTGGGAGGAAAAGGAAAAATAAAGTCAAAAAAAAAAGAGGGGGCTGGCCCCGTGGCAGAGTAGTTAAGTTCGCGTGCTCCGCTGCAGGCGGCCCAGTGTTTCGTTGGTTCGAATCCTGGGTGTGGACATGGCACTGCTCATCAAACCATGCTGAGGTGGCGTCCCACATGCCACAACTAGAAGGACCCACAACAAAGAATATACAACTATGTACTGGGGGCTTTGGGGAGAAAAAGGAAAAAAAATAAAATCTTAAAAAAAAATAATTCATTCCTTTTATGATCTATTAAACTTCTGATCAAAAAGAGCCTTTTGCAGGCTTGTTTTAGATTTTGAAGTAACACTTGCTGATCGTCTTTCATGTCAATAACCATTCATGATATTCCTGGTCACTGAAAAGTGTATAAAACTGTGTCTCAAATAATGTTTGGCCAGCCATGCATCTTAGCCAAAAAGAATCATGTGAAAAAGCAAACCAAGCTGTAAGAATTGACTCCAGCTCTCAGCCTGGTTTCCAGGCACTTCCTGCTTCTCTCCATGCAATATTATCACTATGATACTGCTAAGAGCAGGGAAGCCTGGGAAAGACTTGAGAACACGTACTTCTTTTCAACTTGTTTCTATAAAGGAGCTATAAAACGTGGACACTGAGAGGCGAGTGATAGGGTCGATTTCACTATTAGATATTTAATTTGTCGTGCTGCTGCATCATAAGCAGTACCAACAAAGATGACCCAGGGGGCTGACCAGTGCAGGCGTCCAGAACATAAATTCTACCTTTCTGTGCACCCTCTGTGCTCAGCTCTGGGCTCCGTCATCTATTCAGAAAATTCTTGGTGTCCAATGTATGATGAGTCTAACAGTCTCCGGAACACAGACTTCTCAGTCTGCAGACTCCTGCTCTACCCTGGGATGAAAGCTTATGGTGATATTTACTGAGTTTACTGCGGCCAAGTGATGGGAATTATTATTACGGAACATGACAGTAGGAACTCTGTGAGGGGTGAGACTTTGCAAAGAAGAATGGCGACACATTTTTATATAAATTATCTTTTATTTCTGTGGCATACAAAAGGTATAAATATGATTTATGTAAAACCAATGGCCTGCACACTCGAGCAGAAAGTACATGGAGCTGGTACACATGTCTTTGAGCCGAGCGAGCAGGAGGAAGCAGGATTAGATCCGGTCGTCCCATGGGGCTCCCCTTCCCCAGCCGCTGTCATATTGCAACTGGAGATAAACGAGCAGCTTTCCGTTTTCAGCAAGGGCGACCTATCAGCCAGTTCATCGGACGGCGGTGCCGGAGGTGTGAAGGGCTGAGGGCACTTGCAGGAACGAGGCACTTGATGGGAAGCACGCCTGAGATGGACACCAACCATGTCAAACAAAAGCAGGGAGGACTTGCCAGTGGGGGATGAGCAGAGGGACTTTTCCTCTCCCAGATCTCTTTCCTTCACACTGCCATTGGATGTGGAGCAAGGAACGACAGGAAGCAAGGACAAAGGAAGTCCACAGAAGGGAAATATACGGAGCCACTGATTCCTTGCCCCATGCTGGCAAACAGCTCAGTGCACACGGCTTAGGAGGTGAATAATGCTGGATGTAGAGCTCACAGTTCTTGGATTATCAAGATTCAGATACACTCTGAGACTGCTGAACTGGTAGCGGAGTCACATGATTTGTTGGGAGGAGCTGATAATCTGAAAGATTTAGCAAAAATCTTATGATCTGTGAGGAAAAGTGACAGGAGCATTATCTGTACTAATGAACGAGGCTTTAGGGAGCTGGTAATATTTATGTCAAGAAGAAAGGCCCAAAGCTCTGCCCAGCAAGGTGTGCAGAGCTCAAGAGTCAGCTAGCTGGTCCTCACCAAAGCCTCCGCTGACACCTCTCTTGATAATGACAATGACAAGTTTCGATATATAGTGTTTTCTTACCTCTTACACTGTCTACAGGTGTGAGTGTCCCTCTATATTAATGGCTCCACGGTAATTAACATAGCTGTGGGAGGCACTCCTGGGTTGAAAGTGAAGGCAACTGTCAAATTACTCTCAGTCTTAACTAGACTAAGTTCTCTCTAGAGTTTATGTTTTCAGCATAAACTGAAATTAAGACAATTATATAAAATTCTCACATCATTGATCACAAATTTGGCCATAACCACTCTGACAGAGATTGGTGACAGCCAGCCTGCTCCCAGGAAGAAAGGGAAGAGGGAGACTGTGACATCACTACCCTCCCAGCCCCAGGGGAAACAAGCTGGCTCTAAGAAGCAAATACCACGCTCCCTGTGACAAAGACAACAGAATGCTAGATGTGTTTCCTAGTGAGCAGAAGTTCTTCTCTTAGGGGGGTAAAGTAGCTGACAACGCCTTCTCCCATGGGTTAAGTTGGGTAGGACAGTGGAACTAAACCACCTGTGTGCACTCAACATGGTCACTGACTGGGTTTCCCAGTTCTGATGGTAAATGATACTCTAGAAACCAGCGTCACCAAAACAAGGTAAAGGCCGTGTAACAGTGGGTGCAGCCAAGTACCTCTTCAGATCCAGTCTGTAGGACTGCTGCTTCCTAGATATCCATTTCCCACTCACACGATCTCACGACCACAGGCCCACTTTGGAACATGCCCAAGCCCGTAATCATAGAGCTATACCTGAAACAGAGGTCAGCAAACCACAGCCCACAGGCCGCATCTGGCTTGCTGCCTGTTTTTGTAAATAAAATTTCACTGGAATACAGCCACACTCATTCATTTATGAAATGGCTATGGCTGCTTCTGCACTACAATGGCAGAGTGAGTAGCTGTCAAAGAGACTATCTGGCAGTTTACAGAAGTCGTCTGCAGACCTGGAGACTAAAGGCAATTCAGGGAACTGTCCCTCTCTGAAAAAGTCTTCAAAAAGAGACCCAAGTATTTAATCATTAGGACTTGATTCCAGCTGCAAGTTTCCAAGCACCGGAAATCTGACTCCAGAGGCAGAGAATCTGTTGAACGATAACCTCAGGAGTCACCAGTGTGCTCTGAACAAGAACCTCTCTGTGCTTTGAACAACCTCTCACCCATGTTAAGCTGTAATCCCTGATCCGGTCTGTGAAACCCAGAGAAGTAGGTGTGTGTGTGTGTACACACATATATATGTATACATACACACATGTGTATACACACACACACATACATACATACAGGGATTATTCCAAAAGGGGCGGACTGTTGCTCTTCATGTCCTGGGGCAAGAGCAAGGGAGGCCACTATCTGCTCCTGAGAGCTCTGCAGTGAGGAAGCCCAGTGCCTGCTTCCCTCTCATTCACACGCCAGCTTGCTGTCAAAGCTAGAAAGCCCAATGGCGAAGGCCTGCAGCGCACACAGTGGGTAGTTGTAGTCCAGTGTGAACACGTCATCTGCCACACGTCCAAATTGCATGACGATATAGTCAGCTGGCAACAGAAAGAAATTAGGATGTTAGACGATGGTGTGGTTTTACTGGGGAAAGACCTATTGAAGATACAGAAAAAATCCTCCAAATAACTCAGTTAATCACCAGGTCTCTTTAAAATGGGACACTTTAGAAGGATGGAAAGAGGCACTAACAAGAGTGTCTGCTAAGCATGAGCCAAGTTTCTTTCATGACTCCTCTCAAGTGCAGAGGACGGGAGACAACTGCTGACGGGCAGGAAGGGCAGGAGGAGAGAAAAGGCATGAGCGGTTTGCTGGGAGCAGCATATGCTCCGGGGACTGGAGTTGCCAAGGAACCCTTCCGGAGTGAAGGTCATTTGCTTCTGCTTCTGCTTCCCAAACATCCTCACCTGAGACTTCTCTGCTTTGCCACAGGAAATCTCTCCCTCCTCCGCCCTCCTCAACACAGTGGTTCTGAAGTTGGACTGTCAAACTGTTGTTCTGTCTTTTCAAAGAAATCATTTCTTTCTTAAATAATTCTCTCCTGAATCTAACTTCCCATCACTGATAGGAAATGCTCATTTCCCCTTCTTGTAAGAACATGTTTCCTCCTATCCCCCCCACATCCAGCCCTTCCCGTGGGCTTACGGTCATTGTCGTGGACTATCTGAAAGTTCTTCACGGACGCCTGAGTGACCCGGCCGTGGAAGTTCAGGACATAGGACTGAGTGTCGTCGTTCCAGACTGGCGCCTTGTTGTGCAGTTCAATCAAGTTCTCCATAGTTTTGTTTTGCCATTTTGAAAGCAAGCTCTCATGGTCCTGTTGGAAAGGAAAATCACTACTTTGTACTGAAAAGTGTAAGAAATCACTCATTCTCAACTCTGTGAGGTAGAAGGTAGAGTAGGGGAATATTTTCTCCATTTCAGAAAACGTAAAATAGAAACAAAGAAAACCGAGAATTAAGCCAGGTTTGTTTGACTTATAGATTATCCAGCATTTCTCTTTGCAGACTAAGTGGTTTCATGTCAACCACTTCAGCAACGGCTCTGCAGGCGCACTTACTCTGAGGTTCTGGAGCGACGGCTCTCCTGAAGGAGAGTATAGACATGGTCCAGTTTGGGGTTCTGGAAGAATCATCAATTTTGGTACTGATCTCTTCTGTATTGCATTCTTGTCTTTTAGAGTCCTTGGCTGATTAAATGTGCTCTTACTTACATTTCTTGGCCGAAATGGGATCCGCTCATGATTCATATTCATCCCTGGAATGATCACAGACATTTTCCGAGGGCCTTTAAATCCAAGCACATTTGTTTCCTGGAAGATCGGAAAATAAGACAGAACTTGGCAACAGAAAGGAAAAAGAGACCATATTCTCGACACAAGACTTTCTTGGACATGTCAAGAGCACTAAGAACTACTTTCGTACTTTACTATAGTTCAACAGAGACAGAGAGTCCAGAACAGGAAAGTAACACAGTACCTCTTTGAAGTTTAATCTGAACACTTGAATTGAAAATAGAGTCTATTGGCTTGAAACTTTACTCTTACTCTTTAGTCTTAAGTGAAATTTGAGACAACTGTGAGCAAACTGTCCAATTTTGTCATCAACAATAAATATTTATTTCCCAGTGAAGGCATGGCACTATATGATATACAGTGAGAATTATAGTTTAAATTAAATAGGGCCTGTACCAGGAGGTAAAAAACTCAAATGCTTGTTGACCCAGGTAGATTATATATGAATAAAATAAGTACATTAAATAGGTGGATACATATGTTTGTATGCGTGTGTTTTCATATACATACACATGCACACACATATATGAAAGTCACACATAATTAAAATATTTAATTGATTCTGAGGCTGAGAAAAAATACCATATATCATATAGTGTCAAGTCAAATGGTTCTCAGTCACTTAGATAAAATCTCATGGGAATCAAATGATGAGATTAATTCCAACTTAAGAAACACTGGGACTTTGGGATCAAAGCAACAACTGAGTTGGGTTAATTCCTTCTTGCTTTCTTTTACTCAACAACTCTTCGAATGCTTACTATGTGCCAGGCCCCATGTTAGTGTGGATAGAGCAGTGAGTAAGAGTTTACAAACTGGTGGAGAAGGTTCATGATGAAGAGGCAATAATAAGTATAACATGTGGGTTACAAGAGGATGCCCAGGGTGCCGTGGGGACACACACAAAGGAATGTCAATCACATCAAGTGGTCAGGAAAGACTTCTCTGATGACATCAGTCGATCGGGCAAAGGGCAAGGAGCGGGGAAGGGAAGACTCTCAGGTGAGGGAAGATCCTACGGTGGAGCAAAGGGACGGCAGGAAGGCCCTTGTGGCTGGCCTGGTGGGGACGGGAGGGGAGAGTGCCACTAGAAGAGCCTGAAAGGAAGGCCTTTACTCTGTATGCAGTGGGTAGTCATTAAAAGACTGGAAGCAGGAGAACAACAGGATCACCTGGTGCTCTGTTTTAGGAAGATTTGTCTGGCAGCAGTATAGAAAGAAGTAGACAGGAAAAGACTAAAAGCACAGAGGTCAATGTCTAATTTATTGTACCCAATGGGTTTGAGGTGATGAAGGTCTGAGTTAATACAATGGCATTAGGAAAAGAGAAGAGAAGAGAAGGCAAGACATGTTAAAACAGTAAAAAGTCACTGAACTTGGCAATTCATAAATAATTAAAACTTGAATATACAAAGAAAACGATACCAGCAACGGAAAAGGGGATCATAAAACCAGAAACCACCTTGAGAGGGAAAATTACGAGTTCCGTGTTGGCCACGTTAAGTCTGAAGTACCAGCAGGACATGCAGGAGATTAAGGCAAAGAGCACACTCCGAGGGCGGCACTTACGTAACAGACGGCTGCCAGCTCCTGCCGGGTGTAGGCCTTTTCTACCAGACCTTGGGCCTTGGTTGGGCTGACACCATGGTCATAAACTGTAAACTTGGTCCCCATGAGGTTGGATCTACAGTCAAGAGAAAAAGTCACCATAATGACCTATATTTTTTTTCTTACACAAACACAGTCTAGGAGAGGTATGCACCAGAATGGAAGCCTATGTGCCTGTTCTCCAAACGTCTCAATGTTCATCATCATTCGTACGAAGATCTCTCATTAAAACAAGGAAGGAACTTAGATTTTATTTTAACTTTTTTTTATTACAACATCAATACATGCTCATTGGAAAAAAGATATGGGTTGTTTCGAAACTACACGAATCAAAGTATCAGAAAGCACAGGACAGTGACAGAGGCTGCTCTCACCTGAGTTTGCCAATATAACTTTCCCCTTCACGAGACAAATCTGTTGGGTCAGTGGAGATAAGGTAGTTGGATGTTTTGCTCTTTTTCCGTTTTCTACCTGCAAGAAGAAATATCTGGACAAAGGAAAAATGTCAGTCAAAAATGAGGTGAAGAGAACCACCACAGTTTGTTCCACGTATTCACTTAGCAAATGTTTAGCAAGTGCCTATCATATACAAGCAGTCAATCTTTGAGTCTTTTTTTAAATTCACCTTAATTTTTCTTGTATAAAAACTGTGTGCTGGCCACAGCTGGAGCCTGGGTCTTCTGCACGGAAACTCTAGGTGGGTCTTTACAAAATGGCCAGTGAATTCCTGATCGGGGACTTGGTGAACACGGTCTCTTTCCAGGGGTTGGGGGTGAGACAGCCGTAGGTCTTAGAAATGGCATCAAAGATGGCCTTGGCAAAGCTGCCCAGGTAGCAGTGCAGCCCTGGCCGAGGTGTAACAGGTGTCAATGCCAGTCAGCAGCAGTAGCTTCTTGGGCACAGGGCTGCGACGACACCAGTGCCCCGGGGGCGGGGCTGAGGTGCGCCTGCACAGAACCACATCAGCCAGTCGCCTTGCAAGGGATGGTGTGGAGCTTGCTGATCTTGTTTCCCCAGCAGCCTCACTGCACTGGGACTAGAGAGAGCTTAGCCAGAAGAACGGCCCCACAAATGGCAGTGGCTACCGCCTTGGAGCACTTAACCCCCATACTGACACGTCCCTTGTAATCCCCAATGGCGACAAATGCCCTGATCCTGTTCTGCTGGTCAGCACGGATGGGTCTTGCTTTTGCATGGGCATAATCTTCAAAACTTCGTCCTTGAGGGACACCTCCAGAAAAAAGTCACTGATCTCAGATTCCTTGATTGGCAGGCAGAAGAGACAGATCTTCTCCAGGGACTTGCTCTTCATGTCCTTGACCAGGTGACCCAACTTGGTGAGGGGCAGCCACTCCTTGGCCTTGGCCTTGCCTACTCTGGCTCCCTAGACCCCCTCCTGGGAAGCCTCTGACAAAGCTTCAGCAGATGGCAGGAGGCCTCCCATTCCAGGGCTCCCAGGGCCTCTGCCCTGGCCCTCGCCCCTCCCCCCAGCAACAGTGTCATCTACCATTTGGTGTTTTCTCAGAGAAGACCAGTTTGGGAGTCTTTATCCCTTTTTCTAAACCTCATAATGCTTCTCAGAATTCACCATCAGGGTTTCCTTACTGTACAACTTTTCTAAGTTCACCAGTTTGATTCTCCATATAACTATTTACAACTTGATCCCTAAAACCTCCAGTGACTTTTTTTAAAAAGGTTCATGCAATTCCATGAATGAGAGTCTTTCCACCTTTACAAGAAACAGGATCCTGAATACCCACCCTTCCCATTCTTTACTGCAGCTGCTTCCTAATACTCCTTTTTGTATTTTGTTGTTTTACACCCCTGTGACTTCCGTAATATGAATACTGTTACATGCACGCCCTTCCTACACCCTAGTAGCCCTGGACAACAGGGAGGCAGGAGAGCAGCAGTAGCTAAGGAGGGGGCTGTGGAATCGGACAGACATGGGCTGGAATCTGGCTCAGCATTTATTAGTGTGTTTTGAGGCAAGTACATCATTCCCTAAGTCCCACGACCTCATCCATAAAGCAGGGATGAGAAATCCCATCTTATGAGGATGTTATAGGGACTATCGGTGATAATACATATAAAGCATTTAGCACACGCCTGATCCACTGTAAACAATAAACACTGGTTATATAATTACATCTACTATCATCATGTCATTGCTAGGCTCTTAAAATCACCCACTTAGACCTGGTATTAATACAAAATACACTTTCCATTAGCAAGTACTAAACTGCCTCAGATTTATGGATAAAGTAAATTAGAATTTCTAGGGCAAGAAACAAGTCATTTCACTTACACGTTCTTTTGTATTTCCAATTCCTCCTACTCCCTAAATAAACAAATTCCCTTGCTCTCTTTCTTTCACAATGTCACGTTCCACCTTAATAAAAATAAAAACCAGAGAGCACACAGTAACACTCCCTACACCCCCAAAAATATTTGCAGGTGAAAATAATTACATTCAAATATTCTCTTCCATTTTCTTACATTCTGTATACAAATCTTTCTCTTTGGGTTGGGGGTAGATTTTGCCTATTAGACTACGAGATCTTTGAAGACAGCGAGAACACAGCTCCTGGGAACTGATAAATACCGTCCACTTCCAGCTGACCGGTCTAATACCAGTGCTATTCCCCTCTCAAAAGGCCCGCTAACAATCTAGTCCCACGACATTCCTCCCTCTATCTTGAGATTTATCTTAAGAATCAATTCTCATACCTTCCTGTTTTCATCCTTTTCCAAGTGCATATAGTAAGTGGGGAAGAGACCCCGATCCATTCCTTTTTTGTCCCTGGTTATCCGACACTTGACTGTGATACCTCGGGGGGCAGGACTGTAAGCAAAGTCCTCTAGATTCTCCACTTCTCCCAGCTGGTTATCAACTTGTTGGGCTGCAGTACCAGAAGCTCCTGTATCCTGAAAGCATAGCTGTACGTGAGCAATAGGTGGTTGCGTCAGAAAACCTCACATTCTCTTCGAGAAATACTGAATGGACAAAATAACTTACTGATTTACCCCTATGTCTTCAGTCATCTGACAAAATAAGGGGAAACTCTGAGAAGTTAAATAAGTATATGAATACTGGGAATACAAAGGAGCTAAGTATGAAAATGGGAAAAGAAGCTAAGTACAAGAGCTGGCTTGGGACACAAGAAATTAGAGAACTCATGAACTTTTAAGTCTAAATTTGAGCTTAAATCTTTAAAGGACCCTGATTCCTCAGCAGTGGTAGCGGTATTTAAATACTGAAGACATGTGTGGGAAACAGTTAAATTAGCTCCAAAGGAAGACGTTTCAGAACTACGTACTCTGGTCGACTTCTGGCTGGATGCAGAACTGGGTCTCTCTGCCTCTGAATATGGTGAATGAGATCTTAATTTTCTTCCCTCTTCTTCCTCCCCATCAGACTCCTCCTCATCAAAGTTCAAACTACCTGAGATACCTAGTGGAAAAGCAAGAAGTGTCAACACCTGCCAACACTGGCTTAAAAAAGAAAACTTTGAACTGAAGATAATTTTAATTTTCTTGTTAAAACATTACAAGCTATTCTGACCTTAAACATGGCTATTTTATCCAAATTTTGACAATTCTTTCTTCATATTCTCACTCAGATCCATCTTTTGTTTTCCCTTCCCACTGTTGCCACCCTAATTTAGTTCTTCAAAACATTACGTCTATGGGAAAAAAACATTTGCAAATCATATTTATGATAAATGATTAATATCCAGAATATAAAAAGAACAACTCAACAACAACCCAATTCAAAAATGGGTAAAGGACTTGAGCAGACATTTCTCCAAAGAAGATACATAAATGACCAATAAATACATGAAAAGATGCTCACATCACTAGTCATTAGGGAAATGCAAATCAAAACCACAATGAGATACCACTTCACAAGCCCTGGGATGGCTATTGTAAAAAAAACAAAAAATAAGTGTTGGCCAGAATGTGGAGAGAGTGGAACCATCGTGAACTGCTGGTGGCAATGTAAAATTGTGCAACCACTATGGAAAACAGTAGAGTGGTTCCTAGAAAAATGAAATATAGAATTACCATATGATCCAACAATTCCACTTCTGGATACATACCCAAAAAGAAGTGAAAATAGAGACTCAAACAGATACTTGTACACCAATGTTCACAGCATCATTATTCACAATATCCAAAAGGTGAAAACAATCCAAATATCCATCAACTGATGAATATATAAACAAAGTGTGGTATAAACATCCAATGGAATATTACTCAGCCTTAAAAAGGAAGGAAACCTGCCACAACCTGGATTAATCTTGAAGACATCTTGCTAAGTGAAACAAGCCAGACACAAAAAAGGACACACACTGTAGGATTCCACTTATGTGAGGTACCTGCAACAGTCAAATTCATAGAGACAGAAAGGAGAACGGTGGTTGCCAGGGGCTGGTGGGAGAGGAAAATGGAGTTACTGTTCAATGGGTAAGGAGTTTTATTTTGGGAAGATGAAAAAGTTCTGGAGATGGACAGTGGTGATGGTTGTACAACAATGTGAATGTACTTAGTGCCAGTGAACTACCCACTTAAAAATGGCTAAAACGGTAAATTTTTTTTTTTTTTTGAGGAAGATTAGTCCTAAGCTACCATCTGCTGCCAGTCCTCCTCTCTTTTTGCTGAGGAAGACTGGCCCTGAGCTAACATCCGTGCCCATCTTCCTCTACTTTATACGTGGGATGCCTACCACAGCATGGCTTGCCAAGCGGTGCCATGTCCACACCCGGGACCAGAACCGGTGAATCCCAGGCTGCTGAAGCAGAATGTGCGAACTTAACCGCTGCCCCACCAGGCCAGCCCCTAAAATGGTAAATTTTATATAATGTACATTCTACTACAATAAAAAAAAAATTCAATGATCCATTGCTTTCTATATCAGTTACTTTTTTGGTTTCCTGCATTTTGTTCATCTCTAGTCCAGTTAATTATTTTGAGTTGGGAATGTCTGAAATACTACTACCTGGGATTTATGAAGCACCTTTTAGAGAAAATTAGAAACTATTTTTTCATTTTATCCTCACATTTATGAGTTTGAGGAGGAGATAGTGGTAATCTTATTTTTTGTTTTGTTTCCTGTCTATGGAACATATGTGGAGAGGAACACAGGTATAAACTAAACTGTGGTGTGTGTTATAAAACAAGTACGGTGCTCAAATGCACACGTGAGTGTGAGGCTCAGGGAGAACCATCCGCCCAAAAGAAAAGACAGAGCTAAACTGAAACTAAATTCCCTTTTTTCTTTACTCTCTAAGGTGAAGTTACCCCTCACATAATAGTTGAAATAGCCCCCAACTCATGGATTGACAAGTAGACTAACAAAAAGCAGCGTGGCGTTCATTTCCTGCCCACAGCCAACCATCTCAGAGGAGGGACGACTATCGTCTACTTTTTACACATTCCCACATAAATTGGTATTAGCTTTTCTCAAGGACACCCAAGGATAAGACACAGGCCAGTTAAAAAATTAATCTCAAGTGAAAACATATGTCCACACAAAGACTTATGCATGAATGTTCACAGCAACATTATTCATAATAGCCAGAAGTGGAAACAACCCAAATGTCCATCACTGGTGAAGAGATAAAACAAAATGTGGTATATCCATACAATGGAATGTTATTTGATAAAAAGGAACGAAGTACCCATACGTGCTACAACATGGATGCACCTTGAAAACATTATGATAGGTGAGAGAAGTCAGTCATAATAGACCTGATAGTATATGATTCTATTTACATGAAATATCCTGAATAGCCAAATCCACAGAGACGGAAAGCAAGTAGACTGGCAGTCTCCTAGGGCTGGAGGAGCTGGAGGGAAATGGGAAGTGATTAGTAACGGGCAGGAGGTTTCTTTTGCAGGTCATGAAAATGTTCTAAAATTGATTGTGGTGATGGTTGCAGACCTCTGTGAATACACTAAAAACCAATGATTTATTCACTTTAAATGAGTGAACTGTATGGTATGTGAATTATATCTCAATACAGCTATTATAAAATAAATTCTGTGGTTTGTGAAGGACATTTTTTCTTTGTTTTCTCAAATGTTAACCTTTTTTTTTGGTAGCAAAAAGGCATAAGACTCTGGGATCTCACTGTGATATGGATACCTTCACTTAATACTATGTTTTCAAATGCCATTTTTATACCAAGAACTGTTTATGTGAATGTATATCTTAAAACGGAGATAAAGATTTCTCCCAAACCTGTAAGACAACGAAATTGGATCCACGTAAGGGACAGAATCTGCCAAACTGACACTTCTTAGATCTTAATCAAGAGAGCACTTAACAGGTTTTATGGTCAAGACGCAACTTGTTGAGACGTGAAAAGGCATTAATCCATCTGGCACTGAAAGGCCAATTCTGAGAAAGAACACAGCAGTCACACAAGGGGACAACATGGTATTTACAGTCAGGGATAAAGAACTAGACTGAGAATCAGAATCTAGGTCTGCCACTATTCAGCTAGATGACTTGGGGTAAGTAATTTAGCTTTTGGTTAAACTGAAAGTTCTCTTTGCTTGACTCCTCCACATCTTTCACTTTCTTTTGTTGTAGTAACAGTGGTAGTAAAGTAATAGAGAAGTACCATAATCACATTCATACTACAGAGAAACTGAGGCCGAGAAAAGTTAAGCTGGTTTACCCCTTTCCCAGCCAGATGTGGAAGAGTTGAAATTCAAAACCAAGCAAGCTTGCTCCAGAGCTATGCTCCAATCCATTTCACTACACTGCCTTTGCCACACCCTGCACACTAGTCGTCTGTCCCAGGTGCACAAATATATCATGTTTTTACACCTGATGCCTTTGCTCACATTATTTCTTCTGGCCAAGTTTGCCACCTAAGTAGCAGTGTGATCCAGGACAAATTACTTAGCATCTCTGAGAATCAATTTTCTTTTATGTAAAGTGGAGAGACTAATATGTATAAACCCCTCAGAGTACTGTTACAAATATTAAATTAATTGAGATAACGTATGTCAAGTGCCTGACATACAAAAGACATTCAAAACGTCAGTCTCCAGTTGTTTCCATAGATGACACCAGTGCGTTATACGCCACATTATAACTCTAGGTCAGGCCACCAGCCAAACCATCTCCTAATTAAATGTTCCTGCTTCCAGACTTGCCCCCCTCCAATTCATTCTTTATGGTGCAGAGTGGTTTTTCTACAGCCCAAATCTGATGCTATATTATTCCTCAGCTTAAAATTCCTCATAGGTTCCTATTATTCTTCAGAGAAAGTCCAAATTCCTAATATAGCCTATAATGTCCTAAATAATGAGGGCCAACTTACCTCTCCAGGTTCATCTCTCTACATTCCCCTTCCCACCATACTGCCCCATACTCTGAGCTCCAGGCATTCTGGACTGGCCAGCTCCCCTTCCTGCATCAGGATCCAGCTTAGACATCACTTTCTCTGGGAAGCTTTCCAAACCTCCAACTCTGTTTTAGGCATCCCTCTTGGTGTTCTCTTGGCTATTTAAGTGCATGAAGCCTCACTTAGAATAAATGTCCCAGAGGGCATGCACCTTGTTTATACTACTTTATCCTAAGTGCTAGAACAATGCCTGATATATAGTATATACTCAATACGTATTTCCTAAATGAATGAATGTATGAATGTTTGAATGCACATCTATTCTGCCATTCTTTTTTTTTTAAAAGATTTTATTTTTCCCTTTTCTCCCCAAAGCCCCCCCAGTACATAGTTGTGTATCTTTTAGTTGTGGCTTCTGGTTGTGGCATGTGGGACACTGCCTCAGCATGACTTGATGAGCAGTGCCATGTCTGCACCCAGATTCAAACCAGTGAAACCCTGGGCCGCCGAAGTGGAGCATGCAAACTTAACCACTCGGCCACGGGGCCAGCCCCTCTACCATTCTGAGCTAGAATCTCTTGATCCATATATCCCAGGATCTAGCAATGCCTAGCTATTATTAAATAGGCACCACACATAAATATTTATTCAGTATTGGGCTTCAGTCTTCTAATCTGAAAAGGGGATGCTTAATTTCTTCTCTTATAAAATTATTTTTCTAAGAAGGAAAGAAGACTACAAGGGACCTCTGAAATGTACAGGAACATTTATGGAAAAGATAACTCCAACTGGCAGAAAGTAGGCTCTTTGTGGAAAAAGTATTAGCTGAAGCATGTTTTGACCCAATTTGTGTTTCCATTCACCGGGCTGTTTATCTTTCCCCTTATCACTAGATCAGTATGAACTGTGCAATGAGGCAGAGTAGGCCTGTTGAGGGGCAACTTTGACAAAGGAAGAGGGTGGGAACTAAAAATCTCAAAAAGAAAGAAATAGCTATATATCGTGGCTAATGCTGCTCACATTTTACATTTGATTTAAATACCTTTTCTCAGGCAATCGGATAAACACTATTATTGTTGACAATGACCAATTCTCAGATGTCAAAGAAGCCTAATATCACCTCTGTAAAGCCCTAAGCCACATTACAATCAATTCTGAATCATCTAGATTGTTAACCAACAATGGAAGAAAGTGAAGTAAAAGCTTATAAATGACTTTGCCATCATTGCCAATCCTCACCATGTTTTTGGAGGATCTCCTGAAGATCCGGTTTGGAAGCAGTATCCAAAGTGCTCTCCCCGTCGACACTTCCTTCGGCATCCTCCTCCAAAGCCGCAGAACCCACTGAGAGAACATGAAGTCTGGTTTCCAAATCTTGAGCATCTGGCTTCAGGAAGGCAGCTGGGCCATCAATGCCTAGGGGCCAAAAGAAGAGACAAGAGGAAAGTATTATCCACTATTTAGCTGGGTGGTTTTGGTGTATGTGTCAGAATTAAGAACCACCAAACCATTTTACTTCTCCTCCCTCCTTAACATCCACAAGGACATTTGTTAACAGAGTAATTCAGGACTGGTGTTCATTTTATTAACAGCTCTCACTGTTACTCTGAATGTACTTGATTTGCGCTTGAGAAACTTAAGAATGAGACCATGAATACAAAGTAGGTCCTCCAAAGGGCAGATCCTGTCCAAGCCAACAGCTCAGGGGGCTTGATTTACAGGCTCTTAATCCTCTTCTTCCCCTCACCATCTCAGGTGATCCTGAGTCCTCTCTATTGGAAGAATGGATGCTCTCTACCTTCTCCTGGCTTCATGGTTAACTCTGCCATGATGTAACAATCAAGACTATAAGCTCCTCAAATAGGCCATTTTGGATTAATTCATTTGGCACTGACAACAACAATTCTGGGATGGATATGAATTTTAAAGTGTCTTCCACTGATTAGGTCATTCCTTTTATTCCAACTCAAAGACCCAGCACGTGACTATAATGATGTACGAAGCCACCCAGTAATGATGCTAATGTTGCCCTTTGGTCTGTCTGAGAATCCTCCTGCCTTCTCCTAGGTTTGTGAAAACCGTACCCCAGCAGGAAGAGATGCTGCCTAGATACACACCATGCAGGATGACATCATTATGTGGGGTACGCGGTTCCACTAAAGGAGTTTGCTCCTCACTACCTCTTGGCTTTGACCGACGGAGCCTGGCTTCTGGATTTGGCTGTACCATGAGTGGCTCAAGGCGCTTTTTTCTCTGCTTCTTCTCCAGGAGTGCTCTCTAGGAAAAAATTGTGATATGATAGCCAGGAGACTTATGACAAAACCTCACTACTTTGAACATTTAGTATTTCAATCACAAAACTGCTTGTAAATTAATTTTTCCCACTTAAGAAATGGGAAGATTGAGGCAAAGAGAGGGGTAAGGATTCATTCATTTCATTTAATAAATATTTACTAAACACTTATAAAGATCTATTTAAAATGATACGAATTCATTTCTGGCCAAGCTGAGGCCGTGATCCAAGTCTACTTAAAATATATATAGCAGGGACTGGCCCCAGGGTGTAGTGGTTAAGTTTGGCACGCTCAGCTTCAGCAGCCTGGGTTCGCAGGTTTGGATCCTGGGTGTGGACCTCCACCACTTGTAAGCCATGCTGTGGTGGCGACCCACATATAAAGTAGAGGAAGACTGGCACAGATGTTAGCTCAGAGCCAATTTTCCTCAGAAAAAAAATATACATATAGCAATTATATTATTATCAAAGCATGACCACAAGTTTAAAATATATAAACACATATGCATAGGGGAAAAGAGGAAGGAACACAGTGATGGTGATTTCTTTGGGTGATAGAAGATGAATAATTATTTTCCTTTATCTAGTTTTTCTATTTTCTAACTTTTGTAATTGGAGGAAAAAATAAAACTTATTCTCTAAACCCGAAATTATTTTCATGTTTTAATCAGCTAAAGAGCAATAAATTTTGCTTTCTTGCTCATTTTTACATATTTAGAAATCAAACAAATTAGGGCCAAGGGTAAGAAGGAAAAAAAATGGCAGTTGGAATACCCCAAATAGAAAGCAGTCAACTCTCTGGATAAAGAGCAGGATGAAGAGCATGGCGGCAAGAGAAGCCAGGGAAAGTGTGAGGGATCCAAGAGACAACGCAACAACACGGACAGGAAGGCACCACTAGCACATAGACTACTAGGCTTTGGCAAGAAGAGCTTGTGATACACAGAAGTCCTGATGGCCCTGGGATACCACAGAATAGGAAAGTGCCAAGCCTCAAGCTAAGAAATTAAGTCATGATTTAAAAGCAAAGACATTATAACCTACTTTATAGTTTCTTAGGCAAAAAGCCACCTATTCACTTTTTTTCACCGATATTGCTTTTAAAAAGTGCCACTAGGAAGGAGAGTTCCTTCAAGGGGGTGAGACTGTCAGTAGGAAAGGAAGTGTGTTTTCCTGAGTTGGCCTGAAACCTTGTAGATAAATTCGGAAGACACGGAAGAAATAGAACTATTCTTTTTTATCCAACTTTGTATATAAGAAAAAAGACTGAGGAGCTAAGATAATATCCCAAAATGGACTATGCCATCAAGAAGGAATAGAGAGCTTAGAGCAGGTTGGGAAGGAATGATTGGGGTTTTTGAGATTATTTTGAGGTTCATAAGTTAATATGAATAGATGGACCTTAATGCACCGGGAACACGAAATACAGAGGAGGTCACAACGAGGTCCTCCCCACAGAACTTGCTGATAAGGTTCTCCTAGCAGCTACGAAGTCTTGTATAAGACTTGGATGGATAAGAAGTAACCTGCCTAAAGAGATGACAAATATGAAGGAGAAAGACATGAGAAACTGCCCCATCTTATCACCGTGGCCACAGCTGTAGCGTCTCATAACTGTGAAACAAAACACAAGCTAGAGCTAGGCCATTTTACTAACATGTGAAGAAAAAATGTTCTACAGCGCAGTGTCATTCTGCCTGCAGTCTAGAAAAGGGAGGCCAAAGAGCTACAATTTGACAGTTTATCCAGCCCGTCCAAGAAAGAGAAGCTGAACTGGCAGACAAGGGTAGTCTGTTTGCCAGGAGAGTGCACTCTACTGGAGGACAGGAAGCCACAGAAGGCCTCTCCACGGCCTTGAGGAAGCAGCCCTGAGGGCTCGGTAATTCTGTTTCCTCTCATTCCTTGCTACCAACGAGCCTCCTAATCTTCCATTTAACTTCTTAGGTATCGTATTCCCAGGAACAGAGTCATGAACAGAGATGAATGCACACTGAGGAGTTAGAGCTCTCGCTGTAAATGAATAAATTGGTGTCTGGTTTCCTAACTGACTGTTGTGAGTTTGACTAGTCTGAGTTTGTGCCGAAGGACCTGGTTACATCTAGGTTCGCTGACAAACAAGTTCCTAGACTCGTCAAGGACACACTGGACTCGGCCACGGTGACCCTCCCAAGGCATCCGGTGAAGCCCTCCTCCAGCAGCTTCAGCACCAGTCAGACTAGCCTACATCAACAACTTGAGAAAACCCACAACTGGACAGTCAGACTGTGAACTGCAGGACCACAGCTACTACATGACAGCACTGAATATATCTGACTACTGTCCAAGTTTACAAATAAGAAGAAATCATAAAATATCGACATGCGGGCAAACCGCCATCTTGGTGAAAACCGTCACCTGATTTAGCATTCGAATCACCCTCATATGTTTAGTTGGGGGGAGAAGAGAGGTGCTAGTTGAGTTTCAACATAATGACGTCAACTCCTGCTTCATTTGTGTTTTGCCTTCCCTGAAAAGCTAGGAGTGCTTTAAGGAGGCTGCATAACAAAGGACTCCTTACAAAGTCAGGGCATGGTCAGGGGAGTCAGGAAGACAGCCAGAGGGGAGTGTTTGATGCCCTAAATGCAATTAAAACACGTTGCCGTCACAAGTGTCACAGAAATTTTAATTTCCCAATTCCCTTGGAAACTAAACAATAGTTCAAAGAATCCACCTTCTCCAGAATCTGGCGGTAGGTCCAACTACCATTCCCTGGGGGCAAAATACTGAAGGACACCACCAAAATAAATGAGGAAATAAAGGAGACTGCAGACCATAGAAAGTGTAAACTCTGAGAAGAAAACATAGGAGCAAGTCTTCATAACCTACGGCAGGCAATGGTTTCTTAAATATAATATCAAAAGTACAAGCAAGGGGGGCTGGCCCCGTGGCCGAGTGGTTAAGTTTGCGCGCTCCGCTGCAGGCGGCCCAGTGTTTCCTTGGTTCGAATCCTGGACGCGGACATGGCACTGCTCATCAAACCACGCTGAGGCAGCGTCCCACATGCCACAACTAGAAGGACCCACAACGAAGAATATGCAACTATGTACTGGGGGCTTTGGGGAGAAAAAGGAAAAAAATAAAATCTTTAACAAAAAGAAAGTACAAGCAAGGGAGGCCAGTCTCATGGCCTAATGGTTAAGTTCAGAACACTCTACTTGGGTGACCTGGGTTCAGATCTTGGGCGCAGACCTACACTCTACACCACTCGTTAGCCATGCTGTGGCAGTGACCCACATGTGAAATAGAGGAAGATGGCACAGATGTTAGCTCAGGGCTAATCTCTCTCAGCAAAACAAAACAAAACAAAAAAGGAGAGGCAACAGAAGAAAAAATAGACAAATTAAAACTTTTGTGCTGAAAATGATACCATCAAGAAAGTAAAAAGACAACCCAAAGAATTGGAGAAAACATTTATAAATAATATTTCTGATAAGGAACTTGCATCTAGACTATATAAAGAACCCTTACAACTCAACAACAAAAAGACAATAACTCAATTTCAAAATGGGCAAAGGATTTGGATAGACATTTCTCCAAAGAGGACATACAAATAGCCAGTAAGTACACTTAAAAAAATGCTCAACATCATTAGTCATTAGGGAAATGCAAATCAAGACTACAATGAGATACCACTCCATACCCACTAAATGACTATAATCAAAGACAGACAATAATAAGCATCAACAAGGAGATGGAGAAACTGGAAGCCTCGTACATTGCTGGTGGGAGTGTAAAATGGTTCAGTGACTTTGGAAAACAGTCTGGCAGTTCCTTAAAATGTTAAACAAAGACTTACCACATGACCCAGCAATTCTACTCCTACTACCTAAGGTGTAGTAGGTGCACCTTGGTATTCCTATAGGTATATCACCCGAGAGAAATGAAAACGTCTACACAAACACTTGTACACAAATGTTCAGAGCAGCATTATCTGTAACAGCCAAAAGTAGAAATAACCCAAGTGCCCACTAGCTGATGAATGGATAAACAAAATGTGGTGTATCTACAAAATGGAACATTACTCAACAGCACAAAGAATGAAGTACTGATATGTGATACAACATGGATGACCCTTTCACTAAGTCTCAGAAACCAGACACAAAAGACTATACATTGTCTGATTACATTTATACAAGATCTAAAAATCATTTGTACACTTTAACTGGGTATATATTTATAGTATGTGAATTCTATCTCAATAAAGCTGTTCAAAAATCTATATACGACAAAAATAGCCATGTGTAAATTACCTGAGAATCTGGGTTTTGTTTTGTTTTGTTTTTTGAGGAAGATTAGCCCTGAGCTAACATCTGCTGCCAATCCTCCTCTTTTTTGCTCAGGAAGACTGGCCATGAGCTAACATCCGTGCCCATCTTCCTCTACTTTATATGTGGGACGCCTGCCACAGCATGGCTTCATAAGTGGCACGTGCATCAGCATCCAGGATCCGAACCAGCGAACCCCAGGCAGCTGAAGCAGTGCACGTAAACTTAACTGCTGCGCCACTGAGCTGGCCCCTGAAAATCTAGGATTTTTAGACATTCAATTCTAAGACTATACTATCAGGAAAACAGGATAGATACGACAGAAACTAATCTGATCAATAATACCGTAACCTGGATGATGAAAGAATGAGTTAAGAGAAGGGAAATGGGCTATGTGGAAATAAGGTAAGGCAGGACTAAAGAGCCAGATTTACCTTGTGGCTCTAGGACTGTCCAAGGCAGGAGCGTCCTGGGCAGACACTCACACGTCCCATTCTGTTGGCAGGTTTATCCGTTTAGTAGAGGTGAATTAACTGTTCCATCACACGATGATAGTTCCCATAAAGAACAGTTTACAAACTCCACTTATCTGATTTCAAACTCACCAGGTCACTTTCTGATTGCAAACAGACTTTTCTAACGGAAACGTGATGACCAGCTGATTCTGGCATACAGTTTACTAGAAATTAATAAATTAACCCTCTGATTTAGATTCACCTCCTACGATATTGGTTAGTATGAACCAATCCTCAAGAGACTGATTAACTTTGTTTGCTCTTAGCAAACTACTTCTCATCCTACAAAGCTCACAACCAGTGACTCTCAAGCATGGGGACATTCCCATAGCAGAATTCCTGAGAGGTTAATGTCCTGTGCACCTCAGGCAGGGGTGGGAGGAGAGAGGTGACCAGCCTCTCCTGCGTCCACTGACTGTCAGAGGACTGTGAACCCCCCACCAAGATACGGCCAGCCTAGGAGGCCCAGACTGAGCAGCAGCAGCCTGGCTTTCTTCAATATCTCCCTCTCAGCTCTAACTTCCACGCTCTAAGATCCTTTCCAACATTCTATTATTTTATCCGATCCGACCACATTTTACAGATGAAATAACTGGGGCCCACAGAGTTTGAGGATCTTACCTAAAATCACACAGCTAACTCACGGCAGAGCTAGAGCCAGAACCAAAGCCTTCTGCTTCCCAGCCCACTGTTTTGTTCATTATGTGGCACTGCCTTTCTAGCTACAGGCCATCTGAGTGCTCAGCCTGCATTTGTGGGAAGCCCCTTGCCCCTGCTGAGCAGCCTCCTTCCTATGCATAGGGTAGCATTTCAGGGCTCTAACACTATTCTCATACACCATTTAACACCAACATTTATACTCAAGTCCAAAGAGATTTTTTTCGAATTTAAAAAAATTCCTATAGGAGCTGGCCCAGTAGCACCTTCCGCTTCAGCGGCCTGGGGTTAGGCGGTTCGGATCCCGGTTGTGGACATGGCACCGCTTGGCAAGCCATGCTGTGGCAGGCATCCCACATATAAAGTAGAGGAAGATAGGCATGGATGTTAGCTTAGGGCTAATCTTCCTCAAGCCAAAAAGAGAAAGATTGGCAGCAGATGTTAGCTCAGGGCAAATCTTCCTCAACAAAAAGAAAGAAAGAATGTACTATAAAAAGGCTTAAAAAATCTAAACATTTATACCACAAACATACAACATGCAGCGTTCTCACTGAAAAGAATACAAGTCACAAAATGTTTGGGCCATCTTTTAAAAAATCCAGGAAAATATCTATATACAAAACTCAAAAACTACATAAAGTTCAAAAACTTATGTCTTATATCATTACTTGGTAGATGATCATAGACTTCACCTAATGTTAGCAAAGGATGTACCATTTAGCCTTATAAATGTAAATCAAAGATCTAAAATTCTAAATACAGTTTGCTAGGCAATGGAATGTAGAAAATAAAGGGCTCATTCCAAATATCCTGATCTTGTGGGGGAGGGAAAATAAATATATAATCGGAATTTTCCCCATGATCCCAGGAAGATTCGTTTCTTGCCTAATTTTATTTACTTTCTCAGTATTAGAAAGAATTGTTTACTTTACACCCCTCAGGGACAACTTCACAAACAACGGACGGACGCAGAAGGCCGGCCGGGTCTCTGCTTACAGGCAGCTGCCCCGGGAGGGAGGCCCGAGGCAGTCATCTGTAAGGGCTCAGAGGTTTGTTGCCGGCGTCCTCCTCTGTTAGGCAGAACTAGGTTTGCTTACAATGTCCCCAGTCCCTTTAAAGGCAGGAGGCAGGAGGGAGGCCGCGGGGATGTCGGCCCCAGGGGGGCTTCAAGGCCGCTAGCTAGCACAGCCGCTCCCCCAGGCCACGTGGCCCGCAGGGGCCCCAAGCTGCGGGCGAGCGCGCAGGGCGGCCGAAGCCCGGAAGTGGGCTTCACTGACCGGTCTCGAGCGGGACACGCGTGCGGACGCCGGGGCCAGTGCTGCGGGGGCGGGCTGTGTGGGCATGGCCGCGGCCGGAGGCGGCCAGGGTCTGCGCCCGGCGGGAGGGAGCCCGACCGGGGCCCACGGGGTCCTCGCCAGGCTGGAGCCACAGCTCCTCGAGGCGCCGCGCAGGCGGCCCGTCAGGAGAGGGCGAGGGAGCGGGCGATGGCGCGGCCGGCCAGCAGGTCACCCCCGCCCCTGCGAGGGCGGCGCGGGCTTGCACACGGGGCACTCCTGAAGGCCGCGGGGCCACGCTCCGCTTCGCGCACGGACCCCGCCATCGGCCGCCGGAGGGGCAGGGCAGGCCGGCGACAGCCCCCGCGGAAGCGCCATGCCACCAAGGCTGGGAAGGCGGCTGCTGCGCCCCGCCCTGAAGCGCGCCCGTGCTGCTCCTCGGCTTCGGCCCGCCGCGCCGTCCTGCACGCTCCCCGGAGACGCTTTCCTAGATTCTAATGATTCCACTTTAAAGGAATTTATTACGCTGCAAGTCCCGTTATTAATTCCAACAGTAATATAAAGAAGCAAGACACAACTTTAGAGGTATTTTTAGTCACCTATGGAGTCTAGAAGCTTTGATCGCTAATGATCCTACAGAGGTAGACAAGAGCTATAGAATTTCCTGAATTAGAAAACATTCACATGAAAAAGGAAATATGAAAGCAATATATGTTGGGTATAGGTTCTAAACTGACTAATCATGATATCATAGCATATAACACCACAAAACTGTTCCTTTGTTCCTTCCTGCCTTCAAATATTTAATAAAGGATTATTATGCACCCAGCCCTATGCTAGGAACTTCTGATATAATGGTCATAATAAACAGCCTTGGTTGCTGTTCTCATGGAGCTTACTCTAGGGGAGGAGAGAAACAAATCAATCATTGCCAAAAAACCAGAAAGAAATGGGTAACTGAAAATCGGGACCAGTGCTCTGAAGAAAATTATTCTGTAGGCAATGGAGGTTTTTAAGTGGCACAGCAGCATGTTGGGATCTGCATTTTAGGACAAGGAAAAAATCTTGTAGCTCCATGCAATTACAGTGTAGAGAGGTATCTGACGCAGCAGGACCAAATTACTACATAGAAATACAATGTTAACATTCTTCTAATTCTTAGGAAAGGTGCCAAGGAATTTTCAGTGATTATAAATCCAAGGCCAGTTTTATTGCTGACGGCCTGAAAGCACTTTGGTCCAACCATAGCCGAGGGCCTCAGTTCAGCACATACTAACTCCAGACACTGCTGAGTTAACATCAGAGCCCTTTCCTTTCCAGTCTTCCTTCCATGGCCCTGCCAAGACTTCAGAGTCCAGACCATCAGTATCACAGTCAGTACAGCTGTCCACTTACTTCAAAAGAGGAGACTCTGCTCACCTGATTATCTAGTTTCAGCTGGCGAAGCTTCATGGTCTCATCTTCAAAGGCACTGTTTTTAAAAAAATGAAAAGAAAGCATGTAAAGAGAAAATCCTTTTAAACCATGTCAACTTCATCTTTTGGTGTATCTACTCCTGTGGGCTATTTGGAACCAATTAATTCCACCTTCGGAAAAGAATCAGTTTCTAGACGCTATCCCCACTGACTGCAGGCGGACTTTCCACCCTCAATGCCACAATTATTCCACAGAGGACCTGAGGAGACTGAGACACCCAAACGATAAGGAAAAGATGTAGAAAACAGACTCCATGCATGCAGGGGTTTTTGTTCTTTAAAACCATATATTGAGTGCTTATTCCGGTCACAGTGCTAAGTATTCCACATGCATTATTTTATTTACTTCTCAAAACAACCCTATGAATTAAGTACTATTATTTTCTACACTTTGAAGATGAAGAAACAGACTTTGAAAGCTGTGCATAAGATTAAACAGCAGAAACAGACGTTAATCCTGGTCTCTTCAAGTCTAAATTCCACTTAAAAATCAAACGCATTTTACTGCTTTTTTGGATCTGGTTTAGGAGAGGGAGAATTAGACCATATCCAGCATCTTACTATAGCCCACTGACTTCCCTAAGGTCTACCAAGTCATTTAACTTCTCTTCAGGTTTGCCAGTAATAAAACATTATGCCAATCATCAAAGGAGACTCTAAGTGTAGATGAACAGACGGGATTTAATAGCACTAGAAGACAGATTTGTTTGATGGAATAAAACAACAACAAAAAAATGGAATCAAATTACTGTCTTCAATTGATAAAACAAACCCTTTCGAATTTTTTTTTCTTTTAAAAGATTGGCACCTGATGGGGCCAGCCCGGTGGCGCAGCGGTTAAGTTTGCACGTTCCACTTTGGTGGCCTGGGGTTGGCCAGTTTGGATCCTGGGTGTGGACATGGCACCGCCTAGCAAGCCATGCTGTGGCAGGCGTCCCACGTATAAAGTAGAGGAAGATAGGTACAGATGTTAGCTCAGGACCAGTCTTCCTCAGCAAAAAGAGGAGGATTGGCAGCAGATGTTAGCTCAGGGCTAATCTTCCTCAAAAAAAAAAAAAGATTGGCACCTAAAAAAGGATAAAGGGGCACATATGTTATGGCGATGGATAAATATTGGACTACTGGGGGTAAGCACATGAAGTGTATTCAGGAATTGATAAACAATAATGTACACCTGAAATTACACAATGTTATAAACCATTATCAAATCAAATTACTTGAAAAATAAATAAACAAAGATTGGCACCTGAGCTAACATCTGTTGCCAATCCCTTTTTTTTCCCCCTTCTTCTCCCCAAAGCCCCCTAGTACATAGTTGCATATTCTAGTTGTGAGTGCCTCCGGCTCTGCTATGTGGGATGCCGCCTCAGCATGGCCTGATAAGCGGTGCCATGTCCGTGCCCAGGAACTGAACTGGCGAAACCCTGGGCCGCCAAAGCAGAGCGCGAGAACTTAACCACTCGGCCACAGGGCCGGCCCCTGAACTATTTTTTTTTTCACTCTGTGAAGCCTTTTCTATTTTTCACAATTTCCTAATCTAAGATTTTATTTTGTGACTCAGCTTTCTTGGAACGGGTAAAGTATGAAAGAAGGCAGAAATGGTTCTCAGTTATTTATATTATAAATTTTTACTTGGAGCTTACTGTCAGAAAAAAATGCAAATACAAGGTCCCACTGAAGAAGACAAAGCCCATGGCTACAAAGGGAAGCCCAGCTCTGCCTGCATTTGGGGTAAATACACCAAAGCATCTGTCCATAGTTTAATGGTTGACTACTGCATTCCTACATTTTACAAGGTTTTATGCATTTTAATAATACATAGCAACTTGGAATTTGCATACCATCTCAAAGATCCTTCCTGCCTACTAACCTATAAATAAGCAAATTTAACAACCCCTTAGATATTCTCTGACAGTCGCCTCTATTAATTCTCTTACAACCTTTACGTTAAAACAAAGCAAAAACAACTTCCAGCCAGGCCTGTGTGGCCCTACATGTCTCCTCGATGTGTTCATGTTTTACTTGTTCTTAATCCTCATTCACATATTTTTAAATCCTAGCTTTATGTATACATTGCTAGAATATTATTAGTATTCAGTGGATATTAGTATAAATTTGAAAAAGTTCTACATAAAATGACAAAAACATTAGGAACATTATATAGGAAAGTCTAAGTGTAAAAAAATTCACTGTCATGGACTAGCATTTTCAACAGCTACTGTTATGAATCTGCTTATCCTCCAACTCACTCTGCCCTAATCACTAAACGAGAATTACAAAACCCTCTAGCCATGGAAAAAAATCACACTACCCACCCAGCACCCCCACCAACGCCAAAACCTCCTCAATAAGGCTAAATTCTGATACACAACTAAAGGCTTCAAACGTTTCTCTTAAGGCCTCTAACAGGAAAGAAAACAGGTGTGTCTTCAATGCCCCATCTTGACACGGCTTAATGGCTTTCATCAAGCCTGGGCAAGCTGAACAGACATTTTAAATAAACAGGGTATCATCAACGCATTTTGACCTCAACAGAGAGGCACTAAAGAGACGCTATATAATCATAACATTTAGATACCTCCTATACATCAAAAGCTACACTTTCTCTGAGCTCTGGTTTTAAATTACAACTCAACAGAAATAATAAAAATATTTTATAAACTTACCTTAAATCTGAACTAGAATTTCCAGTCTAAACTGGAATACGATTTTACTAAATTTGCATTTTTTTCCTTTAATACTCTCTTTCCTTCATTTCAAACTCAGTTGTTGAATACAAGCCTAACCAAGCCTGGTTAGTAAATCTATACGAAACAGAAAAAAATTCCTACAGAGTAAAAGAAATGCAATTACTATTTTCCTCCCTTTTTTCTCATAGGAAATTTCCTGTTTACTTGGTACAAACAGGGAAAACCCTAAACATACATCTTGGAGAAACAAAGATGTGTCGCTCCTGTGGCTCAGTTTAACACCCACAGAACACCATTCTCTTGAACTACTTTCCAGCTACCTTCCAGCCAAAGTCTAAACTGAAGATGCACATAAAGCTTTACCACTGCAGGAGACACACAAGGATTTTTCTGAGAATGTGTCCCAACTACCCATCTTTGTTTACAGACACCAAAAAGTTTCCAATTCCTCTATCACTTATTCACCTAACAAATATTTGGCAAAAGTCTGCTAAAAGACGTGTCTCCTCATCTACTCCTATATTCATACTTTTAAGAATCACAAGATAAACTGAAAACAAATGAATAATACAACAGAATGTTATACATCAATGAAAATGAATGAACTTCACCCTACTACAAATCCATGAATTGACTGTAAACACAATGTTAAACAAAAGAGGAAACATACAAAACAATACATTTATTAAGCTTCTTTTTGTATAAAGTTCAAAAACATGATAAACTAGATTGCATACAGAATACACACATAGGACAAAATTATAATAAAGAAAATGAATATCTCAAAAGTCAGAGCAGACTCATACATCTATGGCCAATCGATTTTTGACAAGGGTGCCAAGATCATTCAATGAGGAAAGAAGAGTCTCTTCAACAAGTGGTGCCTGACAACTAGACATCCACAGGCAAAAGAATGAAGTAGGACCTCTGTTTCACACCACTTACAAAAAATTAACTCAAAATGGATCAAAGACCTAAAATGTAAGAGCTAAAACTATAAAACTCTTCGAAGAAAACACAAGAATAAATCTTCATAACATTGGATTTGGCAATTGATTCCTAGATATGACACCAAAAGCATGAGCAACAAAAGATAAATTAGACTCCATAAAATTAAAAACTTTTGTCATCTAAGGACATTATCAAGAAAATGAAAAGATAGCCCACGGAATGTGAGAAAACATTTGCAAATCATATACCTGATAAGGGTCTAGTGTTCGGAATATAGAAAGAACTCTTGCGGCTCAACAACCAAAAGACAAGCAACCAATTGTCTTAAATGTGCAAAAGATCTGAACAGACATTTCTCCATAGTAGATACACAAATGGCCAATAAGCACATGAAAAGATTCTGGACACCATTAGTCACCAGGGAAATGTAAATCAAAACCACAATGAGGGGCCGGCCCTGTGGCCGAGTGGTTAAGTTTGCGTGCTCTGCTTCCGCGATCCCGCATTTCACTGGTTCAGATCCTGGGCGCAGACATGGCACCGCTGATTAGGCCACGCTGAGGCGGCGTCCCACATGCCACAACTGGAAGGACCCATAGCTAAAATGTACAACTATGTGCCGGGGGGGGTTGGGGAGAAGAAGCAGGGAAAGAAAAAAAGAAGAAGAAGAAAATTGGCAACAGTTGTTAGCTCAGGTACCAATCTGAAAAAAAAAAACCCAAAACACAATGAGATACCACTTCATACGCACTAGGATGGCTATTAATAAAAAAGACGTAATAACAAGTATTGGTGAGGATATAGAGAAACCAGAATCCTCATATACGGCTGGTGAGAAGGTAAAATGGTGCAGACATTTCGAAAACAGTCTGGTAGTTTTTCAAATGATTAAACATAAAGTTACCATACGACCCAGAATTCCACTCCTAAGTATATACCCAAGAGAAATGAAATGAAAAAATATACACTCACAGAAAAACTTGTACACATTTTTTTCTTTATAGCATTTCTTCAACAGAAAGAATTTTTGAAATAGTATATGTGTTATAAGAAGACTGCTGGTGCCAAACCCTTTTTTTTTTTCGCTGAGGAAGGTTAGTCCTGAGCTAACATCTAAGCCAGTCTTCCTCTATTTTATACGTGGCTCACTGCCACAGCATGGGGTGCACTGATGATATCTGACTATGAACTGCACATTACATGACTATTACATGAATATGAAATGTCGCACATGTGATAACAGTATTGTGGTCATGTAGGAGCACGCCTTTGTGAGTAGGAATGGGGCAGAAATAACGAGGGAATGGGAACAGGTAAGAAGTATGGAGAAGCCACACTTCTCTGAGCATCCATGAGTCCATAAAGATACGAATGAAAAATGACTGAATAAAGGGAGGAGAAGGGACAGCTCTTCCTTACAGAAAAAATATCCAATTAATACAGATTAAAGGAATGAAGGAAATAGAAAATCACCATTAGGCAAACATCATAGTAATAACTGTTGCAGAAGCAAGAAGCATCAATGGATTCTAAAATTAGTAGGTGACAGTATAACAAGAAACAGGATATCTGTCCACGAGATAATTACTGATTACAAAGGGAAAAACAAGAACTTTATAGTGGAGAAACCTGGGAAGCGCTGGCCTGGTGGCGCAGCAGTTAAGTGCGCACATTCTGCTTCTCGGTGGCCCAGGGCTCGCCAGTTCGGATCCTGGGTATGGACACGGCACCGCTTGGCAAAAGCCATGCTGTGGTAGGCATCCCACATATAAAGTAGAGGAAGATGGGCACGGATGTTAGCTTAGGGCCAGTCTTCCTCAGCAAAAAGAGGAGGATTGGCAGTAATTAGATCAGGGCTAATCTTCCTCAAAACAAAAGGAAAGAAAGAAAGAAAGAAACCTGGGAGACAGCACCTTAACAAAGTGATTAAAATTAACATCCCCACCAGTAACTAGACACAGCAACATCATATTCCTCCTGATACGATGCACTGAGAAGGGCACAACAGCAGGTCTGTGGTATTTTTGCCCAAAATGCATAATCTTATTTTAATCATGAGGAAACACCAGATAAACCCAAACTGAGGAACATTCTACAAAATAACTGGCCAGGCCAGTACTCTTCAAAAGTGTCAAGGCAAAGAAAGACTAAGAAACTATGCAGGTTGGAGAAGACTAGAGGGACATGAGAACGAAATACAGCACAGGATCCTGTATTTGGATCCTGGATCAGAAAAGGGACCTTAGCGGGAAAACTGGCAAAATTCAAATAAGGCCTGTGGATTGGTTAATGGTACCACATCAGTATGAATGTCTTGGTTTTGACAACTGTACTACGGTTATGTATGATATAAACATTAAGGACAACTTGTTGAAGGGCATACAGGAATTCTCTTATATTTTCACAACTTTTCTGTAAATCTAAAAAGATTTTTTAAAGTGAGATACTAAAAAATAAATGTTCAGCGATGAATCTAGGTGAAGGGGCTAGGTTATCAATTGTACTTTTCTTGCAACTTTCCAGCATATTTCAGTTTTTTTGAAATAAAAGGGAAAAAAGGAAATAGATATTTTGCTAAATGTCTATTTCACAATCAAGGACTGAGTACACTTAAAAATCCACACGCCCTTTAATCTAGCACCTAAACTACACACGCTGTATTTCTAAGGAGTGGAGTTGGCACAAAACAATAAAGAAATGCGCCCAAGACCAAATATCTGAGAACGTGGAGTCCACCTTAGAACACGGCTCACTCTATTGCTAGTCTAGGGCTGTCCCTGCCCAACCATGCCCAACGGTCTGAAGCATTCAATGACACATGAATGACCTGCGGGATTCTAGGATTACTCTACACTCTCAGCATTCCTGTCAGGTTCTCTAAGCCTGCAAAAGCCAATAAATTTTTCTAGCTGCCAGTAACACAAAATCCATTGCTGCTACACAGTCAGGGTGTCCTTCTTGCTGCCTCCTACACTGTGCTGGATAATAAGGATGCTGTCATCAGCACTCAGCTGCAATTTGGCCAATGATGCAGGAGGCTAAACAGGCTCCTTCTGTGGTGCTAGAGGGAGTAAACACCGTCCCTGCCAGGATGGCAGCAGGATGAGACTTGCAAACATGAAGGCTATGTGCAGCCTGTGACTTTTCGAATAGTAACCTGAGTGAACACTTCCTTTACTGACTATCACATTGTTTCACAATATCATAAATGATACTTTCCAGCCTCAGAAATTAGTTGTAGTTAGAAACAAACGAGAAGGGAAGGCTTAGACTACTTTATTAAATAAATGCAATAAATTTCAAGGTGGATTGATGAAGAGACAATTTAGAAGGTAATTTATTCATTTCAGCTAGAAGAATTCATAACGGTAAATCTTTAGTAATTAGCTGCCTGGATGAAGTTAAAATAAACACAATTTATAAAAATTTGGTTCAACCCAACCTATCAGAAATAAATGTACTATGTGTGACAAAGAATCATTAGAAAAACGATATTGTGGGGGATCAGAATTTGCCACCCCAAAATGTGTCTGTTTAGCGTCATTATTTTTATTTTTATTTTTTTTAAAGATTTTATTTTTTCCTTTTTCTCTCCAATGCCCCCTGGTACATAGTTGTGTATTCTTCGTTGTGGGTTCTTCTAGTTGTGGCATGTGGGACGCTGCCTCAGCGTGGTCTGATGAGCAGTGCTATGTCCGCGTCCAGGATTCGAACCAACGAAACACTAGGCTGCCTGCAGCGGAGCGCGCGAACTTAACCACTCGGCCACGGGGCCAGCCCCTAGCGTCATTATTTTTAAAAGCAAAAGACTCAGAAAGAAACTCTGACCTCCTCCCTAACTGCCTAAAGGAATTTAAGGTAGAAGGCCTGTTCCAGGAAGGAGCTATCAACATTAGATAACAATAGTAGAACATGAACTGGGTGTGGTAGACAGGGAGGAACCTAGCAAGGCCCATTCGACCAAAGTCTTCCTCATGTCACACTGTCTTTGCAAGGCATGGCAAACACTTTTCTACCTAAGGTTTGCCTTTTCATTTCCATGTCAATTGCCTTCCTCCCCTTTAAATTTCAAAACCACTACCCCAACATCCTCCTCCGTCTTTAGCTGAAGATGATATTTAAAGTAGTGGCTTCAGCCATTTTGGTGAGTTACTCAGTTTTCCTGGGTTTCTCCCATGTAATAAATTATACACTCTTAAATGTTTGATTTTCTCCTGTTATTCTGTCTCATGTCAATTTCATTCTTAGACCAGCCAGAAGAACCCAGAGGGTAGAGAAATCCTCTTCCTCCCCTACAACTGACCATACCAAACACTGGTGAGGATATAGAGCAACTCACACTGCTGGGCAGCCAGGAGTTGTACATAAAATGTAGCACCACTCTGGAAAACAGTCCATTTCTTTAAAAGGTCAAACATATACCTACCACTTGATCCAGCCACGCCACTCCTAGATATTTATCTGTGAAATGAAAGTATATGTCCACAAAGAAACCTACATGTGAATGTTCACAGTAGCTTTATTTATTTTTTTTTTAAAGATTGGCACCTGAGCTAACAACTGTTGCCAATCTTTGTTTTCTTTCTGCTTTTTCTCCCCAAATCCCCCCAGTACACAGCTGCATATTCTAGTTGTGGGTCCCGCTAGCTGTGTAGTTGTGGCATGTGAGATGCCACCTCACCATGGCCTGACAAGCAGTGTCACCTCCACGCCCAGGATCCAAACCAGCAAAACCCTGGGCCACCGAAGCGGAGCACGAGAACTTAACCACTCGGCCATGGGGCTGGGCCCCAGCAGCTTTATTTTTAATAGCCCAAAACTGAAAACAACCCCAGTGTCCATCAGCAGGTGAATGGATAAACAAATTTTATGTAGTATACTATCCAGCAATAGAAAGGAAAAAGTTACTGATACACACAACAAAATGGATCAATCTCACCATCATTCTGCTAAGTACAAAAAAAAGACAACATACTGTAAGATTACATTTATATAAAATTCTAGAAAATACAAACTAATCAATAGTGACGAAAAAGGAGATCAGTGGGTATCTGAGAGATGGACTGCAAAAGTACAGGAGGAAACGACGGGAGTGTGTTCATTATCTTGACGACAGTAAGAGTTTCACAGGTGTACACACATCATTTACATGTACAGTTTAAATGCAAAGTTTGATGTACGCCAAGTATACTTCAATAAAGCTATCTTTAAAAGTTACATACAAAGGGAGTCAAATAATTCAGAATGAGTGTTAACGTTAAATCTATGCAAACTATACATTTCATTAATTTTTAAGTTCTTTTCAGAATTTGTAGTTTTCTCTTTTTATTGCAGTAACATTGGTTTATAACATTATATAAATTTTGGGTGTACATCATTATATTTCAATTTCTGTGTAGATTACATCATGTTCACCACCCAAAGACTAATTACAATCCATCACCACCATGTGTCTAATCACCCCTTTCACCCTCCTCCCTCCTCCCTTCCCCTCTGATGACCACCAATCCAACCTCTGTCTCTAGGTGACTGTTTGTCCTTGTTTTTATCTTCTACTTATGAGTGAGATCATATAGCATTTGACTTTCTCCCTCTGACTTATTTCACTTAGCATAATACACTCAAGGTCCATCCACATTGTCACAAATGGCCAGACTTCGTCGTTTCTTATGGCTGAGTAGTATTCCATTGTGTATACAGACCACATCTTATTTATCCACTCATCCCTTGATGGGCACCTAGGTTGCTTCCCAGTCTTGGCTATTGTGAGTAATGCTGCAATGAACACAGGGATGCATATATCTTTACATATTCGTGTTTTCGTGTTCCTTGCATAAGTACCCAGAAGTGGAATAGCTGGATTGTATGGTAGTTCTATTAGTAATTTTTGGAGGACTTTCCATACTGTTTTCCATAGTGACTGCACCAGTTTGCACTCCCACTACCAGTGTATGCAAGTTCTCTTTTCTCTACATCCTCTCCAACACTTGTTATTTCCTGTCTTGTTAATTATAGCCATTATGAGAAGCATGAGGTGATATCTCATTGTAGTTTTGATTTGCATTTCCCTGATAATTACTGATGTTGAACATCTTTTCATGTGCCTGTTGATCATCTGTTATATATAATGTTATATAATGTTCTTTGGGGAAATGTCTGTTCATATCTTTTGCCCATCTTTTGATTAGGTTGTTAGTTTCTTTGTTGTTGAGACACATGAGTTCTTTATATATTTTAGCTATTAATCCCTCATCAGATATATAGTTTGCAAATATCTTCTCCCAATTTTTAGGCTACCTTTTCATTTTGTTGATGGTTTCCTTTGCTGTGCAGCAGCTTTTTAGTTTGATGTAGTCCCATTTGTTTATTTTTTCTATTGTTTCCCTTGCCCAGTCAGACATGGTACTTGAAAATATGCTGCTAAGACTAATGTCAAAGAGCATACTGCCTGTGTTTTCTTCTAGAATTTTCATGGTTTCAGGTCTTACATTCAAGTCTTTATTCCATTTTGAGTTAATTTTTGTGTATGGTGTAAGATAATGGTCTACTTTCATTCTTTTGCATGTGGCTGTCCAGTTTTCCCAGCATCATTTACTGAAGTGACTTTTCTTTCTCCATTGTATGTTCCTGGCTCCCTTGTCAAAAATTAGCTGTCCACACCACAGATCTGTAGGTTTATTTCTGGGCTCTTGATTCTGTTCCACTGATCTGTGTGTGTTAGTACTGTTTTTGTATAATTAACATGCTGTTTTGATTACTAGAGCTTTGCAGTATATTTTTAAATCAGAGAGTATGATACCTCCGGCTTTCTTCTTTTTTCTCAGGATTCCTTTGGCTATTTGTGGTCTTATGTTTTTCTACATAAATTTTAGTATTCTTTGTTCTGTTTCTGTGAAAAATGTCATTGGAACTTTGAGAGGGATTGCACTGAATCTGTAGATTGCTTTAGGAAGTTTGGATGTTTTAATTATGTTAATTCTTCCAATCTAAGAGCATGGAATATCTTTCCATTTCTCTGTGTTGTCTATTTCTTTCAATGCCTTATAGTTTTCAGTGTACAGGTCTTTCACCTCTTTGGTGAAGTTTTATTCTTTATCCTAGGCATTTTATGCTTTTTGTTGCAATAACAAATGGGATTGTATTCTTTTTTTTTTTTTTTCCAGTGAGGAAGATTGTCCCTGAGCTAACATCTGTGCCCATCTTCCTCTATTTTCTATGTGGGATGCCGCCACAGCATGGCTTCAGTGGTGCATAGGTCTGCACCCAGGATCCAAAGCTGCAAACCCCAGGCTGCTGAAGCGGAGCGTGCAAACTTAACCACTATGCCACTGGGCCAGCCCTGGGATTGTGTTCTTAATTTCTCTTTCTGCTACTTCATTGTTAGTGTATAGAAATGCAACTAATTTTTGTATGCTGATTTTGTATTCTGTGACTTGACCATATTCATTTATTATTTCTAAAAGTTTTTTGGTGGGTTCTTTAGGGTTTTCTATGTATAAAATTATGTCATCTGCAAACAGTGACAGTTTCACTTCTTCCTTTCCAATTTGGATCCCTTTTCTTTCTTTTTCTTGCCTGACTGCTCTGGCTAGGACTTCTAGTACTATGTTATAAGACTGGTAGTAATGGGCATCCTTGTCTGGTTCTTGTTCTTAGAGGGATAGCTTTCAGTTTTTCTCCATTGAGAATATTAGCTGTGGGTTTGTCATAATTTATGCCTTCATTATGTTGAGGAACTTTCTTTCTATACCCATTTTATTCAAAGTTTTTATCATAAATAGATGCTGTATCTTGTCAAATGCTTTCACTGCATCTGCTGAGATAATCATGTGACTTTTTTTCTTCATTTTGCGAATGTGCTGTATCACGTTGACTGATTTGCAGATGTTGAACCATCCCTGCATCCCTTGAATAAATCCCACTTGATCATGGTGTATGATCTTTTTAATGTATCGTTCTATTCAATTTGCTGGGATCTTATTGATGATTTCTGCATCTATGTTCACCAGTGATACTGGCCTGTTAATTTTCTTTTTGTCTTGTCCTTGTCTGGTTTTGGTATCAGGGTAATGTTGGCTTCATAGAATATGCTAGGGAGCTTCCCTTCCTCTTCAGTTTTTTGAAAGAGTTTGAGAAGAATAGGAGTTTTCTTTTTATTTGGGGGGAAGGGGGGTGGTGAAGAAGATTAGCCCTGAGCTAACATCTATGCCGGTCTTCCTCCACTTTGTATGTGGGATGTCTCCACAGCATGGCTGATGAGTGGAGCAGGTCCACACTCTGAACCCAAACTTGCAAACCAGGGCCACCAAAGCAGAGTGCACTGGACTTAACCACTTCACCACAGGGCCGGCCCCAAGGACAGGTACTAAGTCTTCTTTGACTGTTTGGTAGAATTCACCAGGGAAGCCGTCTGGTTCTGGAATTTTATTTTTTAGCAGGTTTTTGATTATTGTTTCGATCTCTTTACTCGTGATTGGTTTATTCAGATTTTCTATTTCTTCTTGATTCACTTTTAGAATGTCATATGATTCTAAGAATTTACCCATTTCTTCTAGATTATCCAGTTTTTCGGTGTATAGCTTTTCATAGTATTCTCATAATCTGTTGTAGTTCTGTGGTGTCCACTGTAATTTTTCCTCTTTCATTTCTGATTTTATTTATTTGAGCCTTGTCTCTTTTTTTCTTGGTGAGTCTAGCTAAAGGTTTGTCAATCTTATCTTTTGAAAGAACGAGCTCTTGGTTTCATTGATTTTTTTTTTTTTTTAGTGTCTATTCCATGTATTTCTGCTCTGATTTTTATTGCCTTCCTTCTACTGATTTTGGGCTTTGTTTGTTCTTCTTTTTCCAGTTCACTTAGGTGCACTGTTAGGTTGTTTAGTTGAGATTTTTCTTGTTTGTTGAGGTAGGCCTGTATAGCTATAAACTTCCTTCTTAGAAGTGCTTTTGCTGTATGCCATAGATTTTGGCATGTTGTGTCTTTATTTTCACTTGTCTTCAGGTATTTTTTTTATTTCTCCTTTGATTCCTTTGTTGACCCAATCGTTGTTCAGTAGCATTTTGTTTAATCTCCACACATTTGTGGATTTTCTGATTTTCTTCCTGTAGTTGATTTCTAACTATTAATTTCATAACACTGTGGTCAGGAATGATGCTTGGTATCATTTCAAGTTTCTTAAGTTTATCGAGACTTCTTATGTGGCCTAATATGTGATCTATCCTGGAGAATGTTCCATGTGCATTTGAAAAGAATGTGTAGCCTGTGGTTTTTGGATGAAATGTTCTGTATATATCCACTAAGTCCATCTGGTCTAATGTGTCATTTAAAGCCAGTGTTTCCTTATAAATATCTATGCACCCAATACAGGTGCACCTAAATATATAAAGCAATTATTAACAGACATAAAAGGAGGAACAGACAGTAACACAATAATAGTAGGGGATTTTAACACTCCACTTACACCAATAGATCATCCAAAGAAAAGATCAATAAGTGTTATATCCTCTTGTTGGTTTGTTCCCTTTATCATTATGTAGTGCCCTTCTTTGTCTCTCATTACAGTTTTTGTTTTAAAGTGTGTTTTGTCTGACATAAGTATTGCTACCTCAGTTTTCTTTTCATTGCCATTTGCATGGAGTATCTTTTCCCACCCCTTCACTTGCAGTTTATTTGTAGTCTGAAGTGTGTCTCTTGTATGCAGCATATATATGGGTCTTGTTTTTTTATCCAATTGGCCACGCTATGCCTTTTGATTGAAGCATTTAGTCTACTGACATTTAAAGTACTGTTAATAAGAATGTACTTATTGCCACTTTGTTACTTTTTTCCTGGATGTTTTAGTCATTCTTCTCTGTTCCTTTTTTCTTCTCTTGCTCTCTTCCCTGTGGATTGATGGCTTTCTTTAGTATTACATTTAGCTTCCTTTCTCTTAATTTTTTTGTATATTTACTACAGGTTACTGGTTTGTGATTACCATGAGGTTCATATATAATAACTTGCATATACAGCAATCTATATGAAGTTCATGATCTCTTCAGTTTGACCTCTTGCTAAAAAGCTCTACTCTTTTACTCGCCTCCTCCCACATTTTATGTTTTCGACATCATATCTAAGCTTTTTGTGCATGTGTATCAGTTACCCTCTTATCATGGAAATAGATAATTTTAGAAGTTTTGTCTTTTGACCTTCATATTAGCTTCATAGGTGGTTGATCTGCTACCTTTACTGTATATTTACATTTACCAGGGATTTTACTGCTTTTTTGGGGGGGGGTAATTTTCTTATTATTATTAGTGGTCTTCTCTTTTCCACTTAAATAAGTCCCTTTGGCATTTCCTGTAAGGCTGGTTTCTTGGTGATAAACTCCTTTGGTTTTTGCTTGTCTGGGAAACTATCTCTCCATCCATTCTGAACAATAACCTTCCCAGGTAGAGTATCCTTGGCTGGAGGTTTCTTCCTTTTGGCACTTTAAATATATCATGCCATTCCCTTCTAGCCTGTGATGATTATGCTGAGAAGTCAGCTGATAACCTTATGGGGTTTCCTTTGTATGTAACTTGTTGCCTTTCTCTTGTGGCTTTTAGGATTCTCTCTGTAATTCCTGACATTCTAATTACAACGTGTCTTCGTGTGGGCCTCTTTGGGTTTATCTTGTTTGGTGCTCTCTGTGCTTCCTGTATCTAGATGTCTGTTTCCTTCTGGGACATCTATAATATGTAAGTGCACCTGATGTTGTCTCAGAGGTCCCTTAGACTATCTCATTCTTTTCAATTCTTCTTTCTTTTATCTATTCAGCTTGGGTGATTTCTTCTAGTCTTTAGTCCAGCTTGCTGATGCATTCTTCTGTATCATCTACTCTCCTATTGAGTCCCTATAGTGAATTTTTCATTTCCAGTATTGTATTATTCATTTCTGATTGGTTCTTTTCAATATTTTCCAGTTCTTTGTTGAAGTTCTCACTGAGTTCATCCAGTCTTCTCCCAAGATCAGTGAGCATCCTTATGACTCTTAGTTTGTACTCTTTGTCAGGTAGATTGTTTACCTCTGTTTTGTTTAGCTCTTTTTCTGGGGTTTTGTCCTGTTCTCTTATTTGTAACGTATTCCTTTGTCTCCTCATTTTGCCTCTTTCTCTGTGATTATATCTATGTATTAGGTAGGTCAGCTATGTCTCCCAATCTTGGAGAGGTGGCCTTATCTAAGAGATGCCTTATGAGGCCCAGCAGTGTGGTTCCCTCTTGTCACCAGTTCCAAATGTTCAAGGAGTGTTCCCTGTGTGGGCTATGTGTGTCCTTCTGTTATGACAGGGTTGCTCTTGCTGCAGGTGCCTGGGGAGGCTAGGCTGTCCCCCTGGTTGGCTGGTTGTAATGCTCAGCTGCATGTGGCTGCTATGGACCCTTCACTCACTTTATCAGGCATGGGGAGCCCCAGCACAGTTGGCTGCAAGGCCTAAAAGAACATTCCTGTTGCAGTTTTTCTGTTAAGTAAGTAGGCTCCCAGCATGGCTGATTGGTAGGCTCAGGAACTTAAGATTGCTACAGGTCCCAAGCCCGAGAGGCTGTTGTCTCCTCTCGCAGGGTTGCAGCTGAGTGGGGCCAGCCCCAGGCATACAGCCACCCAGCTGTTTCAGACTTTGGAAAGTGTGGCTGATGCCCTATGTGGCTGTTTGAGAATCACAAGTCTGCTGCAGCTGACAAGCTCCATCGCCCTCAGGGCCAAACACCCCATGAACACAGTCCTGCCCCATGCATGTACCCTGACTCAGTGAAGTAGATCCAGTCGCCCCATTGCAGAGGCCCCACACAGTCCACCAGCGCCCTACACACTCTACCACTGCAGGACTGCCTCTCACACATGCCCTGCCCAGCAGAGGCAGGCCTACTCACCATGCTGTAAGGGTTCCAGGCACCCCACTTATGCAAGCCCACAAATTTGAAGGCTTGCTGTTGGGTCAGTGCCTATGGTGAGCTGCCTGCCCTGGCTGTGCTGGATTAAATTGGTGCTCCAGCAGGTAGGGCAGAAGCCTGCACTAACAGGCCAGGGAAAGAACTCTGATGACGTCTGCCAGCACCTATGTCAGTATGTCGATACTAGGTCAGAATAATGGCTGCCGCCAATGTCTCAGTGCCTGAGGAGGTGGTCCCAGCATGAGGAGGTCTCACCTCTAAATGAGATGCACCCAGAGCCTATCAAGTGAGCCTCTTTTCAGCAAAGAACTGTGCACCTTTCTTTCTGGTGATTTTAGGTTGCTTTCCAAAATGCGTGAATTTGTGTGTGGGCCCTTTAAGAGCAGGCTTTTTTCCCCCCTTACGTCTGATGGCTTTTCTGGGGGTATTCCCCATTGTAGTTAATAGCTAGTAAAGCCAGATATTATGATACTTGTCTCAGCTGTGCTGAGTCTAAAAGCTGCTTACTGAAGTAACACTCCCCCACTCAGATCCCCTGCTCCTCCAGGGAAGGCTGTGTACCTCAGGATTGCTCCTGGCCTGCCCTGAAGTGCCACGGGTCCGAGGTGGCTTTTTTCTCTCCAGAAAGCAATTTCTGCCTCTTCCGCCTCAGTAAGCACTGTCCCTTGTTGTGAGGGTTCTGTTTATCCAGTTTTAAGTTCTCCCTCAAGCGTAATTCTTCCAAGAGTAGCTGTAAATTTATTGTATCTGTGGGAGGAGGTGAGTTCTGAGTCCTCCTGCACCGCCATCTTGACACTGTCTCCCAAAATATATATTTCAAACTTTTGAAAACTATAATTGTTGAAAAATCTCCAACATCAAAAATATATTAAACGTGCTCCCATGCACATACTTCAGACCTTTTATAAATATTCATAAATAGAGACGATCTAAGATCAGGCCTGCCACAAAAATATCCAAAATAAGCAAGCATGTAAATTGGAGAATGAAACATAACGTGAATTAGGTTTCAGCCACTGTTATTCCTCTCCCAAGAGAGGGGAATACAAAGCTCTCCTGAGGTGAGGTTCACAATTTGAGAAGCAAATGTGTGTCACCACTCCCATCTTACTCACAAAAATACACACTCTCTCCCTCTCTTCCTATCAAAGTGAAAGACAATCCTCTTCCACGAAGTGAACTCTGGCACGGGTGCACTGATTCTGGCCCCTCTTTCCCCAGAATTACAATGAATATTGTTCCTGTATCTTCCACCTCTCCATCTCCAGTAGCTTCCTTCCTCAGCTCACAATCATTCTTAAAAAGATACCTGCCTAGATCTTATCTATCTATAAAGCTATGAATCCATCTCCAGTTCCCATCATCATTAAACAACTTAAGGATAATCAGCACTCACTGTCACCATTTTAACCATGATTCACTTCTCAGCTCACTGCAGTCTGGCTTTATTCCCTCACTGTTCTCCTGAAACATTCAAGATAGGCACCAAAGATTTTCTAATTGCCAAAAATAACAGCTTGTTTTCATTCTTCATTCCTGTTTGACTTCTCTGAAGTATGTGACAAGAATAACCACTAGCTCCTTATTGAAACACTCTCCTCTCTTGGTTTCTTGAAAATTCCTTGGTTCTACTCTCACCTAACTGCTGCTCATCCTTTCATTAAATTCACTCAGCAAATATTAAGCATGTCCTACACACCAGGCACTGAGTTAGGCACTAAGGGTACAGGAATTAACAAGAAATTAGTCTCAGCCTTCACAATACTTACATTCCTTTACTTTTCCTCCTTCTCCACTCACCATTATTGTAGTCAGGATTACACGCTGACCTACAGTCCCTTCCTATGTTATCTAGTCTCTTTCTATGACTGATAACCCCCAAATCTCTACCTCTAGTATCTAGACTAGGAACCTCAAAATCAACCTGAGGAGATTCCACTTATAGTAGTCACCACAATAGTGGAGAAGATCCTATCGAACCAACTCTCCCACAAAAAATAACTAGAAACCCTAGACAAAATAAAAAAAAAACAATTATCTGAAGGCACTGAAGAGCAACCAAAAACAAGCAGATGCTAGAGTGGGGCTCAACACTTGGAAGAAGACAACAGTATTGGGCAAGTCTCCCTATTTTTTTTTTTAGCCCTTGAGTATGCCTGAGTCTGCACCAAGCGAGGAGCCAAAAACCTAGATAGAAACCCACAGTCTTCCTGCCTAAAGAACCAGAAGACAGAGGCTGGGGCAATCACCATAACTGGAGAGTGAAGGGGGAACTCCCAGAAAGGAGAAAAATCTGGGAGGGAGAGCTCCAAATTCTGTGTATCAACTAACTCTGCCCAAATATCTGGCATACCCCTGAACCAAGCATGTACCAGGAAGACTCCACGCAGCCTGATAAGACGAAAATAACCAGGGGCCGGCTCAGTGGTGCAGCGGTTGAGTTCACACGTTCTGCTTTGGCAGCCTGGGGTTCACCAGTTCAGATCCTGGGTGCGGACCTAGGCACTGCTTGTCAAGCCATGCTGTGGCAGGCGTCCCACATATAAAGTAGAGGAAGATGGGCGTGGATGTTAGCTCAAGGCCAGTCTTCCTCAGCAAAAAGAGGAGGATTGACAGCAGATGTCAGCTCAGGGCTAATCTTCCTCAAAAGAAAAAAAAAAGACTAAAAGAACCAAACTGAGATTTCAGCTGCTGCCTTCCAACTGAGTTTGCAGTTAAAGAGTTAGGACAGGTGATCTATTTAAATTTTTTAAAAACTCAACACTCTTCACAAGAAAATAACAGAACCTAGAGTCTTCACAATGTATCATGCATAATGTCCAGAATGCAACTGAAAATTACTCACATACAAAGAAACAGGAAAAATATGATATAGCAATAGAAATTACCTGATCTGAAGAACAGAGAGAAAAACTACTTTTTAAAAAATGAAGAGATTCAAGGACCTGTGAGACAATACCAAAAAGTTTAAAACACATGTAATTGAAATAATCACTTGAAATTTCCCCAAGTTTGGCAAAAGACATAAATTCACTGATTCAAAAGCTCAGTAAACCCCAAGCAGGATAATGCACGCAAACACACACACACACGCACACACACACACACACACACGCTCTCCTGAATTCAATTATCACTTTCTTTATGAAGAGGTTCTCAATCTCACCATAATAATTTCCTCTGTTCTACCTCAAAAGTGCTTTGACCATTTCTAAATTGTAATACCTATCCTGAATGTCCCATGTTATGTTTATATCAGTTTCCTACCCATAAGAGCAGTCACAAACATTTTTGACAATGAAACAGTGAGAAATTGTGATCAAGTGAATACACACACTACAAATATTCACACACACATATAGCGGATCTTTTAAAAAGCATTAAGAGAAAAAACTTTACAGAAAAAAATCCCAGTATGCTACAAACTCTACCATCACAATGAACTAATTTCCGATTTCTGTCAGTGTATATTCATATATGTTTATCTTTTTCGAGTTTGTTTTTATTAATTTTTTATTTGTCATACAGTAAAACTGACTTTTTTTAATGTGACATGAAGTTTAACACAGATTCACTGTGAACACTGCAAACACTCATTTTGATCTATTTCTTTCGATTATTTTTTATATATACATCTCCTTTTATTAACAAAATTCTTATACCTATCATGTTTTAACAAACTGTTCTATCCCAATCATAAAACATATACTCTCCTCTCATTTCCCTCTATTAAACGTGGAACTTTTTTTTCTTTTTTTTTTGTTATTACAGAACTGCAATGAGCGAGACTCTCAAGTCAGAAGTTATAAACTACACTATTATGGCTCTTTACATATAATTCTGCCAGATGCTTTTTCCCCAAAATAGTACTTTACAAATTTACATTGCTACCAGCAGGTTAATAACCTCTTTCTCTACGCTGTTGCCAATTTGGGATGTTATTTCTGGTAGGTTAATGGTGTTACAGTAATTTAAGGCTGTTTAATTTGCATATTTTTAATTACCAAGGAAGAGCAGTATTGTACTATATAATGAATAGCTATTTCACCTGATACACGTAATTAATCTACAACTGGGAAAAGCCTGGAATCCAAATCCAAAACGTCACATAAGCAAAGACACAGAACAAGTTCAACCTGACTACCCTCCTCTGCCCACATCACAGAAGCCTAAGATATCTAAATACAATGATCCTCATTTATACTTTTAAAGTATATTTTTTCTAATTATAAAACTAATTTACTCTCATAATAGAAAAATTAAAAGTAAAGAAAAATATGCTATACAATAATTATGCATTCTTTTTTCCATGTTATATATCATAAACTTTTTTCTTCATTTACCATTTTATAAGCACAATTTTTAACGGCTGTGTAATATTTAATCCATACCACATTAATCTATTCCCATTGTTGGATATTTACATTGTTGCTAATTTTTTAATAACAAAGTGTTGCAGATATTTACCCAAGATAAACCACTATACATGTCCACAAAAAGACTTGTATAAGAATATTTATAACAGCTGTATTCCTAATAGCCCAAAACTGGAATCACGTGTCTATATGAGAACAGGTAAACAAATGGTGGTACATTCGTTCAATGGAATATTGCTTAGCAATAAAAGAGAACAAACTCCCAATAGACACAACATGACTGAATCTCCAAAACATGCTGCTTGAAAACAGCCTTACACAAAAGAGTACATAATGCATGGTTTCGCTTATACTAAGATCAAGAACAGGCAAAAGCAATCTATGGTGACAGAAGTCAGAAGAGCGGTTACCTCTGGGGAGGGGTGGCTATAACTGCAAAGGGGCATGAGAGAACTTTACGGGTAATGGAAATGTTCTATATGATAGGGACATGCGTCATGTAAAATAGTCATTGAGCTGTACACTCAAAACTCTATTTTACTGTATATAAATTATATCTCAATAATAAATAAATAAATTTAAATAAAATTTATATCTCCATTTCAAAGTTTTTCCTTGAGACAGATTCCCACAAATAAGATTACTGGTTATAGGGCGGGCCTAAATCTTTTTCAGAACAAGACTGGTCAAGGGCATCAACAGTTTTATTGCCAGACGGCTTTCTGAACAAACTCATCAATTCACACTCCCACCAGTAGTGCACTGCTGATGAGACATAAAGTGAAACTTACCTTTCTTGGGAGCCCACATTTAGATAACCTGTTCAACGGCGTAAAAAGTTAGTTAATGTCTCTCTTTTGATAATTTAAATTATCACAGTCTCTCTTTTGACAATTTAAATCCCTATTTGACATACTGCATTCATCATCTTCAGAATAAATTCTCATAATTTAGTTATCCCTTGGCCATATCTATTCTGGCACAGATAATTTAACTTTGCCTTTAAAAATATTTTTTAATTTATTTAACCATTTTGTTCTCTAATTTGACTACAGGTTTCTTCATATTTTCCTTAAAATAAAAGTTTAAAAAACTGTCTATAATATTAGTATGAACTCAACCAATGTCAAGTATAACAAAAGTCTAACAACAAAATAATACAATAATAATGGACACGTCACAGGGGTAAAGGCAAAGAGAAAGGTTCTACTATGTGCTAGGGAGAGTGCTAAGGGCTTTACAAAAATAAATCTTATTTACTCTTCATATGAACCATGTAAGGTTGGTATTACTTCCTTTATTTTATACATGAAAAAGCATAGCTCCAAGAGATTAAGTAATTCATTGAGCCAAGCTTAAGGTCACATGAACTAGAAAAAACAAAGCTAAATTTTCATACTAATATGTCTGATATCATAGTCTATGTTTTTTCCCTTTATGTCACCCAGCTTCTCAAAAAGTAACAGGCACTTATCAATAAAATGAAGGGAAAAAACCACGTGATCATCTCAACTGATGCAGAAAAAGCATTTGACAAAATGCAACAAACACTCTTTCGTGATAACAACACTCAGCAAAGGAGGAATAGAAAGAAACTACCTCCAAATAAAAGCCATATGAAAAACCAACAGCAAACCTAATACTCAACGGCGAAAGAATGAAAGCAATTCCTCTAAGAACAGGAACAAGGCAAGGATGCTCGCTTTCACCACTTTTATTCAGCACAGTACTTGAAGTTCTAGCCAGAGCAGTTAGGCAAGAAAAATAAATACAAGGCATCCAAATTGAAAAGGAAGAAGCAAATTATCTCTGTTTGTAGATGATATATATCATCTTACACAGAGAAAATCCTAAAGACTTCACAAGTGTGCAGTCAGAGATTGGGACAATAAGATTGAATAAACTATTATATAACTTGGTGGGGGTCAATGTAGACTTGTTAGAAGAGGTGACAATTCAGCCGTGCTCCAAACAGCAGAAAGGATTTATCACAGAGTTTAAAAAGGCAGTCCTTGGGGCTGGCCTGGGGGCACAGTAATTGAGTTTGTGTGTTCCACTCTGGCAGTCCAGGGTTCGCCAGTTCAGACCCTGGGCGCAGACCTACACACCGCTCATCAAACCATGCTACAGCGGCATCCCACATACATAACAGAGGAAGACTGGTACAGATGTTAGCTCAGGGCTCATCTTCCTCAAGCAAACAAACAACGGCAGTCCAGGGTTAAGCAACAACAGGATAACAAGAAAAAACATTAATTATAAAAAACATACCAGACTAAGGCAAGATGTTAATGACAAGGGAAACTGTGGGGAAGTGAGGGAGGTACATGGGAACCCTCTGTGCTTTCCATTCATTTTTCTATAAACCTAAAACTGCTTTAAAAAATAAAATCTATTAATTAAAAAAGTTAAGTGTCAATTCTGTACTTCAAAGCACGTTCTGGGGTTTGTGCCTGGCCCAAGATAATCCCCTCTCTCTGACAAGACCGGACCTCTGGATCACATCTATACAGCTTATTTATTCCGTACAGCCTTGCCTCCACAGCCATAACTCAAAGACCAGGGTAGACACCTGACCCAAGCTGGAGTAATCAGACTCTCCAGGGATTTTTAAGTTGGATCTGAGAGATCTAAGATCTGAGTTTACCATAGGCCGTTTAGTTGAAGTAAAGTAATTCAACCTGTATCTCTATTTTACAGTTGAGGAAACTGAGGCATAGCTACGTTAAGTCACATGGTCCCACAATCAGTAAATGACAGCGCCAAGATCCAACCCAGGCCGGGGAGTTCCAAAGCCTGTGCTCTCAACTACTGTGTTAAAGGATGCTGTACTTTACAGCTGATTTGTAACCAATACTAAGACCCATTTTCAGGGGACAGATTTGAGACTCATTCTCCCACTTCCTCATTTGGCTGCCTCGTGATTAAACCCTCTCTCTGCTGCAATCTCGTCATCTCGGTGTTTGGCTTTCTGGACAACGGGCAAAAACAAACCTGGTTCGCTAACACTTTATTTTAAAATTTTTCCTTTAGAATGCTGTCTTCTGAAATGCCTAAATTTTCCATATGCCTTCAACCTAATACACTTGACATTTTAATACGCTTATTCCCAAATACCTGTCCTGATATTTGTCACATTGTGACATCCTGCACTTGCTCATTTCCCACTGCCAAGGAATTCCGGCATACGTACTTGTGAGATTACATACAGTATGTGTAACAAAGAAATGAGAATCATTTTCAAAGCTACATACAAACTAGTTCCATTATTTTACATGCATATGAAAAACACTCATAAATGTGACTACGGGTGTGAACTGACAAACTGCTAAAAAGGTGCAGATGAATCAGAAACTAGAAATCCAGTGCGAAGGGAACAGAGAGGCATTCCCCACGTCTTCGCCAAGCCTCAGTGTGCCCACATCCCTGCAGCTGCTCAGAAAGATTTGCTTTAATAAATATCAGATCTCTGCCAACAACAATGATGAGAGTCCTCTTTTTCCGCAAATACAATCCCCAGTCTGTTTCTCGAGGCTTCCTTCTGCTTTTTCCTGACCAATTCTTTCAATTAGCAATATCACTCTGAATTTCACACCTTTCTATGGGGAGTCATATAACAAAATACCAAAGAAAAAGGGCATTTCAAGACTGCAATATATTTATAAGAATCCTGAGGGGCTGGCCCCATGGCCGAGTGGTTAAGTTCGCGCGCTCCGCTGCAGGTGGCTCAGTGTTTTGTTGGTTCGAATCCTGGGCGCGGACATGGCACTGCTCATCAAACCATGCTGAGGCAGCGTCCCACATGCCACAACTAGAAGGACCCACAACGAAGGATATACAACTATGTCCTGGGGGGCTTTGGGGAGAAAAAGGAAAAAAAATTTTTTAAAAATCTTAAAAAAAAATAAAAAAATAAAAAGAATCCTGAGACTGAATTTAAAAAACAATGGAAGGCCACAAGTGAAGCAGAGCATAGTGGTCATGACTCCTAGAAAGTCTCCTCTCAAGTTGACATGGAAACACAAACACAGACAATTCCCTCTCTACAGAGCAGAATGAATAAATCAGGATTCTTGTCTCCTGCTCCCTCAACTCCATTATATTTTTAAACAACATACCCTTCCTTGTGAAATGCTTTGTTAGCGTAAAGATAAAAAAGCAACTAAGTTGACAGCTAAAATCAATAGAAAGGACTGGAACAATGGCCGTCTTAACCACAGCCAAATCAGTGACTGCTCAAGGCCATGCTATTCAACGTCCAGGAGAGGGAAAACGTGGCTATCTTCTTCCCCCAAGGATCTTCACCTACCAACACTCTTCAACTGAGAGCATTAGGCCTTCCTAAGCATGCTGATACTCAGCAAGCCATTTTACTTTTCTGCATTTTCCTTCTCTAATAAAAGGGATAATAATAATGACCACACAAACCATCTGAGAGTAAAAGAAAAGTCAATCAACTTTATAGAGGAATAATTACGAGTGTAAGCTCTGGATCCAGACTACCTGGCTTTCTAACATCATGGCTCCTTTACTTACAACCTCGACAAGTTACTTAACTTCTGCCCGCCTCATGCACAACATGAGGATAAAATAATGTTATCTCACTGACTATATAAGATTCAAACAAGTTAATAAATATAAGATGCTTAGAATAGTGTCAGGCTCATACAAAACACTCATTAAATTGTATTATTATTTTCTGAATCCGTATTTGCCAATACGTTATTTAAGAATTAAAGATAAAGTTACTGTTCAAAATAGCTTACATTTAATTAATGGCACTAACAGTAATAAAAGTTAAAGAAAATCTTTGTGTCAAAATAGTCTACCAATTATAAAATAATAATGAGCCCTCGATATAATTCAAACAGCTACAAATAAACTATGTAACCTACATTAGTGTAATTTATCAAGGAGGGCGTGATTTTACCCTGAAACTTCCACAAAGAGTTATCATTAACATTGTCAATGAAGTAAGAAAAGTAAAAATAACAAACACAAGTCCCACTTTCTCTCTCTCTCCACTCCAACCTTCTAATGGTTCCCAGAGGTTCATTATTTCTTTATCTTCAATAAATAAAAACCCGAATTATATATAATGATTCCATACTTGCTCTTTTTAACATTAGTTTTTGAAATACTAAAAATACGTTGGCATGAAATACAAAATTTCTGATCACTCATGAATGATGAGTGACTACACTCTTAGAGAAACTCATCTTGAGGCAAATTTACAGGATTGTTGTTTTTATGCTCCTTAGTAACTTACTACTTCCCAACTTTAGCCAACTGCTCAGTATGATTCTAAATTAAGCATCACCTGACTTTGCAGCTATTACGTTTGTCACAGCAAAAGAGAGCATGCTCTACTGGTCATCAACAGGGGACAGGTTAAATAGGCAGACCACACCACACAAGGGAACACCATACGGCTGTTAAAAAAAATGAAGCAGTGACAGGAATAAAATACAGAAGTACGTAAGTACTCATCTGGAATGATTTCCAAGATGTTTTATTAATTGGGAAAAGGCAAGGTGCAGAACACTGGGGAGGAGTATTTACTACCATTTACGGAAGGAAAAAAGCACACACATATATTTCCTTTGAAATGCAGAGAGTATCTTTGGAAGGATACACAGTAAGCCTGTATCAGCGCCGCCTGCAGGGAGGAAAAGGAAGACGAAATAGGTAGAGGATGGGAAGCAGTCTCACTTTTCTTACATACCCTTTTGATCCTTTTGAATTTTGCACCATGTAAAGGCGTTTTTAAAAATATATGAAAAGTCAACTTTTTAGCCCATTAAATGTGCCTAAGAATAAAACAACTTGAAACTATAAATGGTTGAAATCAATATAGGAGCCGGCAATGTTCCGCTAGGTATCAATCAACCCAGCGTCTGAGTTACGAGCACGTGCATCCAAGCTCTGCCTACGGCTGCACATGCTCGCTCAAAACATGCCTGAAGGCTCCAAATGGCTGCATTTTAAAATGAAAAAAATGACTAAATTTTGTTGATTATTTTTAAACTAGAGATCGAAAACACGCCGTTATCAGAGTTGGCAACATGAACTCCCAGAACACGCTCGGGAGCAGCTTGCCCGGTTTGGGGAAGACAGCTGACGCTGCAACAGGGATGCGCTGAGGCCACGCCCAGGCTCGGCGCAAGCGGTGGGTAAGGAGCCAGAGCCACGCCGGCCACGCTGCACAGGGCGCACGCCACGGCGGGGTCGGCGGCGCACTCTGCACGTCTCTGGGAATCCTCTCGTTTTTACAACAGAGCAACTGCTAAAACGACGTCTCTGCTAAGCTCCTAAGTGACGTACACAGTAACTTCTTTTATGACTTTAGAAACAATGCTTCTAACACTCAAAAGAAAAGCAAAATTACAAAAGAAACTTACAAAAATTAGTACTTTTTAACATTACTCAACATTACTAACAGTACACAATGCCTAAAAAGTGGAGGATGTCAAATAAATGTTTGTCAAATAAGTGAATTTTAGGGGCCAGCCAATGGCGCAGCGGTTAAGTGCGCACGTTCTGCTTCTCAGCGGCACCGGGCTCGCTGGTTGGGATCCCGGGTGCAGACATGGCAACGCTTGTCAAGCCATGCTGTGGTAGGCGTCCCACATAGAAAGTAGAGGAAGATGGGCATGGATGTTAGCTGGGGACCAGTCTTCCTCAGTGAAAAGAGGAGGATTGGCAGCAGATGTTAGCTGAGGGCTAATCTTCCTCAAAAAAAAAAAAGTAAATTTTCAAGTTACACGAAAAAAATTCCTTACTTATGCCCTAAAGAAATACTCTAATTCATCATCCCTTGCTTTGACTTTGCAAAATAGGTAAAAGATATTACCACTCTCATCTCAAAGTTGAGGGCTATGGAAAATAATTAAGAAAATGATAACGGATCACCTGGTTACGGTCCCTAATAATGAGAAATAATTTCAACAGAGATTACTGTAAGACTAAAATCTTTTTTAAAGAAAACAAAAAAAACTTTTACTGCTTTTTTAGTTTTAAACCTCAGACGAACCTCTCACAGATTTAGTAAAATAGTACCTACGCTATTGGCTGTACACATCACCACAGCCTACTATTAGAAAAGTAAATCTCTCAGAGGTGCAACCAACCCAGTTGTTGAGATGAGAGAAGCTTCTACTCTATTCTTCGGTTTTCTCATTTTTTTCCTCTGTCAGGTATGTGCTTAATTGGGACAACGTTTCAAACGATACTGTAGTAGCAGTTATATCACATAACAGACCTTTAGTTTTCTTGGCCAGGAATAGCCAGTCTGAGATTCTTATTCTATATCAGAAAAGCTGGCAGGAGTGATTTTTAAACACATTATTAAATTTGAACTCACTGAACTGCTAATTCTCTACAAAGAACATAAGAATGTTATCAAAACAATCTTGGCTACCATTGTCTCTACCTTCATATATAAATCTGCTGTTAGTTGTTGAATTTTGCTTTATTTGGCTTCATATCTTTTGTCTCATCTGATCAGCTTAAATTGATTCTGACCCAAATTGCAGACAACCCCTCCGTTTTACACGCATCTTTGTCACCTGTAAATATTTACTGAGTGCCCACCATAGACTCATTATGTACATACAAGGGACTGAGCAACAAGAAGGAATGATACTTGCTCCACTTCAACATGGGCAGACGTACTTGGTTAAAGAAAAACTTTATACCCTTTTTGGAGGGAAATTCTGCAACTTGTACCAAAATTTAAACTCTGCATCCTCAAACACACAAGGTTTACAAAATACTAGGCCAAACATACAAAGATACATGTAACAAGGACGTTACTGTTTCATTGTTTTCAACAGAAAAAAACTGAACATGTTAATGTCTGTCCATAGGTGAGCAATTAATAATATACATTTATGAAAAATACTACTTTGTGGTCATTAAAAAGAATAAGGTAAATCCAGAAGTACTAAACTGTAAAGTACTCTATGGCATTTTAGTTTGAAAAATAGACTCAGAATAGTTTTCTCAACAAATGGTTCTAGGGTAACTGGATATCCACATGCGAAAGGATGAATTCGGACCCCAAGCTCCCAGCACACACAAAAATTAACTAAAAATGGATCAAAGACCTACATATAAGAGCTAAAATTTTAAAACCCTTAGAAGAAAACATAGGAGTATATCTTTGTCAGCTTGTGCCAGGCAATGATTTTTCAGATACAACACCAAAAGCAAAAGGGAGAAAAAGAAAAATTAACAAATTGGACTACATCAAAATAAAAATTGCCTGCACTTCAAATGACACCATGAAGAATGTGACAAGACAATCCACAGAATGAAAGGTACTATCTGCAAATCATTTATCTGATAGGGACTTGTATCCAGAATATATAAAGAACTCTTACAACTAAGTAATAAAAAGACAAATAATTTAAAAATGGGCAAAGTAAATGAACAGACATTTCTCTAAAGATACAAGGATGACCAATAAGCACATGAAAAAATCCTTAACATTATTCATCATTAGGGAAACGCAAATCAAAACCACAATCAGATGCTGTATCACATCCACCGGGATGGGATAATTAAAAAGATGGACAATAACAAGTGTTGGTGAGGATGCAGAGAAATCTGAACCCTTATACATTGCTGGTGGGAATCTAAAACGTTGCATTTTGGAAACAGTCTGATAGTTTCTCAAATTGTAAAACAGAGTTAGCATATGACCCAACAACTTCACTTGGGTATATAAACAAGAGAAATGAAAATATATGTCCACACAAAGACCTGGACACTGATGTTCACAGCAGCATTGTTCATAATAGCCAAAAAGTCGAAACAACTCAAAAGTTCATCCATTAATGAATGGATAAACAAAACGTAGTATGGCCATACAAGAGAATACTATTCAGCAATAAAAAGGAATGAAGTACTGATATATGCAATATATAACAACATGAATGAACTTCAAAAACACTTTGCTAAGTCAAAAAAGCCAGTCACAAAAGACCACGTATCTTATGATTCCCTTTACATGAAATGTCCGGAATAGGCAACTCTATAGAGGCAGAAAGTAAATTAGTGGTCGTTTGGGGTCAGGAGTGAGGGAAGGGGGAGAGGGAATGGCTGTAAGTGAGCAGGTTTCTTTGGGGAGGGGATGTGATGGAAATGTTCTAAGATAAGATTTTGCTAATAGTTGCAAAACTCTGCAAATATGCTATGAACTACTGCACACTTAAAATGGGTGAATTTTCTGGTATGTAAATTACACCTCAATATAGCTATTAAAAAAATAAGGTTCAGAGCCAGCTCCGGTGGCCAAGTGGTTAAGTTTGGCACACTGCACTTCAGCAGCCCAGGTTTGGTTCCCAGGCGTGGACCTACACCACTCGTCTATCAGTGGCCAAGCTGTGACAGAGGATCACATACAAAATAGAGGAAGACTGGCAACAGATGTTAGCTCAGGGCAACTCTTCCTCAACGAAAAAAAATAATGAGATTCAGTGTACATACTGTATTTCAGCATATAAATATTACATATATTTTTGTAAGTGGGGAAAAAAGATGTCTACAGGCATAGAAGAATTCCAGATGATATACACAAACTGCTAACAATAGTTACTTGAAAGGCAGGGTGTCAAAAAAACTTATCCAAACCAGACATTTTTGAGAGTAAAAAAGAGTATTAATAATTATACATTTATAATTTAAATGTAATTAGTAATTACAACAGCAGTTGTAAACCAGAGAGACGAGGAGAGCACAACAGGAACTCTTCCCATATCCCATGTTTTGCTTTTGTGATTTTGTAGAACCAATCACCAATCATTATTTCCCTCCAGCTGATGGACTTATAAACAGCTTTTAAATTCTAATTTTGTACCTAATAATCTCTTATTGGCAGCCTGATGTTTATGTGGCTTAGTGCAGGCAATATTTCCATCAAGTGCCTCTAATAGCTGAAGAGAATGATTTCATGCTCAAATGAAACTGGGGAGAAAGGAGGGAGGTATAGACCAAAGAGATCATTACAGAACAACGTCTTTAGAACCGCAAGTTTCATCCCCAAAATTAATTTAATTTTGCATTCTACTCAATACTGTAACTGACTCTATTTCAATATAAAACCCCCAGGAATAACTATGACCTTCCAGGAAGAAACATTCTTATCTTGTGGCTCAGCACAGGGATCGCAAACTAGGACCTGTGTGCCAAATTTGCTGCCTATTTTTTGTACTGCCTGGTGCTAAGAATGGTTTTTCATTTAAGAAGTTAAAAAAACAGAAGAATATCTTGTGATATGTAAAAGTTATATGAAATTCAAATTTCAGTGTCTATAAATACAGTTATTGAAACAGCCACGCTCACTCATTTATGGCTCATTCCTTTATGTATTATCCACAGCTGCTTTTGCCTCACAACAGGGAAGTTGAGTAGCTGTTATCAGAAACCGTATGGCCCACGAAATCTAAAATATCTAGCATCTGGATTGGGGTCAAACTCCCCATTTAGAGAAGCATGGGTGCATGATCAGAGCACGTTCCAACACAACTCAGCCTCACAGAGCCTCACGTTTCCTCATCTACAAAATGAGGATGACACTTAATTCATAAAGTTACTGTGAGCATTAAATCACAAGGTTATTGTGAGCGTTAAATGAGATTTGGCCCACAGTAAGCACTCAATAAATGCAACTACTGCTATTGTATAAGAATTTTGCACTACAACTTTTTAAACACTACAAACAAATGTATTTCCTTATCTCCTCTTCGTTGACAAGACTAATAATATTATCACCTTTAAAAAACTTCTTTGTAAACAAAAAGTAACAAATGTTGGAGAGGTTGTGGAGAAAAAGGAACCCTCATACACTGTTGGTGGGAATGCAAACTGGTACAGCCACTATGGAAAACAGTATGGAGATTTCTCAAAAAGTTAAAAACAGAAATACCATATGACCCAGCCATCCCATTACTGGGTATCTATCCTAAGAACCTGAAATCAGAAATCCCAAGAGTCCCTTGCACCCCTATGTTCATCGCAGCATTATTTACAATAGCCAAGACGTGGAACCAACCTACATGCCCAGAAACTGATGATTGGATAAAGAAGATATGGTATATATACACAATGGAATACTACTCAGCCATAAAAAAAGACAAAATTGGCCCATTCACTGCAACGTGGATGGACCTCGAGGGTATTATGTTAAGAGAAATAAGCCAGTCAGAGAAAGACGAACTCTATATGACTCCACTCATAGGTGGAAGTTAACATATTGACAAGGAGATCTGATCGGTGGTTACCAGGGAAAGGGGGGGTGGGGGGAGGGCACAAAGGGGGAAGTGGTGTACCCACAACATGACTAACAATAATGTACAACTGAAATCTCACAAGGTTGTAATCTAGCATAACATTAATAAAAAACAAACAAACAAACAAACTTCTTTGTAAACAAAAAGTAACAAATGTTGGAGAGGTTGTGGAGAAAAAGGAACCCTCATACACTGCTGGTGGGAAGGCAAACTGGTGCAGCTACTATGGAAACCAGTATGGAGATTTCTCAAAAAACTAAAAATAGAAATACTATATGACCCAGCCATCCCACTACTGGGTATCTATCCAAAGAACTTGAAGTCAACAATTCAAAGAAACTTATGCACCCCTGTGTTCATTGCAGCATTATTTACAATAGCCAAGACGTGGAAGCAACCTAAGTGCCCATCAACTGATGACTGGATAAAGATATGGTATATATATATATATATACACACAATGGAATACTACTCAGCCATAAAAAGGATACAATCGTCCCATTCACAACAACATGGATGGATCTTGAAGGTATTATGTTAAGTGAAATCAGCCAGATAGAGGAAGACAATCTCTGTATGACTCCACTCACATGAGGAAGTTAAACATGTGGACAAAGAGAACAGATTAGTGGCTACCAGGGGAAAGCGGGGGTGGGGGTGGGCACAAAGGGTGAAGGGGTGCACCTACAACATGACTGACAAACAATAATGTACAAGTGAAATTTCACAAGATTGTAAACTTTCATAATCTCAATAAAAAGTTAAAAAAAAACTTCTTTGTGGCCCTTCTAATGTTGGAAACCTAGACATTTCTAGAATTCTCTTTGTATTAAATAAATCTTCAAAAACCTGAATTTTTACTGATATTGAAACATTGATGGGGCCGGCCCATGGCAGACTGGTTAAGTTCGCACACCTCACTTCGGTGGCCTAAGGTTTCACTGGTTCAGACCCTGGTGTGGACACGGCACCACTCATCAGGCCATGCTGAGGCGGCGTCCCACATAGCACAACCAGAAGGACCCACAACTGGAATATACAACTATGTACTGGGGGGCTTTGGGGAGAAGAAGAAGGAGGAAAAAAGAAGAGCAGGAACAGATCTTAGCTCAGGTGCCAATCTTTAAAAAAAAAAAAGATGTCACGTTGCCAGGTACAGTACAGTTCCACTTAGTAAATCAACTACTGTGTGCCAGAAACTACATTAAATCCTTTACACATTTTCTCATCTAACTCTCACTTTTTAACCTACAATCCCACTTTACAGAGGCATCTGAAACTCAGAGATGAAGCTCCTCGCTCAAGGTCAGACAGCTGTTGGTGAAAGGGCTGGGGCTCCCCCACAAGTCTCACCACCAACTATCGCAGCAGCTAACCTGCGCCGCCGACCACACATATTCACATGGTCAGCAGAGTCTGGAATTTCATTATTATGGTATTTCAGTAAGTCTGCCAAGAATCTTTTCAGTCAAAACGCCAGTTCATCTGCTATTTTACGTAGCAGAATTTTCAAGCCAGTGAATGGACTGTGAAGAGGCCCTTAGGAGGAACTGCCTATAGTGTCCATAGTGAAAAAGAACCACCAGATTTCACTGTCTGAACGATCAGTGATGGGTAGTTGGGTCAATAGCTATCAATAAAACAATTTTCTCTAAGTCAACTGACAAGTAGATTCACCTTGTCCAAATCCTAAATGTCAACATTAGCAAGCCATATTTTCCCATGTACTGAGCATCCAAGAACACATTTGGCTAGAACAAAACATTGTTTCTGGGAAAAGGCACAGAAAGATCAAATTAGAACTGCCAGAAAGGACTCCTTTGAAATCTACCCTTCCTCATCTGAGCAGAAATGTTAGTATTCTAGGCTCAGCTGTCTTCTGCTTGAATGCCTGCCACAATCTGGAACTAATTTAATTGAAGCTAGGGAATGAAAATCCATTTCCTACGAGGTCCATTTAGTAGAGACAATCAGAAAGAAGGGAGCATTGCTTGGGGGGAGAGAGAGAATCAGAAGGAAAAGTTGGCAACTGATTAGATCATTCATTTGATCTAAAGAATGCTCCAAAGAAGGAAGCAAGGGAAATTACTTGAGAGTGAACCCCTGTTCATTTCACATGCCCCACATAGCAAAAGCAACAGCATTCTTCTAAGTGAACCAAACAAAATTATTTAAAATGTATGATTTGATCCCAAAGTTAAAGAATCCATTTATTCTTTTTATTTTTTCTGCCTTTTCTCCCCAAATCCCCCCAGTACCCAGCTGTACATTCTAGCTGTGGATCCTTCTAGTTGTGGTATATGGGACGTCGCCTCAACGTGGCCTGAAGAGCGGTGCCGTGTCCGTGCCCAGGATCCAAACCAGCGAAACCCTAGGCCACCAAAGTGGAGCACATGAACTTAAGCAGTTGGCCACGGGGCTGGCCCCCCATTTATTCTTTACAGATTTTAAAAGGCACATTACTCAGAATCTAAACTCATTCTACCTTTTGCCTGATTCTCCCTTCCTAAGGGGTTGCATTTTCTCTCTTCAGGAATGTTACTTATTTCTCTCTTTTTTGTGTAAAGATGAAGGTACATTCTTTTGCCTAACAATACCAAATATTTCCACTCCCTTTGCACTGAATGAAATTAATACTAATTAGTACTTTGCTAAAAATCTCTGATTTCTTCAACTGCTTGCCCTAAAAATAATTCAAATGTAATCAGTATCAGTTGTTATCATTATATGCACAAATGGCATCCAGAACATCTGTAACAGGTATTTTGATAATAGGGGAGAAAAAGAAAAGAGACTAGAAATCAAAAGCCTGGATTTTACTTCTGGAGATATCATTTACTTGTCATGTGACCTTAGGTCTATCACACCCTTTCTGAGCCTAAATTTCCCCATCGATAAAATGAAGATAATGACAACAGCCCTGTTTTCTTCAGTTAAGAAGCTCAAAAGAGCTCAGGTATGTGAAAGCACTATGAACTCTGCAAAGGATACACAAAAGTAAGCCATTATTATTGATCATTCTATCTCGACAGATTGTTCCTTTTTAAGCTTATGAACTTCACTCAGTCACAACACTCCTCTCTACTTTGCCTCTAACTTATGTGACATGTCAAATTGATATAACAAAAGCGCACTATGGGGGGCCCGGTGGCACAGCGGTTAGGTTCGCATGTTCTGCTTCGGCGGCCCGGGGGTTCGCCGGTTTGGATCCTGGGTGCAGACATGGCACCGCTTGGCACGCCATGCTGTGGTAGGCATCCCACATATAAAGTACAGAAAGGTGGGCACGGATGTTAGCTCAGGGCCAGTCTTCCTCAGCAAAAGGAGGAGGATTGGTGGCAGATGTTAGCTCAAGGCTAATCTTCCTCAAAAAAAAAAATCACATTATGTTTTACTAGGGAAACAAGTCAATCCTCTATTAAATGTGTTTCTTTCTAAAACCTAAAATCAAAGGCAAACTATAGATTTATTGAAGTTTCTTCCTGCAAAGCTAAATAGCAATGATTCATTTTTCAGGAAGCTTGTCTGAAAAATAATTCTTGTTTTCTTCTTACAGTCTTATTTCCTATACATTATCACAGAACAAAACTAAAACTTGAAGCAACTATGGTTCATACGCTAAAAATACATACTGCCCATGATAAAAGTAGATATCAGAGTTTAGATCATCATACTCTATCCTAAAACTCAAAATCACCCAATTTTAAGAGTGAGAAAGGAACATTAAGAGAATATTTAATACAGAGAGAATATCATGGAAGACCCCTTTAAGAAACCTACCAACGAACGACCTAGGTGACATGGAGACAATGAGAAAAGAAGACACTTTTCCCTGAATGTCATTTGTACCTTTTGAAATTCAAGCCACGTCCAGTTTAAAAATGTATGTTATTTTATTAATTCGTTATAAATCATTGAGGGAATCCAAAGCCCTCATTTTCTAGAAGAGAAAACTGAAGCCGAAGAAGAAGATGAGCTACTCAGTATCACACTGCTGGAGAGTGAAAAGGCCGGGCCTAGAACTCAGGGACCCAGTGGAAGCTTCCAGTGTTTTCCCCCTCACCACAATACCATGTGGTAAAACAGGAAACGTCATCTTATAAACAATGAAAGCACTACTACAATCCTTTTCAGAACTGTGGTCTTCCCAAGTCCTGGTGACTCATATGATTACAATGCTAATCAGGAACATTTTTGTAGAAGTTCTATGGCCAAGGGACAGAGACGACAACCCTCGCTATCAAGACTCACACCAAGCATTAAGTGAGTTAATAAAGACAGCGTGTGGGGCAGCGTGTGGATAGTGTGTCTTTTCTCAGGCATAAGTGGATTCAAGCTTTAACCAGACTAGAAAAATGTTGCAGCTTTCATTATTACTAACAGTAAGGCTGTGTGATGAGGCAGAAGAGATTTAATAGTTACAAAGAGCTTATTCCTGGTGAAGCGACTCAGAGGATATTACGCAAAAGAAGACTAGGTGAAATTCTAGTTTGAAAGAAGCCTTACCAATTCCGCCGTGGAGCTACTCTCAAACAGGAGAACTAAGGGAATCATCAAGGCCCCTCTGAGTCCCCAAATCCTCAAATACAGAGAAGCAAGGCAGCTTCCGCTCCTCTAAGCAATCCAAGCATACTTTCCCTCTTGGTAAGAAGAAATATTAACTTTTTCTTGTAAAGGGCACAAATGCAAGGAAAACAGCCGAGTCTCCACAGGAAAGGATAAGAGAAGCCAAAAATGAAACTATTCCAAAAAATATCTGAGCCTGCCTGCTTGGAACAGAAGGATCTTGGAAGAAAGGAAATGTATTACAGGGAGTGTTCCTTCTTTCCTCGGTCTGTACACAGCCTTACATTTGGAGAAACACACACATGTTGGCTGTAATCAGCCCTTTACTGTAGCTTTTAATATTTGCCAAACATACGGTGGTCATATACTAGTTAATCTAAGTATTTTTAAGCGCTGGTAAGTCTGTTTGCCAACAATTAACTGATCTGATGAAACATTTAAAAAAGAGAACACAAGAGATGATAACAAGCCTGGCCAAGACATAACTTTCAGCCACTGCTGTTCATATTTCTAAAGAGAAATCATGGCATATGGATAAACCACAGACTAGGACTTTCTTAGTCAACTCTGAGTCACAAGGTTACACCACATTGAGAGAGGTCTCTCTCACCACACCTTCAATTTTCTATCAGGAACAAAAGGCCAGGGGGAGCCCAAGTTCTAGTCCTAGCAAACCACTGTCACCTCCAGGGAACCTCTAATCCCAAACGCCTACCCACAGCAAAGGTCCTGAGAGCGTTCTTTCAAATTCCTTCTCCAATTTCCACTGAATATTTCAGATATAGGACAAATATTTGGAGTTTATTTGTTAATATTTTCTACAGTAGTCCCCCCTTATCCACGGGGGATACCTTCCAAAACCCCCAGTGGATGCCTGAAACTGCAGACAGTACCAAACCCTATAGACACTACTTTTCCCTCACTAACGGGCTAACAGGCCCGCAAGTATACACAGTGGATGCCTGGACAAAGGGATGATTCACGTCCTGGGTGGGACAGAGCTGGACTCCTCCAGGTTTCAGCACTCAGAATGGCGTGCAATTTAAAACTTATGAGTTGTTTATTTCTGGAATTTTCCACTTAATATTTACCCACCACGGTTAACTGAAACCAGAGAAAAGGAAACCATGGATAAGGGGTGACCACTGTACTTCATTGAAAATAAATCTGCCTCATGGTGAAAGATCACATAACTAAAAGAAGAAAAGAAGTTCACAAGAAACTTAGAAGTCAGATGTTATCTTTCACATTGAAGGGTATTAATACCAAAAACTCTACCAATGTATTTCATCAAAACCATTAAAGCCAGAAAAGCAAGAGCTATTCCTCTCTCTCTCAGCAACAAATGAGTTCAGCAGCGCCAGAAGCTGCACTATTATCACCTGCAGCAGGAGAAACACTTGGTGACTCACACATTCCCCTTGGATGTCAATTTTAAAATTAAAGAGCTCGTTTCTTTGGGAAGAAAAAAAGCAGACAAACTTTTAAATTATCCCTTTAAACTTCAGGTCCGATAAATTAAAAACCATGTTGCCTTTTGGTCTCAATTTCAAAGTCAATTCCATTTCTTTTTTCCAAAATCATGAGTCATATCAAACGCCTTGTACCCATGAAATTTACTCCCTGAAATTCATTCAATTAAGATTTATTGAGTGACCACAACTGAACAAACACCATCTGAATTCAACGAAGATGCTGAATTTTAACTTTATCTCCTCCTACCACTTCCATATTTATACTTGTAAACCTAGAATATTTTTCTCTCGACTTAAAAAAAAAAAAAGAGCAGCCAACAAATTTCACAGAGCGCAGCTCTTATGTAGAAACCGAATGAAAGAGAAAAACGGGTGTTCTCTACCCCGACGCCTCCTTCGTGACACTGCTTTTAAATGGTTTAGAATTGTTTACATATCGACTGGTCTAAATATCAGACTAAGTCTTCACACGCTAAATGTTTATTTGCTATGGTAATGGAATAAAAAGTAGGGAATACAGTTAGCGTGCATGATTTACATCCTCAGACAAAGCCAAAGTTTTAAGCCAATGATTTCACACCGCTCCCTATTCACTAGCTAACGAGAAATTGACAGGCTGAGATTTCGGATCGTTTTATTTCCCAGACTCTCCCTCCGGCGGAGGCAGGAGAAAAGGGGCAGGGCGGAGAAAGAGGAGCACCAACAAGGGGCATGGTACGCTGCAAATACGACAGACAATCCTGAATGAGAGAGAATTACTATGAAGCAGACAGCAAAAGAAGACTAGCTTTGCATTTTCAGCCGTCGGACTCTGCCGCAGAACTCAGCACTGCCTGCCAACGCAACGGCATCAGAGCAAATTATTAAACGCCACCCACAACCTTCCGCTCCAACCCCCGGGAAAGACTTGGTCCACCTCCGTGATGACACTGCTCGGCAGCGCGAGGGGCAGGGTAGCGCATGTCGAGCGAGCGAGGCCCACCGAGCGCAGGACGAGCCCTCGAAAGCTCCACGAGTTTCCCAAGCAGGGGTCCGAGCACGAAGCGCCCACCCGGCGCAGGCCGCACAGCCGCCGCTCCCCCGCACGGGGGTCCTCCGCCGCGGGACGCTCCCCGAGCGAGCCCACCGCCCTCTGGCTCCAGAGCTCCCGAGGGACCGCCGCGGTCTCCGTGCCTGCGCCCCGCTCGAGACGAGACCAGCCGCCACCCCTCTCTGACCTGTCCCCGCGGGATCCCAGCCGGCAGCGCGACGCCTCCATCCCCGCCGTTGCGGCGGAGGCAGCCACCGCCCGGCTCGCGACGCCGCCGCTAGGGTGGCAAGCCTGGCCGGCAGCCGGCCCCGCCCCTGGCAACGCACCCCGCACTGTCGCCGCCGCCCATTGGCCCACGTGCCGCCGCCCCCTCCCATTGGCTCCGGCCGCCTGGCGCCGCGGGGGGGTTGCTAAGGGCGGAGGCGCGGCGGTGGGAGGTGCCCGCGCTGAGCGGGGCTGGCGCGGGGCGCGGCGCCGGGAGCGGGCCGAGGCCGGGAGCGTCTCCGCAGCTGGGCGGCCGGTCCGTCCGACCAGCCGCCCGTCCCCGCGCCTCTGCCGCCTGTACCCGGAGCCCACCCGGAGCGCTGCAACGTCGGGACTGTCGCAGCTCTGCCGGCTGCCTCGCAAACCCGTCCCTTCCCTGACACCAGGGCCTTGCTGGAGAGCCCCGCTTGTCCCCTCTCCAGCGGCCACTCCCAGTTGAATGCATCTTTCCTATTGTTACCTGGCCTTGACTCAACGGAACAAAACTCCTTCAGCCTCCCGACTCCAGCCCAAGCTTTTAGAGCATTCCAGACCTTCTCTACGGACTCTCCTGACAATCTTTTCCATTACCTCTCTCTACAGCCTGTGGACTGTCAGCAAACATCCACGTCCCACCTGGAGATCCGCTACGTAAATCTTGTCGCCAGCCATCACTTCCTTCCTCCCCACCGACTTACACAAAGCGTTACGGTCCCCACAAAACATCCCGAGTTACCGCACACTGACTTCAGGCTACAGCATCCCGAGGTCAAAGTTGTTTCCACGTTGGTTTTGAATTCCTAAGAGGCATAGAACTTGGCACAAGCGAGGAGAGCAGAGCCCGGCCCCGCTGGGTCAGCCCCACCCACTGTGTAACCCCGGGCACGGGTCATTATCTGTGCTTCAAATTCCCGTCTGTAAAATAAACAGAATCCCCCCCCCCCATTCATTAAAGCTGAATGAATGGAGTTGAATGAGATGCTATTGGTATTGGGGAAAGGACAATGGAAACATGCTGTTGACTGGCAGTCCTGCATTAATTACAAGGAGTATTCTCTGAAACGTTTCCACATTTATTTACGTACATTCCAAACAGTTACTACAAGAAATCATTTTCCCACCCTATTTAATATTTAGAGATTTCTTCTGTTGGAAGTAAAAGAACACAGCAAACGGAAGTAACACACCTCTGACCCTCCAGCGCCCCTGAGCCACCGTATTCACTGCCACAGGCCTGCTGCCCCCTCCTCCTCTTGGCCTCTCAGCAGATGAGCCAGGTTGCAGAGGCCGCGGCGCAGCTACACAAAGTCACAGAATTTGTTTTGATTTTTTCCATCCATCAGGTCATAGAGGAAGCTGCCACTGAGCCTGACACAGAGTTAGTCCTCAGAAATGTGGCATGAATTAGTTTGAATGAGGTGACTAAAGGATTAACGAGGAGTGGTTAAAGGAAACGATTAAGAAAGGCCTGTGGAGGGGCAGTCAGAAGTAGGGTTCTCTAAAAGCTTTCTGTAACCACTTACTTACATACATTTTAAACAGTTCCCACAAGATATTTTAAAATTTTAAACAGTTAATACAAGAAAAACATGAAGTGAACGGTTTATGACTAAAAACTGTTTATGATATATAAAAAAGCAAATCTGGGAATTGAATTCCCTATGACTCCAGGCCTCTAGTTAAAATATCTTTATGTATTGACGTTATTGGTATTATTTCCATTTTATTCTATTGATGTGCTGTCTTGTGAGCCAGAAAAGTGACTTTAGCAACTCTGAAAACCAGCAATCAATTCCTTGAGATTACTGTTATTTGAGAAATCCAGTTAGTTTTGCACAAGGAACTGGCTTTTGCTCAGCTTCCCTCTCTCCCTGAGGTAAGTGAACAGGTGCCGCCGTCTCCTCCACGTGACCTTTATCCCGTACTTCTCCTCAGGGGTGTCTTGCACCAGAACAGGCCCAGGCTCCGGGCTCATGGGGGTCCTAGGGTGAGGGGAACAGCCTGGAAGGCTGTTTCCTCCCTGATCTGGGTCAATGGGGCGCTCCTTCACAGAAGATGACTCTGGGGTCAGGATATCAGGTGGAATGAACACAAACGGCAAGTTTTGAAGTTCATGTGCTGACAGCTCCCCCCAGCTCTGGGGACTAAGCATTGGAACTAAGGGTCTTCTGGAAGGGTCCTTTCCTGATTGATTGGGGCACTCTCTGGTTAAGGGGATCCCAAGTGCGGCTGAACTGGAAGAAGACTGTGGACTCTCAAATGTTAGATGTGGAAACTTGGAGGTGGTTGGTTTTCGACTTGAATGTCTTGCCTGGTCTCGGTGATGACGTTTCCGCTTGGCTGGGAACCAGCTTTCTGCTGTTGCATCAAACTGAGGTGATACCTAAAGACCAAAAAAAAAAGGTGAGGGGAACCAACAACCAAGTACAAACCCGAGGAAGGCAATTACTCCAATGGCCAGAATCCTAAATGGGGGCCCACTATGGTAATGGACACCAAACAAAAACATCTGTCTAATGGGATATTGATGGAAAGAGATATGAGCTTTGGGCCAGTCATTCAATCTGTCTGGCTTTCACTTTCCTCATGTGTAAGGAAGGGGACAATGCCTCTTCACTTTATCACACCGGACGGCTGCAACTTGTTTAAGTACCTTTAAACTGACGGCAGAGATCAGCAGTCCTACTCCCCACCGATCCCCAGCACCCAGCAGGGTGCCGGGCCCCAGGGAAGGCCCCTGGCAAAGAATGAATGGCCGAATGCAAGAATACTGAGCAAGACCACGTTTGGAAAGCAACTAGCATAGGGCCTGGCACATGATGAGTTCTCAAGAAACGTTCGTTTCTCCTCTCATCCCGAGGATTCTAACATTTAAGTTTCTTCTATGATCGTGAAGCGAGTATCACGGTTCTTCCAAGCCATCCCGAACAAGTTAGTTTATGAAGGACTCTACTCAGAGTTTCTGCTTTTTTCTGGCCCTTTTGCTGTCCTACTTCCCTGACATACAGCAGCCATATTCTCTCCCCAGGGCTTTTAAACTGTCCAAACATGACATATGCCATTCCTGTGGCTGTTCTTCAAGCTCAGTCCATTACACACTATGCAGAGCACTGCGCCAACCGCCTCTCACATGAAGCTCAGGGAACAGCCTCATTTGCACTCGTTCTGCCAGCTCCTGAGTAGTGAAACTCTTATAGTGATCTCTCTCTGAGGAATGGGGGGAAAGACTCCGATCCAACCACACCATGCCTCAGTTTGAACTAAGAAAAGAAGATACGCCGGAGAAGATGGCTGATGATGGACCAAAGAGTACCTTACCTCCCTGTCCCTGCCCCCATGAATCTTCTTATTCTTTGCAGGCCCTGGCTCAAGGGGCAGAAGGGTCAGCATTGTGAGAAGCCTAACAGAGTAGAAGTCAAAGTAAGAATCCATGGCCTACCCAGGAAGTGATGGCGTTGTGGTCAATGGGCTTGCTGGGCACCTGTCTAGTGTGCGTGAGTGGAAGCTGGGGAGATCCATAGTGGTGTTTGGGGCCCTCCAGTGGTTGATGGTGGAATAGCAGCTGGGCTTTCTGGCAACTTTGGCGGCGTTTTCTTCTGGGAGGCATCAAGTGGTGAATAAAGAGCAGTTAGTAACCACATCGTGCTGGTTGTAGTCAGGTCAAGGGAGTGGCTCCAATTCCAACCCATGCCTGCAGAGAAGAAACAAACGGTGGGAGAAAGTAATTCTGATGATTCCCCAGCTTTTCCTCATCCCCTGCCAGCCAGTTCTACTCTCAGCTACCACCCCTACCTCGTGACTGTGGGTGCACAGCTTCCTGTACACACCATCAAGTAAAAACATGTGGTTCACATTCAATGACATTTGCTCAGTGGGCATTTATTGAGCAAGTGTTCAGCACCATGCTGGGCGGTGGGAATTTAAAGATGAATAACCATTTATTCTATGATCGTTTATTGAGTGCCAACCACTTGCAGAAACACAAAGGTCAGACTGTCCCTGCCTTCAAAGAGCTGAGAGTCTAGCAGAGGGAGACAGACAATTAGAACAATGGGAAGAATGCTTCCACTCCTCCCAGGGGAGGCTTTCCAGAGAGGGTGATACCTGACCCGGGTGTGAGGGCTAGGGAAAGCCAAAGGCAGGGCGGGCACCGAGGAGCAGCACGTACAAAGGCAGACGCACGAAGGAGCACTGTGGATTCAGGAAATCACGGACTCCATATAGCTGGACACGGCGTACGGAAGATGAATGGCAAGAATTGAGGCTCGACGGGGAGTCAGGGTCGGGTCAGAAAACCACAGGCTATATGGTTTGGGCGTTAGCCCAGGTGGTCATTGAAGACTTTCAAGCAGAAGGGTATGATCACACTTGGATTTTTTTTAACTTTTTACCCTGGATAATTTTGAACACACACCAAAGTAGCGTGAATACTACAGTCAGCCCCATGTAGCCACCACCTAGCTCCAACCACCATCAACCCATGGCCAATCCTGACCCATCCAGACCCCTATCTACTTCCCTACCCCTGCACTGTTTTGAATAAAATATTATATTCCTAGTTATTATGTCATTCCCATTAACATAACTAATATACATACATACATATATCTTAATATTATCAAATATCCAGAAGGGTTCAAATTTTCAACTGTCTCATAAATGTCATAATTGGTTTTTTGTTTGTGTTTGTCTTTTAGACAGATCATCCTGGCGACAGTGTGAAAGGAGAGACCACGTACCCTGGAAGTAGGGGGACCAGTTTCAGGAGGTTACTGTGTTACCTAAGTGAGAATGATGGGGCCTGAACCCGGGTTGTCAGGGGAGATGGGAGGCTGGAGACAGAGGCAGGGTCAATAGGACCCGCAAAGTAATAAAAAGTCTGAAAAAGTGGCCATTGAACCTAGTAACCAGATCAACTTTAGTAAGAGCTTTGACAAGGGAATGGTGGGACAGAGGTCTGAATGCAATTCGCAGGGAGGTAAACAGGAGGTGCAGCTGAGCATCCTGGAAAGTCACACAACAGGGCAGATTGGCTCCACTATACATTCATAATTCATTCAATCAGTCAACAACAAAAAAGTAACATACTCTGACTGAGGTTACTAAGCAGTGGAGATACAAGTAAAGAAAAAAAGAAGAACAAACTCTCCACCCTTGGGGAACTAAATTTTTAGGGAGAACACAGGTAATAAATACATCTGTTTGTTCATTTATTCATTCAACAAATATTTATTGAGTGCCTACTGTGTGCTAGGCACTGTTCCAGGTGCTGGAAATATCCACCAGAGAACAAAATTAAATCCTTGTTTTCATGGCGCTCACATCCTAGTTGGAAAGTGATAAAAGGAACAGAGAAAAATCAAACAGGATAAGGCATTGAGCTGGGTGCTGTTTCAGACAGAGTTGTCAGGGAAGCCCATGTGAAAAAGTGATACTTGAGCAAAGACCTGAATGAAGAAAGGAGAACAAGCAAACAATAGAAAGATGTGAGTGAAGAATATTCCAGGCGAGGAGAATAGTCAGTGCAAAGACCACAAGGTGGGAAGACATCTGACTCGTTCAAGAAACAGTAAGATCAGCATGGCTGAGCCGGAAAGTAGTGGGAGATGAGAACCAGCTCAAATGACACAGGGCTTTACAGGCAAGGTTAAGGACTCTCGACTTAATTATTCTTAGCGTGATAGGAAGCCACTGAAAGGTTCTGGACAAGGAAGTGACATAATCTGATTTATACTTTCAAAAGGTAAGTCTAGGTGCTTTATGAGAAAAGGTGGGTTGGGGAGAGGCGGATGGAGAAAGGAAGCAGGGAGCCCAGTTAGAGGGCTGCTGTAGGAGTCCCTGGAGAGATGACAGTGGCAGCAACGGCTACAGTGAGAATGTTGAAATTAACCAGCCTCAAAGGACACACGTTGTTCAGCAATCTGACCATGTTTCCTCGATCAACTCGGTTTCCACAAAGATTATCTTAAAACTTTTCCACTTTCTTAAAAAAAACTTCTTAAAACTCCCCTTCTCGATAAATGACCTTACTTCTCACTTCACAAAGAATAAAGGAGACATCAAAGGAAATTCTCTCGTTTTCCAGAAATCAAACATACAAACCCACACAGCCCTGCACCCACCCTCTTTCTCTCTGCTGTAACTAGAGGTCAGTCCCTTTTGCTGTCTAAGGTGCTCTCCTCTCGCTGTGCTTTGGGGCCGTCCTCACTCTGTATACCTTTCTTAGGCAATCATCTGCTCACATCTCAATAGCCACCCAGAAGTAGACGACGTAAGTATTTATATATTCAGCTTAAAATTCTCCATACCCAGGACCCATATATCCCACTGCCTACTTGACAACAGCTAGATGTCTCAAGTGCACCTCAAATTCAATACGTTTAAAACCGACTTCATGAACATTTCCCCTGCACCCCCTCCACTAAAGTGATCATCTTCCAGGGCCCTTGAATGGTATCATCATTCGTCCAGCTATGCAGCCAGAAAGCTTGACATTGGCCTTCCCCTCTCCAACCCAACACCAAGCCCTGTCAATACTCCCTCTTGAACGTCTTCAATAATGCCCCTTTCTCCCCTCTCTCTCTACCTCTCCCCACCCTCCTTCCCTGCCACTCTTCAAGTTCCAACAATTCTGGCCAGGAGAATTGCAGTAACCTAACTGGTCTACCCTAATCCACTCTGGCACCCCCTGCAGAGGGACCTTTTAAAAATGCAAATCTGATCTTGACTCACTACTACGGAAAATGTTTGATTTTTGGATAAGGACAGAACCCCTCAGTTATGGCTAAGGTCCTGCTTCCTCTGGCTCCAGCTTCGTCTCACACCACACTCCGTTGAGGTCTCTTAGCTCAAACCCCTCAGCTATCCTTCAGCCTTTGTCCACAACACGCTTCCTCCTGCCACACAGCGTTTGCACACATTATTCCCTCCGCTTTGAGGGTTTCCCTCCCTTCTTTGCATAAAGGCGTCCGATCTCAGACCAAGCTTTAGTTCATCAGAAAAGTCTTTCCCGACCTATCAAAGTCATCACTGACCTCTAACTTATCACTTCACAACTGTAGTTCTCTATTTGCTTATTTGATTCTTTGAAACGTCTGTGCTCCTCTCCTCCCATCAGGCAAGCTCAGGACAAAGGCTCTCCTCGCCACCGCGTCCTAGCGGGGCCTGGCACACAGTAGGTGCTAGACAAAATCTGCTGGGTAAGTTAATGAATACAGTGCTGCCTTACATAACAGACTGGCTGCGGCGAGGAGACAGATCAGTAGGTGAAGACTCGGAGCGGAGGTGGGGCGTAGGGAGTGGTGTAATTGTTTAAGATGGAGGGAACTCGAGCAAGATTACAAGCTGTCCTCAAAGAACTCTCCGTCCAGTCGGGGGACCAGACGACCGCAGTCGGGGGGAAACGGAGAACAATCTCTCCAATGAGGAAGCCGCCCAGGGTGGACTCGAGGGAGGTGGGGAGATGCCGAGGGGGACGGAGAGCAGTGTCGCCGGGGTCACCCGGAGGCGACTGGGGGCGCAGGAGGGAGCAGGCCGAGGGCCGGCCCCGCATCCCCAGCCGCCCCCGCCGCCCCGCCGGCCCGGGCCCCGACCGCGTCGCCCCTCGAGCCGGCAGCCGCCCGGCCTTACCCGCCTGTGCGCCGCGCCGCTCCTCCCGGCCGCGCCGCGTTTGAGCCCCGAACGCGGAGACAGGGGCCGGCGCCGATTGGCGGCGCGCCGTCACGTGACCGCAACGCTCCGCCGGCGCCAATTTCAAACAGCGGAACAAACTGAAAGCTCCGGTGCCGACCCCACCCCCGGCCCCCGGCCCGCACCCCCTCCCCTCCCGGGATCCCCCGGGGTTCCCCACCCCTCCCGCACCGCTGGGGACCCGGCGGGCCAGGCGCGAGTCCTGCCCGGGGACCCGGCTCGGCCCCAGCTTGGAGGAGCCCGGACCCGCCCTAGGAGCCATAGCCCAGCGGCGGCTGCAGTCGGGAGGTGAGCGGGCCGGAGGCGTGGAGTCCAGGCCGGGCCTTGGCAGAGGCAGGAAGCAAGGTCTCGGGCGCCGAGGTCAGGGGGTCTAGCACCAGGGCGCAGGCAGGAGTGGAGGTCTGGGACCGCACGGGAAGGAGGTCTGAGCGGGGGTGCAAATTTTTTCTACATCCAGCCTCCTAGCCTTATCCTCACTTCTTTCCCAAAGCACCCCTTGGCTGGCCTTCCCTGGAAGTTTGACCTCTGCACCGTGCCCGCTGTCTTGGGAGGGCCAGCGTGGCAGACTGTGGCTGGGATGAAGATTGAGCTCATTCTGCATTAAATCAAAGACAAACCTGCCCACACACTCCCCTGCTCCCAGGTGCTCTCACCACTCTGCAACACTACCTCCACTCCACCCTTTTACAGAGCTCTTTTCCTGGTTCTTGAGAACCCGCTGAAGTTCCCCTGATCGGGATGGGGATGGGGTCAGAGGAGTCACTCTGGAAGTCTCCTGGGCTAGATAAAGTGTTCGCAATGATAGGAAAGAGGCTGGTCAGAGAGTGGAGAGGAAAATTAAGCCTTGGACCAGGAAGATATCTTTTGGGGGTGGGGAGGGAATAATAGTATCTACTGACTGATGGGGGGAGGGAGGGAGGCCTGAAGAGATAGGAGGTAGAAGTAAAACTGAGATTTGAAGGTAGAGGAAACCTAGATATAAAGGAAAGGGAGGAGGCAGGGTGGGGAGGGCCTGTGAACTCTGAGCAGACGGCAAGTGTCATATGAGTGTGACAGTCACTTTTAGGGAGATAGCAGATGTCCTAAAAAAGAGACAGCCCATTCCTCTGTCAAAGTACCTCTAAATGGCATTACACAATTTTACATAATGGTTGAGTATTCCATGTATCTATTAAAATCAACAAAGCACAATTTTTTTACAGCTAAAACTTTTCCTTAACATTACAATACCACTGTAGCATACTGGTGATAGCACATTCATTAGTCAGGAGATAGGGATTATGGTCTTGGTTCTGGAAGAGAAATTAAGTAATACAGTAACTAACGTGCTTAGAAAGTTAAATTATGAATAAGCACATGCAAGTACTAAAATGTCACTATATAAATATTTTGCAGATTGTGAAAGAAAAATGTACTTTTTTGAATCAATGCCAGGATAATAGCGAAACGTGAACTGAATGGCGCTGCTTAGCACTACGCAGTGCACAACCTGCACGACTTTACTTGGGCCTTGAATAGAGCGGTTTCCCTTTTATCTGAGATCTTGTGAACTGAGAGATGATTTCTTCAGCGATGGGGCAACAGTGCAGTAGTACAATCTGCCTTTCTCCTGTGATTCTACTCACACTGACTCTTATTTGTAAACTAAGATGATATAAAAATATGAGGGCTCTGTTCTAGAATGGATTATGGGATCAGAGTCTTGTCAGGACTCCTAATTGCCAAACGTCCTCCTGTTCCAGATTGCTAGCCAGTCACGGCAAGTGATCTGTGTTATAGCAGGCGGGAGGCGGGAATAGAGATTCCCACATTTTTATAACTGTCCCACTTGTTTCTGTAGCCAAACATTCTTAAGAGTCCAGAAGACCTTTGGCTGTGTTGACCTACATTCAACCCAACCCCGCTTTCCCCCTTTGAATTGCTTGTTTGCTTCAATTTTAGCTTTCTTTTGTCAGTAGAACTCATCTCCTTATTGTCTGAGGTGTCTCAGGGGGCCGGTGGGCTCGTGCTTCTGGTCCTAGGTAGAGGAACGCGTCTCTCTCTAACAGAACCTCCTTCTCAGCCTAACAAATCTCTGACATTCTGCTCCTCCTTGTACTTCCCAGAGTCCATGTTTGTGGTTCTCAATGGAGAGTGAAAGCACAGATTCATAATGAGAACCAGCCCCCGTCGGCCACTGATTCTCAAAAGACGGAGGCCGCCCCTTCCTGTGCAAAATGCCCCGTGTGAAACATCAGAAGAGGAGCCCAGGAAGCCCCCTGCCCAACAAGAGCCTGGTCAAGCGCAGGCCTCCAAGGAGGTGGCAGAGCCCAACTCTTGCAAGTTTCCAGCTGGGATCAAGATTATTAATCACCCTACCATGCCCAATACCCAAGTGGTGGCCATCCCCAATAATGCCGATATCCAGAGCATCATCACAGCATTGACCGCCAAAGGAAAAGAGAGTGGCAGCAGTGGGCCGAATAAATTCATCCTCATCAGCTGTGGGGGAGCCCCTACTCACCCTCCAGGACCCCAGCCTCAAGCCCAAACCAGCAATGATCCCAAAAGGACAAAAGTGATCACCGAGACCCTGGGACCAAAGCCTGCAGCTAGGGATGTCAATCCTCCTAGACCACCTGGAGCGCTTCCTGGGCAGAGATGGGACAGCGGTGGTATGTGGTCTGGAGGTCAAAGGGGTGAGGACCCCAGGCTTTCCCCTCTGGTGGCAAGGACTGCTGTCCATAATGTTGATACTTACAACAGACAGGTGTCTAGCCCAGACCAGGGGACAGTCTTGTCTTTCTTCATCCTGAAACCCTGACCCAAATCCTTTGGGCACTGTCAAAAGTGTTGCAGTTATAATTTAGCGTATCTTTTGCCTTGTTTATATTGGAAAAGGATTTGTTTATTGTTTCTGTTTATCCTTCCCATTGACCAAATAAGGAAGTAAGAATCTTTCTTCATCTTGATAAAGCAGAAAACTGAAGCATGAGGCGGAAAAGCGAATTTCTTTGTGCAGATGATAACTCTTCTGTGAGGTTGCCTTGACTGATCTCTAAGGCTCAGTCTGGCTCAGATTGAAAGGCAACTTGATCTATGCTCCTGAATTTTTCCTGAATTTCATAATGGGGGAGAATACCTGAGGGCTGCAACCGATTCTGCATGTGTTCCTTGTCCCTAAGGGTGGGGGTCTTGGAGAGGTGACCCCTAACCACCAATATTGATGGGCCTGTTGGGCATCAGATCAGGCAGCTAAGTGGCATCTTGGATTGTTTCCCCTCTAGCTGGCGGTGAGGCAGCAGGCTGCACTCTCGACAGCAGCTTGACCAACATCCAGTGGCTTGGGAAGATGAGTTCTGATGGGCTGGGCTCCTGCAGCATCAAGCAAGAGGAGAAGGAGAATTGCCACTTGGAGCAAAGTCAGATTAAGGTGAGCTCTTCTGTGACGCACTAGGGACATCCTCTGGTGCAGGGAATTTCTAAGACAGGGAATGGACTAAGTGGCCTGTGGAGCAGAATTTCTAGGTTCTGGTGTTAGCACTTATGCACTAATTCTGTGTAACTTTTGAGCTACCTTCCTGTCTGGGATCTTTCTCCCCACATCTGTGAAATTTCCTTGAGGGCAGATTCCTCTTGCTCTCTGTATTCTGTCAGCACTGACTTTAGTACTCTGCCATAGGTAGGTACTTAGTAGGTATTCAGGAAAACGTGAAGAAGTCTTAGTTTGGAAAGCAACTTGAACTTTAAAGAGGCATTCCACAGTATGAAAGGAATACAGCATTTTTAACAGGATAGTTTTATTAGAAGATATATTAATATCAAATAAAGTGAGTTAGATGTGAATTTTAAATACTTTCCCAGCAATCAGAATTGATTTGACCCAATCGTGTGGCCTGGCTTGTTTTTCACAGTTGCCACACACCTAGATTCTGCTGTATATACCTTTTAATCATTCATTCAACAGCCTTTAAAAGTGAGTTACATGGACATGTACATAAGTAAAAATCAAGCTGTTCTTAAAACTTGTGCACTTTATAAAGTTACAGCTCAATTTTTTTAAATGTGAATGATCAGATCTTTGCCTAAGACTTAGCCAGACGTGTGCTTTGCAGACATTTGTGTCTTACTCTTGGGAATAGTTCTCTCATACAAACGTTGAAAGGAGTTGGGTTTATGCACATGTGCATCAGGAGTAGGAATCAGACTAAGACCCAGGTGTGAAAAATGGGTATGGTTTTCGTATAAAATCAGTGCTTTAAGAATCATAATATATACCCAAAGTTTTCTGAGAGGTTTCAGTTTGCAAAGACTGGACTTCTGCTTATTATTGGGCAGTATCTTCAAGAAAATGAATGATAGAGCAGTGGTTCCACATTGTCTAGGGACTGGACTAGATCATCTCTAAGACCCTTCCTAATCCTTAAATTTTATTTTATGGCATAGTGGTCTCGATGAGTTTGTTTTTAGCATGATTCCATGGGATAAAAGGTTTCTCTAGGGGATGTTGTTCAAGGTGGGGCCAGGGGAAGTCTCATGAACTCTTCCATGTCATTCCCTTGTCTCTTTCCCTTTGGCTTCTCCTAACCCTCAGGTTGAGGAGTCGCCGGGAGCATCAGCATCCTGGCAGGACTCCATGTCTGAGCGGCCGCCATACTCTTACATGGCCATGATACAATTCGCCATCAACAGTACCGAGAGGAAGCGCATGACCTTGAAAGACATCTACACTTGGATTGAGGACCACTTCCCTTATTTTAAGCACATTGCCAAGCCAGGCTGGAAGGTACTATGTTCTTTAACAAGCAGTCGAGGTCGCTGTGGCCCGCCAGTTTGTCTGCACTGGCTTGCGGCGGTCTATGTGCGGTGCTCTGAGGGAGCGGTTAAATGCAAAGGATGCTAGAACTATAACAATGGTATCTTTTGGATTGTGACTCAATCCTGCTGAATCCAGATAAAATCATCCGAAAGAGCGCTGCCACCACTTCATCCGTCGTTACCCAAGGTTTATGGAGATTCTTCAGCGTAGCACTAAGCCCACTTGTGCCACATTGAACAGCAGCTGGAGTGACTAAGTAGCTTTATGAAAAAATCTTAATGAAAAAGAAACGCTGTCTGTGAGCCTCATGACCCAAGATTCACCTCCTGTAATGTCACACATCATCTCTAGAAGGCAGGGATTCTCTCTTCCTTTTATTCCCGGGGACACTGAGATACTGGGAGTCATCGTAGCTCACACTACACTGTCAGAGCCACACTTAGGTCTTCTGACAGACACTCAATTCCAAGCCAAGGTTTTTCTGTTTTGTTTTCCCCACAGTAGAACTCTTAACTTCACACACATACCTCAACTAAATTTCCTAGTTTCTTGATTTCTTAACCCACCGCTCTTGCTATTGATTATTGCTTTACAGTCTCACTCCAATTTCCTAGCCCCTGACAGCTATCTAGGTCTTTTCTTTATCACCAACCTGAGAAATGGCACCCGTCCTTATCCTCATTGGCTAGATGGGTTTGTGGCTCCGGGTGCCGGCTCTGCAGTGTGGAGTGTCAGGAAGAAAGTTGCCAATAGGCAAGGTTGAAACACCAAAGGTGATGTTTCTGAAGCTAAAGTACCTGACAACCGGTTGTCTTTCTCTCCTTTCAGAATTCCATTCGCCACAACCTTTCTCTCCATGACATGTTTGTTCGGGAGACATCTGCCAATGGCAAGGTCTCCTTTTGGACCATTCACCCCAGTGCCAATCGCTACTTGACATTGGACCAGGTGTTTAAGGTGAGCGTCCTGGTCTCATCTCAAGAGGGCCGGAGCTGGAGGTCATAATATCCATCTCAGAGGGAAACAAATCCTCCTGTGATGATCTTACATGATCAGGGCAGAGAGAGAAGCCAGCCAGCCTAGGTGATTTGCATAAAACTCGCTGAATTAGGTATAGTTGACAGACTCCAAATGGCACACTGACGGGCCATGCCAGGCCATGGAGAGCACAGCTCTGGTCCAAATAGAGGACTTCCCGGGGCAGTGCTTCCCTAACTGCCTTGTGGATAAGAATTGCCTGGGATGCTTGTTGAAATACAGCCCCCTAGGCCCTCTCTTGGGGCTTCTGACCCAGTGGGTCTGGGATGACCCAGCAATAAGTATTTTTAAGAAGTGTCTCAGCTGATTCTTGCAGAAAGTGTCTGGAAAAGCTTGTTCTAAAAAAACCCTGTGTTAGGCTGGAGACCAGAAACTGAGCCACCAGAGCGTCTGTTCAGAATGATTGTTTGGGGATTTCAGAGTGCCCACAGGCTGCTGGTAGCCACAGCCGCTCTCCTGGGAGGGACATTTCTCCAGGGCGACCCTCAGCATCAGTCAGGAATAGGTATTTTTCCCAGGTCAGATTTCTGGTCAGACTGACCACGCTGGTGGTAACTTCATCTCATTTCTCTCCCACAATGCCTGACCGCCACCAGCCACTGGACCCAGGGTCTCCACAATCGCCCGAGCACTTGGAATCAGTAAGGTTCTTTCCCTCTGGCTCGGGGCTTGGCCTTGTCTTCCTTTCACTGCTCAGCATGGCTTTAGTGGACAGGGATAAGGCAGGAAGCAGGGGAAGGGAGCCTGTGGCCTCTGCCAGCCCTAAACATGGGGCAGCCTGAGCTGCTGGGAGTGAGCAGTTTATGACCGCACCTCACCTCCCCAGGAGCAGGGCTCACACCCACTTCTCCCCCTGCCACGGGCATCGTGAAGGTGCCCTGAGCAGAGGAGGGCGTGGCGGGGACACGCCCTGGGCTTGGTGCTGCGAGACAGCAACCACGAATGCATGGCACAGGCCTCGCAGGCGGCAGTCTCCTCTCACTTTTCTACCTGGTTTTCTTTGCCACTCATAGAGCCACATGCTTTAGCATCCCCTGGGGGTGGTGAGGACACATGGATGAGGCGGTAGGGCCGTCCTGCCATCATACGTCTGAGTGCCGGCCACCTTTTCCCACTAACAAGGCTCTGGAGACAGTGCTCACCTGCATCCACACCCCAAACCGGCTTTTTCTTTCTGGGCTGTCAGTTAGCTCAGTGCCCAGTACCAGAGCGGCTGGTGGGTTCTCCTGCCTCCTCCCCTGCCTTATTAACCCAGGTTTCTTTCTCTCCCCACCTGCACAAGCAGCAGCAGAAACGACCCAATCCTGAGCTCCGCCGGAACGTGACCATCAAAACTGAACTCCCACTGGGCGCACGTTAGTATGGGAGAGCGGGCCTCAGGCCTCGTCCTTGTTCTGGGGGCATGGCTTTAGGGAGTCAGACTCCGGGATTCTGGCCCAGCTCAAAGGGATCTGAGCCCAGAAAAGGAGAGCAAAGCTCCTGGGATTGAGAAGGGGCGTGTCCCCGGACCCCTGCTCCTCATCTCTCCCGTTTCTTCCCAGGGCGGAAGATGAAGCCACTGCTACCACGAGTCAGCTCATACCTGGTGCCCATCCAGTTCCCGGTGAACCAGTCACTGGTGCTGCAGCCCTCGGTAAAGGTGCCATTGCCCCTGGCAGCTTCACTCATGAGCTCAGAGCTTGCCCGCCATAGCAAGCGAGTCCGCATTGCCCCCAAGGTAAGTGGCTTCTGTTTTTCTCTGAGGATTAAAAGTGTTGGATCTACAACGTGCAGAGTACTCTGCTAAGTGTTCCTTGAGAAGCTTATAAATCTAGTTGGCTAGACAAGGCATAAATACATAGGAAAATTTAAGAGCATTTTAAGAGCTAAAAAGGAATTTGCATTACAACGTAAGTGGTGTCAGATGGCCCATAAATACCTGATGAGTTTGTAAGAATTCGGATGAGGGTGATTCCAGTAGATGGGCTGGGTTGGTTAAAGAAGAGTTCACAAGGGAAGTGGGTTTTAGAAAGAAGTAGGTTTGGGTAAGCAAACAGGTGTGGAGAGAGCATTCTCACGCTGATACCACGAGGCAGGAAATGCCAGTTAGTACCATAACAGTAGAGTGATTGGCCCAGGCTAACTTGGGTTTCTCAGCCTCCAAACTATTGACATTTAGGGCAGGCTAACTCTTCGGGGGTGGGGGGCATGGGGGGTGCTGTCCTGTGCACTGAAGGCTATCTAGCAGCATCCCTCGTCTCTCCCCGCCAAATGCCAGGAGCACGCCACCATGGTGACAATGAAAACGTCTCCAGATGTGGCCAAATGTCTCCTGGGGGAGGGGGGGAATCATCCCTGGGTGAGCATCAGTGGTCTACCTGGAGGGGAAGGTGTGGAGGGTAAGTTAAGACCATATGGTGATGGGCTTGACCCTGCAGAGAAGAGTTTGTGAGCAGCAGCTGACCTGTAACAAAGTAGAGGATAGGACCCCCTGGCCCCCTCAGTGAGATGGAAGTACCTGGGCTCTGGAGTTTAGAAAGACATGAGTTTGCTTTTATTTTCTTTATTTAAAAAACATATTTTAAATATACATACCACCATATATAATTTTACATAAATGCGTGGATGTGACTGTAGCATGTGTACTATTTTGTTTTAATGCAGTCTTTTTTTCCCCCTTTTCTTCTTTTTTGCCTCCCTTCCCCTCACCTTCACCCAGTCCCCCCTGCTCCCCATGATAACCCATGTTGACAGTTCAGTATGCATTCTCCGTATTTTATCCACGCTCTTAGTGTAATATACATATGTACATAGTCATAGCCATTTTATATACACATGCAACGCACAGACCATGGAAAGTGGCATCGTATTACACACACTTTTCTGCCTCATGGAAGTTCTTCCAAGTCACTTGGCAGAGCTCTCGGTCATTGTTTTTTAATAGCCACATGATATTCTGTGGTGTGGCTATGCCGTAAATTTTCCAACCATTCCACTTTTATAGGCACATTTTGTTTCTAGTTTTTTTGCCCTATGAACAACATTGCAATAAATATCTTTGCAAGTATCTTTCTTAATAGTGCTTTTGCTTCTATGAGATAGAGTCCCAGACATGAGATTGCTGAGTGGAAAGGTATTTTAAATCTTACTAAATATTGCTAGATTGGTTTCCAAAAAATCTGTGATAATTCACATTTCCACCAGCAATATGTGGTAAGACCTATATCTTTGCCGGGAATTGGTATTATTAGTCTTTTAAATATTTGCCCATCTACTGTATATAAATGATTTCTCCTTGTTTCATTTTATCATTCTTTGCTTATCAATAAGTGAGCACCCTCTCATTACGTTTGGTCACTTGGAATTTATGAGATGCTTATTTATGGACATTGCCCATCTTTCTATAAGGTTTTGTTAATAATTTGTGAGTTTGTTATTAAAATATTAACCTCTGTCTTTTATGCCAAAGATATTTTTTTACTTCTGTTGTTTGTTTCTTAACTTCGTTGATGGTATCTCTTGCCACAGTGAGATTTTAAATTTTTATATAGTCAAATATGTCTCTCTTCTCTTTTACAGCTTCTGGGTTTCCAGTCTTGGTTAAGAAGGTCACCCCCACCCTCAGATTGTACATGTAGTCTCCTAGATTCTCTTTCAGGATTCGTATGGTTTTAATTTTTCTGTTTACATCTTTGTATATGGTATAAAATAGACAATTTTATTTTCTCTGTCTTTTACCCCTGGAATTGAACTACCATCTTCATCATATATTCTCATATTAAATAGTTTTTAAGACTTAAAAAAGACAAAAAAGAGGATCAGTACCAGCATGTCACTTATCTTTGTCATGCTCTTGTGCCCCGCCTGTGACTGGGTTCACTCGCAAGGCCGTGAGAGCTCCCTTTCACCTCATCCCTGCTTCCCTTTCAGGTGCTGCTGGCTGATGAGGGGGTAGCCCCTCTGCCCACCGCAGGACCAGTGAAAGAGGAGGGACTCCTGCTGGGAGAAGGGCTGTCTCCTCTGCTTCCGGTTCAGTCCATCAAGGAGGAAGAAATCCAGCCTGGGGAGGAAACACTGCACTTAGGGAGACCCATCAAAGTAGAGAGCCCGCCCCTGGAAGAGTGGCCCTCGCCGTGCCCATCTGTCAAAGAGGAACTGTCTCACTCCTGGGAAGATTCGTCCCACTCTCCCACCCCAAGGGCCAAGAAGTCCTACAGTGGGCTCAAGTCCCCAGCCCGGTGTGTCTCTGAAATGCTGGTGATTAAGCGAAGGGAGAGGAGGGAGATGAGCCGGTCCCGAAGGAAACAGCATCTACTGCCTCCCTGTCCGGACGAGCCCGAGCTGCTCTTCTCCGAGGGCCCCGGGACTTCCCGACAAGCCCCAGAGTCTGCTCTCCCGGCAGAGTCCTCCGAGCCTGCCTCTCAGCTGGGCTACTCCCAGGAGGAGGGAGGACCTTTTAAGACACCCAGTAAGGAGACGCTGCCCATCTCCTCCACCCCGAGCAAGTCTGTCCTCCCCATGACCCCCGAATCCTGGAGGCTCACACCCCCAGCCAAAGTGCGGGGGCTAGATTTCAGCCCAGTCCGGACCCCCCAGAGTGCCTTTGGCCCCCTGCCTGACTCCCTGGGGCTGACAGATCTCAGCACCACCCCACTGAAAAGTATCCCTCTCTTTGACTCACCCCGAGAGCTCCTCAATTCTGAGCCCTTTGACCTCACCTCTGACCCCTTCTGCAGCTGCTCCCCCTCACATATGGAAGTCCCCAAGCCAGGCTCTCCTGAGCCACAGGTTGCCAGCCTTTCAGCCAACCGTTCTCTGACAGAAGGCCTGGTTCTAGATACAATGAATGACAGCCTCAGTAAGATCCTGCTGGACATCAGCTTCCCTGGCCTGGAGGAGGACCCACTGGGCCCTGACGGTGTCAGCTGGGCTCAGTTCATTCCCGAGCTGCGGTAGAGACGTGACCTTGCCCTCGCTGCTTAAGCTGTCCACTCTGGTGCTCGTGTGGCTGGGCTGTCCGAGTCCTCTGAGTGGGAACAGCAGGCAGGGGCCGTCCACTCCACTGGCCCCATTGTGCCTGGTTATGCCGAGGCAGATGCCACACCATAGCTGCCACTGGGCACTCTGCGAGCAGCGAGGTCCTGGTGACCAATCTGTGCCACCCTATGCTCCCCGAGAGAATCTGACCCCTCACGCTCCCTGCTGGGAACTGAAGGGTGGGAACAGCAAAGACAAGGGTGAAAAGAGATTAGGAGCTCCCCAAACTGCTTGCATCTGTGCTTAGCAGTCTCCCACCTTCCCTGCTTCTTGTAGGGTGGCCCTTGTAAATAGTGTATATTCTCCAAATTATCCTCTAATTATAAATGTAAGCTTATTTCCTTAGATCATTATTTAGAGACTGCCAGAAGGTGGGTAGGATGACAAGGGGTTTCAGTTTGCTTCTGTTCCTTGCTTTGAGTTCCTAGAGAAGGGAGGACCTGCAGTGCATGGTTTCTTCCAGGCCCAAGGTACCCGCCTCAAGAGTTCTTTACTCTAGGCACCCAGACAAGTGGGTCTGCTTCCAGGGTCCCTCTTAGGACCCCTCCTACCCACCTCCCCGTGTTTCCAAGTCAGCTTTCCTGCAAGAAGAAATCCTGGTGAAAAGGGCTCTTGTAATGGGTCAAGAGTTGAATTTGGGGTGGGGGAACGGGTGCATCTGAAGCAGAGTGTGGGTCCCAGATGTATGCCCATGAGATGTTTCTCTGATAACGTCCCTAATCATGCCAGAGAGACTAGCATTGATGAGAACTTGGCCCGAGGCTTGAGGAGGCTGGAAGGGCCCTGATCTGCCTGGCTTCCTTAGCTTGCACCTCAGCTTTGCAAAGAGCCACCTAGGCCCCAGCTGACTGCATGCGTGTGAGTCAGCTCCAGAACACTACTGTAGCTACCTACTCAATAAAGTCCAGGGTGGACATGCTGGTGTCTGTCATGTGTTGCTGTTTGGTCCCTAAGGCATAAGGAGGGGTTGGAAAAGAAAGTGGGTGATGATGAAGATGGTGGTAATGAGGGAAAGGCAGGGCACTTGAAAGAGAGTGCGAAGGGCTTTAGCTTGGTCCCACCTGCAGAGGCACACATCCTTTCTGACACAGACAGTGGCAGTTTTTCCAATGCTGGTTCTGCACAGCTGACCTCTTTTTGGGACCTCTGCACCTGCTGGTTACCTTAGGCCTTTTAGAGCTCCCCAATAAGGGAAGGCCGACACGGGTAGACCTCCCCCACCACCCCTGAACTTTGGGGAAGGATGAGTCCAGTTACAGGGGCCTCATGACCACCTCCGTGCCCACCCCAAGGCCGGGAAGCCAGTCTACGCTGCTTTGCTCCCCCTGCCTCTTAGGCAAGTCCCTCTCCAGAAGCAGCTCCCATTACCATCTTTTGCAGTCACAACTTAGGAGTCCTATTCCCTGCCTGCCTCACCTGAAAGATGGCTGGGGCCCAAGGGACTAATGAGCCCTCCCAGAGAGAGGTAAGGGCCTTCTCCCTGCGTCACCACCCAGGAAGCATCACCATAGCAACCCCAGCAGCAAACAATGCTGCCTGGAAGATCTCCCCTACAAAGCTGCCCCTCCTGGCAATCAGGCCCAGAAGAAGAATGGCCAGTAACCTGAGATCAGCCAGAGGGTGCAGTAATCCATCCCACGTCCGAGAGCCCTTCCTGCAGGTAGGGGGTGGGGCCCTATAGGCACAACCTACCTTTCTGCACCCTATTGGGCTAGGGGTTGTCCCCCTGGGGTGGTTTATGTTTTCTCCCCAGCAGCAGAGCTGGCCCGTGAGCTTTCCGCGGTCCTCCTCTCTTAGTCCTGTGATACTGTGAACACAGAGGTCAGAACAGAGGGGAGGAGATGCCTGGTTATTACATTGCCCAGACCTACCCTCTGGGGGATCATGTAGAAATAACTTAGGTGAATGGGCCCCAGAAACAGGTGAGGTTTTGGAATCAGAGAAGTCCTAGGGGTGGTTAGGAGGGAGAGGCATTTTGAAGAACATAGTATCATGAGTAGTGCAGACAGATGGCTCATGTCCCAGCTCTGCCACTCATTCACTTGGCACCTTGGGTAGATGACTAACCTTCATTGTGTCTTGGATTTTGTTCCTTTGGGATGGGGACAGTAACACCTGCTCCTAGGGCTGTGAGGGTTAAATGAGATGTGGATAAGGATTTAGCACAGTAACACATATTTGCTACTGTTTATTTCATGGGAGATGGGGTGCAGAAATGGGAGGGAACCAACATTCTAGATGCTTCTATATTTGCTTATATTTTAATGAGAAGTGGGGGGAATGCACTGATGATGGAGAAACAAGGAACAGGAGGAGTCTGGGATAGAAAAGCACCCGGCCCCACTCTCTGGAGAACGATTACCCCTCTACCCTTGGTTCAGTAAGGGGCATTCTCCCTCAAAATTCCCTCAGGCCTGCTGTGCCCTCTTGTGCGGGGGCACCAAGATGGAAAGGAGGAGAGAAGAATGGGAAACTCTAAGTTGAGGAAAGAAGGTGGGCGATCAAAACCTGATAGATGGAAAGAGAGCAAAAGAGAAATCCGTGAGAATAATACAGAGCAGTCATAACTTCTGATAGGCAGGCAGGAACAGAGAAGTGGTTCCCTGCCTGGCTATCGGTATCCTAATGAGCATCCTGGGTCTGAAGGAGGCTGGCAGCTTGTTTTCCCTGCAACTCCTCCTGGGAAAGGGAGGCAGGGTGCCCCTCAGGCTCCCTTTTGTCTCTCCCTAGATGGTCCATGCCCATGAGTCTCCCTCGACCTACCAAACGTGGGCTCAACGTGAGTTCCTTCTCCCCAGTGAATCCTGGGAATTGCCTGGCTTCACCAGCCAAGCCTACCACCAGCTCGCCCTGAAGCTGCCGCCCTGTACAGAAATGAAGTCCAAGGTGCGTCACCGACTCATCCAGCCTTGGAAGCCTGCTGCCCCACACACCTGGGGCTTCCACACGTGGCTCGATGTGGGGCGTTTGCCGGCCACCTTTCCCACCAGCTCCAACAGGCCATACGATAGCAATGTCTGGCGCTGGCTGACGGACTCCAGGGCCCACTGCCGCCCCCCAGCAGAGCCTCCCGTCCCCCCTCCCTCCTGGATGGGTCAAAAGAGCTGTCTGACCTTCATCTACTCTACTCCTATCTTCTTGGACCCAAATAGGAAGAACCAAGTGATTTTCAGGACGGTGAAGGAACTAAGAGAAGTGGAGAAACTCAAGCTGAGGAGTGAGGCAAGGGCACCTCCACTGGATGCCAATGGCAACATCCTGCCCCCAAAGAACTTCAAGAAGTAAGAGGAGCTCCATCCTCAGTGAGCTCACCCAACCTACCCGCGTTCAGGTGACCCCTCCCGCTCTCTCATGTCTAACTTGGTACTCCAACCTTCACATGTCTGGCCATCTGCAAACCAAACTCTTTTCTGAGTGTAGCTGGAGGGAAAGGATGCAAGCAAAGGAAGGACAGCCAGGGAAAGGGCTTAAAATTTAGGGCGTACAGCTATGTACTTAACACCTGCTAGGCCCTGGGGATACAGAGAAATGTCCTTCAGTCCCTTCCCCCAAGGAGCTTACGACAGGCAGACATGTACATACACGCGTGGAAAGACAGCTACCAACACAAGCGCACATGCACTCAGTGCCCAAAGTGTGAGACAGACGGGGGTGTGTAAGGATGTCAACTGTTAATGGAAAGACCTGAGAGCTGGAGTCAGAGGCTTGGATTAAAGTCCACACTGTGCATTTTGGCAAATTGCTTAGTTTTTTCAGACTCGGTTCCACCATTGATAAAATAGGGATGGTAAATACCATGCCTCCGTCAATGGGTGAAGATAAAATGGGTTAATGAATTATGAAAGTACTATACCAAAAAATAGATGTTATTACAGAAATCCAGGAGAGGGCGGGATTGCCATGGGCTGGAGCGTCCCCCAGGGGCTTCGTGAGGAAATCAGATGGAGGCTGGAAGGGTAAGAAGCCTTTGGAAAGGCGGAAAGGAGGAGCTGGAGGGTTGACTGGTGGGAACAGAGACAGGAATGTGAACAGAGCTACGTGAGCACCCGCACTTCTCCCCTGCCTGCCCGTGGTGAGAACTCACAGGTCTCTCCATCCTGTGTCGAGTCTAGGCGCTGGGCACGAGTGGCAAGAAAGCAGGAGAGGAATCAGGAGAGAACGTCTCAAATTCCAGTCCCAAGGGCATTGAGGGGCTGGAGACGGGGGCTGTGGAGATTTTTAAGCTTTAAAAAGAAATGCCAACAGTCAGTGCTTTTGAGGGGAGATTACTCAGGACCTTGGCTTCTCTCTGCTGTCCTTGCAATGAGGATTATTGATTGCTAACATGTGCAAACACTAGGCATCCAAAGGTGCGTGAGACTTAGATCTCTCCTCAGAAGAACTCACAAATGGCAGTGCCAGATGTTGTTGTAGTCACTTCAGCTATATTACTGAATCCTCCCACTACCCTCTGAATAGAAATTGTTATTATCACCCCATTTTACAGATGGGGCATCTGAAACACAGAGAGGCCAAGTCTCTTGCCCAAGTTCACAGAGCCAGCAAGTAAGGCAGAGGTAGGATTGAACCCCAGGGAGGTCAGCTCCACAGCTGTGTTCTTTTTTTTTTTTTTGATGAGGAAGATTAGCCTTGAGCTAACATCTGTGCCAATCTTCCTTTATTTTGTATGTGGGATGCCGCCACAGCATGGCTTAATGAGCAGTGTGTAGGTCTGCACCTGGGATCCGGACCCACAGACCCTGAGCCGCTGAAGCAGAGTGTATGAACCTAACCACCAATCCACCAGGCCACCCCCGGAGCTGCATTCTTTTTTGTTTTTTTAAAGATTTTATTTTTTGCCTTTTTCTCCCCAAAGCCCCCTGGTACATAGTTGTATATTCTTCCTTGTGGGTCCTTCTAGTTGTGGCATGTGGGACGCTGCCTCAGCATGGTTTGATGAGCAGTGCCATGTCTGCGCCCAGGATTCAAACCAACGAAACACTGGGCTGCTTGCAGCGGAGCGGGTGAACTTAACCACCCGGCCACGGGGCCAGCCCCCCGGAGCTGCATTCTTAACCACTATATGCCACTTCCCTTCTTGTCTGACCAGGGAATCAGACAAGTTCACAGCTATTTCTAATATAATATAATGTTCTATAAAGGCAGTACAAGAAAAATACACTTATTCATATAAAGAGCTGAGCACAGTGCTTGGCGTACAGTAAGTGTGTGTGTGCAGAAGCAGCGTGGCCTCCGGAGGCAAACAGATCTAGGCTGGGATCTACCTGAGTCCGTCACAAGCTTGCCGCACCACCTTAACCACCTCAGATTCTCTGAGCCTCACTTTCCTCAAGAGCGTATTGGAGATGTGCTTGGTGCCTTGCGGGGTGGTTAGAGATTGAAGGCACAATGCTCGGCACATAGACAGGCTCCAGGCTCTGTAAACCGGGTCACTATTCCTGCAGTGTCTCCACGAGAGAAGCATCCTTGTTGCGCATGTTGCTGCTGTCGGCCCAGCCCCTGGAGCCAGGAGACAGGAGTGAGTCTCAGGCAAGGTTTTGCTGTTCACAGAGAAAGGAGTATTTGAGCTGGACCTTGAAGGATGTGTCCAAGTTCACCAGGTGGGAACAAGGAACAGTGGTGGGAGGAAAGGCTCCTCCAATCCTGCTGTTCCTTTTGAGCAGCTCCATCAGGGGTGAAAATAAATTGTTAAAAATTACTCAAGATCAGTGAGAGAGCACATTCTGAGCATGAGAGACCCAGAGGACTTCAGACAAGGTCTAAGCTTCAAGATGCTCACCATCATGTTGGGAAACAGAACATTTATCTGCAAACCCAGCTGTTCTCAACTCTGGTAGCACGTTAGAATCACCTGGGCTTCTTTACAAAATGCTGAGGTTTGAGCCCCACCCAGAAGATTCTAACTTACGTGGCCCAGGGGCAGCCTGGGCCCTGGTTGTTTTATTTTCTGAGGAAGATTTGCCCTGAGCTAACATCCGTGCCAATCTTATTCTACTTTGTTTGTGGGTTGCCGTCACAGCATGGCCACCGATGGGTGGTATAGGTCCATGCCCAGGAACCAAACCTGGGCCACTGAAGCAGAGTGTGCTGAACTTAAGCACTAGGCCACAGGGCCGGACCCCTGGTATTTTTTTTTTTTTTTTAAAGATTTTATTTTTTTCCTTTTTCTCCCCAAAGCCCCCCAGTACATAGTTGTATATTCTTCGTTGTGGGTCCTTCTAGTTGTGGCATGTGGGACGCTGCCTCAGCGTGGCTTGATGAGCAGTGCCATGTCCGCGCCCAGGATTCGAACCAACGAAACACTGGGCCGCCTGCAGTGGAGCGCGCGAACTTAACCACTCGGCCACGGGGCCAGCCCCCCCCTGGTATTTTTTAAAAGCTCCCCAGGGTGATTCTAATGTACATCCAAGCCTGAGAACCTCTGATGTAAACCAAAGACAGCAAATAGGGGGAATCTGCTGAACCAGGTGCAAAGCATGTTGAACCATAGGAAATTTGCCACTATCCAACTATGTTTTTAAAAAGCCAACTTCCCACTGTTAAACCTCATGCTACAGGCCTGTAGAAGAGGGATCCATCAGACCAGGTGTGGGCTGGCAGCAGGTCAGAGCAGGAAGGGCTTGTGGATATCATTGCATGCACCAGTGACAAGAAGGGGCCCTTGTGCTGAGCTCGCCCTTCCCGCTGGCACTGCGTCAGTGGAGGAGGTAGAACTTGAAGGATTGTTAGAATCTGGTTGTTACACACTGTGTGTCCAAAGGATGGAGGCTTGACCATCTATACAACATTATTTCACCAGCCTAATGCCAACACACACACACGCATGCACGCACATGCACACATGTACACACACACAGACACACACAGGGCAGGCCATCGGTACAGACAGATATGCAGTTAGGAAGAGAGATGGTGGGCGTTCCCTCTGGCCTGATGGCTCACTAGCTTGTGGAGGGCAGCACCACACTTCCCCTTCTCAGTCCTTCCACCGTGCCTGGATCTCTCCTTTGACCTCTCTGTTCTCTCCACACCCCTCCCCACAACAGGTACCGGCACATCTCAGCTGGTGGAAGGTTTGAACCCCGCGGCCTCCAGCTCATGCCCAATCCACTTCCAAATGACTTAGCCAGGAGCTGGCCCTGCCCGAACCCTCAGCCTCATTACCAGGAGAAGGCACTGAAGCTGGCCTTGCTGCCCAGTGCGCCCCTGAGCCAGGACCTTGTGAAGAAGTACCAAACCCTGATAGAGGACCGGGTTGCCTTGCCCCTCCACCATCTCTCCAAGGCACAACCTGGCAAAGCCTCAGTGAGAAAGAGAACGAGAAGACCTGGATACATCTAGAGGAGCCTCCAGATGGGTGGGGATCACGGTGAGCACACAGACTTCCAGGCTCCAGTGTTCTCAGCCAATGCACCTTCAGCAAGGGGCCTTTGGGGTGGCTGAAGGACTCTGCTGCAGAACAGAGCCTCTCCACCATCCCCCCAACTTCAAGCCACCTCTGTACCCCAGGCTCCTAGACACTCTACTGAAACTCTCAATTGTTATCTGTCTTCCTTGGAGGACTCTCTCATAGCAGGTGCAAGGACTGGTGGGGCAATAGAGCAGAGAGGGATCCAGTTCCTAGGGACAGACAAGGAGTGGGGAGGAACAAGGCTGTGTGTGTGTGTGTGTGTGTGTGTGTGTGTGTTGGGGCAGGGGAAGAGGTGCTGTAAGAAATATGGGTAATAAGAAGTTACCTCCATTCCCATAACCCATTTGGAACAAGACTGGGATTGGTCAGGGTATGGGAAGCTTCTCAGGCAAAAATAACCTCAATTCCACCTCTCCCTGGACCATCTGATGTCTGGACAAAGAACAGAAGCAACTCTGCTGGGCTGCAGTTCCCCCCCCGGGATTGGGGGAGAGGAGGTCAGGCCAAGGCTGGTGCTAGAGAATGGAAGAGTCAGGTCTGGGGAAGGCTGACCAGGCCTCCATGGAGGGACAGTAGAACAAAGTAGACAGTCAAGCTGAAAGTCAGAGCGGTCACCCCAGAGCATTACTTTAGGGCCTTGGCCTGTGTTGCAGTTGACCCCAGACGCTTTTACGATGGAGGGGCCAGAGACAAGTGACCTAAAGTGGAGGCAGGCAAAGTGCATTGGTCAGAAAGGTGCTGACCCTGGCAGGGTGGAGACCCGGTGGGAGAGGGCCTGCGGGAGGTCTGGTGGAGAAGGCAGCTGGGAGGTGGCTGGAGAGGGAGCCACCTGCCTCCTCTTGCCCCATCACACCCCAAGTTGGTGATCTTCCCTAGCTGGGCTTCTCTTGGCTTTCTGCCCACTGCCCTCTTACCCTCCTTTTTGCAAGCCCTGTGGGCACCTGGGAATCAAAACACCAGCAGAAGGGGCAGCCCCGTGGTTGAGTGGTTAAATTCGCGCGCTCCACTGCAGCATCCCAGGGTTTCACAGGTTCGGATCCTGGTCGCGGACATGGCACTGCTCATCATGCCACGCTGAGGCCACGTCCCACATGCCACGACTAGAAGGACTCACAACTGAAAATATACAACTACGTACTGGGGGGCTTTGGGGAGAAAAAGGAAAACAAACTAAAACAAAACAAAACGCCAGCAGGGTTCCAGCCCTGGTTTAACCACTAACTGGCCATGTGACCTTCGGAAGGTCATTATTCCCCTCAGGCTTTCAGTTTCCTCATCCGCACAATGGGAGCCCCTAGGGGATAAATAAGTGAAATAAATAAAATAACGTAAGTAAAGAATGTGCAAAGTGTCTGACACATTGTAGGCCCTCCAGAAATGAAGCTATCAACTATTATTCACAGAATAACAGTAATAAATGGGTAGAAAACGATTCAGCCATAAAGAGGAGCGAAGGACTGATACATGCTACAATGTGGATGAACCTTGAAAACGTCATGCTGAGCAGAAGCAGCCAGACACATAAGGCCACCTATTGTGTGATTCCATTTATATGAAATATCCAGCATAGGCAAATCCATAGAGACAGAAGGTAAATTGGTGGTTACCAGGTGCTGGGGGAGGGGGGAACGGGGACTGATTACTTAATGGATACAGGCTTTTCTTTTGGGGTGATGAAAATATTTTGGAACTAGATAGAAGTGGTGGTTGCAGAACATTGAGAGTAAAAGAAATGCCACTGAGCTGTACACTTTATTTATTTATTATTATTTTTTTTTGGAGGAAGGTTAGCCCTGAGCTAACATCTGCCACCAATCCTCCTCTTTTTGCTGAGGAAGACTGGCCCTGAGCTAACATCCATGCCCATCTTCCTCCACTTTATATGTGGGACACCTACCACAGCATGGCTTGCCAAGCGGTGCCATGTCCGCACCCAGGATCCAAACCAGCGAATCCCGGGCCTCCAAAGTGGAACGTGTGCACTTAACCGCTGTGCCACCAGGCGGCCCCGAACTGTACACGTTAAAATGACAAATTTTATGTTATGTGAATTTCACCTCAATTAAAAATAGTTATAATAAATAGGGTGTATATGGAGAGTTTCCAAATTTCCCTCCAGTTCCAAATCTGTAATTTTATTCCACATTCCTTCTCCATGCTACCTCTCCCCATGGAATGTTCCCGTGGATGGGGAGGACCAGAGTTGAAGGGTCAAGGAGCATTTCCAGAGTTCTCCAGTGGATTGCTGGGGCTCTGGGAACGTACCCATTCTCCCCACTCTGGATCAGGAATGATGGTGGAAAGGCAGAAGTCCCTTTACTTAGGCCCCTAACACATCAGAGCTGGGCAGGCCCTTAGGAAACAAGTCGAACCCTCTCAGTGTTCAGATGGTAAACAAAGGCCCTTCGGAGTGGCTTGCTCCAGGCCACAAAGTCTGGCAGTCCCTGCCCTCCTGCTGGTAGAACAGGAGGCACCGGGCTGGGAGCTAGGACTCCAGGGCCTGTGTTGTCATCCTGCTTCTCAGGCTACTTGCCCATGATGTCACACCTCCACAAGGAGAGCCCTGGGGGTACTTAGAGGGTTAATATGAAGATCTGGGGGGTAGAAGGATGAAGGCCATTTCTTCAGAGGAAGCTGCTTACTCTTTGGCACGGAGCTAGGGCAGAGCAGGAAGGTAACCTGCCCTCACCCAGACTCTGCCTTAGCAGACCCAGACCACCTGAGGCTGCTGGCCTCACGTCAAAAAGACTTCCACCTCACCCACCACCTTCCTGCTCTGCCCTCTGGACAGCAGCCTCCTTCCTGCTGGGGCGGGGGGGGATTATAACATTATCAGGGGCTCCGTGTCCATGGGCCAGCCAGAGATACAGAAACCAGACTGAACTCCAGGAAGCCATGGAGATCTGAGGGACAAAAATAGCATCCATACGTCCTCCTGGGCCTGGGGCTTTTCTAAGGCAATCCCCAGCTCAGCCTGCCAGCAACCATGAACACCACCCGCTCCCCGCTCCCTCTCACATACACTGATGAATATGGAGTTCTTGAAAACCTTTGGTGGGGTAGAGTGGGGGTGGGCCCTGTAACCTGGGCCTGCCTTAAAGACCTACTCTTTCACCACTACTTTTGAGAGTTGATCTGAGAGGGAAGCAGGGATGGACGCCCCTCCCCCGACATACCCAGCACCACACCCCCCAGAACACCCTGTGCTCTGCTGAATGCCACTATCTTCATGGACACTAATTAATCCCAGCACAGAGGCCTTCAAAGCCACTTCTGGGTCAACACCTCCCCTCCCGCAACCTCCCTCTCCCTAAGCCTGGTATTGGTGTCAGGAGCTGGGTTGCCGAGGCCAGTTCAGGTTCCTGAGTTGCTCGGGGCCTGAGGAATGGTGGCGGGGGGTCAGCGAGCACTGGAAGCTGTGGGAGCTGGGAAGTCCTAGGGGAGACGCAGGGCCGGCCACATGCCAATCATGATCTTCAGTCTTCATTCTTCAGCTGGCTGTCTGCCAGGGTTGTTGTCCTAATTGCCATGCCACATTGCTGCTCCCTGAGATGACAAATCAGAGCCGAGATCCTCTCTCCCTGATCTAGACTCGCTCCCCACCTTCGCTGGGACTCTGCCTCTCGTTTCTACTCAGCGCTGACTCACTTGCGCCAAGCCCTTTGTCTTCTTGCTGCTCTTCCACCTCTGAGCCCTGTTGTAGTCGTACTGTCCCCTGAGCCACATACATTTACCCCTCTTCTGACACAACGTAAATAATTACTTCTGCCTATTTATCATTATATTTGGTGGTTTCTGTGGCTGTTCACATAGCTGTCCATCTCATGTTAGTCTCAAGCCAACACACTCTCTGCAGGTCCCAGGCCAGAACCTCAGAAACGCCTGCATGCTTTGAAGATAATGCTGCTGCATCTTGCCATCATTCAAACTCCAAAGTAGCAGTTTTGACATGTGGCTTCCCACCATCATTTTCACTGGATGTTTGCTGAACACTGACACTAGGTGTCATGACCCGGTTACTAGGTAATGGTCAGTGACTCCTTTAGCACCTCTTTAGGTCATGTCCAGGGGTGCAAGCACAGGCCCAAAGCTTAGGCAAAGAGGAAGGAAAAAATGAAGGGAAATGGAAGCAGGAAAGAAAGTAGATAAACACAAAAGGGAGGAAGAGAAATGCTGAAGCCAGAGGAAAGATGAAACAGGAGTCTCTGTTGGAGCTCAGAGGTTCAGAATGTTTGGAAGGAGCTGGACAACTTTGCCAGATTCTCTGAGGGCACTTGCAGGATCAAGACTGGGGCACAGAGCCCAGGGGACGAGAAGAGCCGGCAAATGAGTCCCAGGGTGCAAGAGAAAGGGAGTGACAGAAAGGGGTCTTGTGTGATTGCCTGTGGCATCAGTCGGATGCTGTGACTGAAAAGACCAGCTGGGGAGCTCAGTCGGCTGTCCTAGTGTCTCGTCACCTGAGTAGTTGGGGTAATAACAGCATGTTTCCTCCTGGTCCTCTGGAGTCCTGCTCAACAATTCATTCCACAAATTTTGTGTAAGAAGAAGGAGAGGAGACAAAAAAAAAAGACCCTGTCCTTCTAAAGCCCAGGATCTAGCGGGAAGATGGATAAGTAAACAATTAAAAATAGTGTGATAAATAATGTGATAGGTACCTGATCCAGTTGTACCATGAGAACAAAGGGGAGAGGCATTGAAGTCAGAGTGCGCACGTGTGTGTGCGAGCACAGGCAGACGTATGTGCATGCACAGCCCCAAACGACAGCAAACATCTACTCGGCACTTACTTGTGTTAGGCAATGCTTTGAGAGCTTTGCTTGAATCAGCCCATTTAATCCTCACAACACTCTGAGGTGGGTCCCATTATGATCTCCATTTTAGAGATGAGTAAACTGAGGCACAGAGAGCTCTTAACCATTTTTGCTATTCTGCCTCTCATTTAAACTTCATGGTAATTCTGCAGATGACATCTTATTTCAATTTCACAGATGGGGAAATAGGTTCCAAAAGATTAAGCACTTCACCCAAAGCCACCCAGTTAGTAAGTGACTGAGTTGGAATACTTGACCAAGCTTGTCTGAGTTCAACATCCCAAGTTCAGTCTGCTTTCATCAATAGAGACAAACGCTTGACCTTTCTGCGCCTTGGTGTTGCCATCCATAAAACAGGAGGAAATCATCCTAGTGTCAAATATTAAAAGTCCTAGCCTGGTAGTCTTCGGAAGATCTACCTTTTTGGGGTGGAGGTAGGGAGATAAATTCCAACACTGGCCAGCCCTCCTGGGACCCTTGCTGGACAGAATTCTGGAAAACAGCTTCATTCCTGTCTTCAGCAAGTCTGACCGGGCCAGAGGAGAAAGCCTGAAATAGAACTGGCTGCCCCTAACCCTCCACGGGCTCAAGGAAACTGTTCATCTAGCTCTGAACAACCCATTCTACGAAGACTATTCTGGGAACTTCCTTATGTGGCAGGGCATTGGCCTGCTTGACTTTGCTGCACCACATGAGCTCTCCTCCTCCTCCCCACCGTGAGAGACAAGAACTGACACTATTCAGCCTTGAGGAATGAAGTTAAAAAGAAAAAGTGTCAAGATACTTAAAAGCATGAAAGGCTATCACAAGGAAAGTAGGAACCGGTTCATCGTCATCTCTCCTGAGGCCTGGACAAGAGGGCAGGGATTTAGAATAGCTGCAAAGAAGAACTTTCTGATGCTGGAGTAGATTATGTCAGGTTCAAGAAAATGAGCTGGGAATCGATTTAGACCAGTGCAGCCCAACAGAACTGTGATGGAGCCATATACATAACTAAACTTTTTAGTTGCCCTATTAAAAAAATAAAAAAACAGGTGAAGTTAATTTTTATAATGTATTTTATTTAGCCCAATAGATCTAAAATATTATCAATATAAAATAATGTAATCAATGTAAAAATAATCAATGGGATATTTCACATTGTTTTCAAAACCAGTATGCATTTTACACTTAAAGCACACCTCAATTCAGGCTAGCCACATCTCAAATGCTCAATAACCATATCAGCTAGTGGCTACTGTATTGGTCAGCACAAGGCTAGAATTGCTAATGACTGTCTGACTCTCCGTGGCAAATACAAAGGGTAGTCTGGTTTTATCCAAAGGCAGAAAGTTCTCCAGAAGACCTGAGGGCCCATGAGGGTGAAGGCCAAGAAAACCTTACTTTCTGGAGCCCTTCTCAGCCTTCTTCCTTGCTAGAAATACGAAGACCCATTGCCCTCCAGCAATTCTTAGAACCTACTCGGCAGTGTTCTGTGTTGTCTCTCAGTAGAGGGAACCCTGACTCCCTTAGGTCGGTCAGATTCAGGGTTTGGTGGCTTGTTAACCCAGGTGGGAAGGGCACTGCCCAGGAGAGCAAGGAAAAGGCTTCCAGCCTCGGGTGGGAGAGGTAGTTCTATTCTCTCCCTAGCAGGAGAGGATGCTCTTCACCCCGGCCAGTCGGCCAGTCCATCATCTTGCTGGCATGACCTGCTGGTCACAGGAGGAGCCAGGCCAGACAGAGGGGACGGAGAGGCACAAACCTACCCCTTGTCTGAGGTGCGGGGTGGTGACGGAAGCACTGCCCCAGCCCAGTCCCTCTTACCTGCACTACTCCTCGCTCTCTGTTCGGGCACCCCTCCTCCAGGTCATCTGCACCGCCTCTCCCTCCTCTGTCCTCGGCTCTGAGAGAGCCACCCCACCCCACCCCCGTCACTCTCTCTCCTCTCACTCTGTTTTATTTTTCTTCAGCACTTACCATTACCTGAAATTATAAATGTAGTTGTTTAGTGTCTGCCTTCCTCATGAGAATGTGAACTCCACGAGGGCAGGGACCTCATCTGCTTCACCACTGTACGCCCAGGGCCTAGCTCAGTGTCTGACACGGAGTAGGTGCTCAATTAATATTGATTGACTGAAGAGAGGAAATTTGTTACAATTCGGAGAACGAATGCAGTCAGCCACATCTCACACTTCCATTTTTTTCTCCAAAACTTCTGGATTTGGATCCATTTACTTCGACATCTATGTGAACCACAAGATGAAATAAATGAGAGAAATTCCAGATATTTTTCAAGTGTCTTGGGAAGGAAAACCTCCACTCTTTCTATTCCTAACAATCCAAAATGGTTTAACCCTTCTGAGCAGTGCACCTGAAACTTATCTCCTGCTATGCCTCACCATTAGAGCGCAACGTAGTTATTCCTTGTGAATGAACTGGTTTGTTGAATTCTACAACTGTTAGGTTAAAAAATGATAGGCGCAGGGAAGCGAGGTGAGTTATTGGCAAAGACAGAGTCAACCCAACTGAGGGTACAAAATGGCTTCAGCACATTCTCTGGCACTCTCCTCCATCACATGAAAGAGATTTCTTTAGCCCCTGAGAAAGAAGAGCTTAGAGCCTTGTTATTGGCAGAACATTCTCATTCTCCCTGTAATGTGGGGAAAGAACAAATTTACAAACGAAGAAACCAAGGAACAGAAAAAGGCAAAAGAGAGTCTCCCTACCCAAGATCACCCAACGCGGTGAGACAGATAGCAAAGGAGACAGTGTAAGTTTGGGCCACAGAACACAGGGATCAACTCGACTCCTTTCGAGCAGCTACATCCCAGAGAATGGCATTTCCTGAGCACAGTGGTTCTCAGGGCCAGGCAACAAAGGTCTCATCACACTGTCTGGAAAAGAGGAGCTGCTGTCCCCAACCTCGCCCCATCCAAATTGTAAACTCCAAAGTCTCCATTCTATGCCACAGGTACGTTTACTCTTTCCTGGGTGCAGCCTACAAACCTAAGTGCACCCGAGAGTCCTGAGACATCCCATCCACGTTGTCAGCCTGGCCCAAGGCAACTTTACCGAGTGCCCTAGAGTCATCTCATTCTTGTTCACTGATAGCATTACTGCTCCAAAGAATGAATTAATAGAGGACTCTTGAAGACGTTGAAGAATTTTCAAACCTAACAAATGAATTGCTAAGAATAAAGTTGAAGGAGATACCTTTCAGCGTTGGGGCCCGCCCAGCATCACAGTATGTTGGTTCACTCACGGATCTGTCAATGTATACGATTAATGCTCTTGAAACCACCACAGGAACCCAGCACATGTCAGTGGATCCTCTTCAATCTCTATCCCAGACAAAAGTATGATGGTAATGGATGTCAAGGCATGGGAGGGAGCTGAAATATTCCAACACCAATATATGAAGCCAGGATCTGGGTGGGCCAGAGCTTGGTAAATGAATCATACTGTAGTCTGGTTTTCATTCCACATTTATCATCTCCATCAGTATTCTCCTTCTGGCATAGTGGAAATTGAGCAGGACTTGGGACACAGAACACAAGGGTTTGATTCTTTTTTTTTTTTTTTTAAAGATTGGCACCTGAGCTAACAACTGTGGCCAATCTTTTTTTTTTTTCTTAAAGATTGGTACCTGAGCTAACAATTGTGGCCAATCCTTTTTTTTTTCCCTGCTGTATCTCCCCAAATCCCCCCTGGTACATAGTTGTATATCTTAGTTGCAGGTCCTTCTAGTTGTGGCATATGGGACACCGCCTCAACGTGGCCTGACGAGCGGTGCCATGTCCGCGCCCAGGATCCGAACCCTGGGCCATTGCAGCAGAGCGCACGATCATAACCACTAGGCCACGGGGCCGGGCCAGGGTTTGATTCTTGACTCTGCCATACATTAACTGAATCTTGGGGAAGGTTTCTAAGTCTTAGGGTATTAGTTTTGTGGGGCTGCCATAACAAAGTACCACAAACTGGGGGACTTAAACAATAGAAATGTATTGTCTCACAGTTCTAGAGGCTGGAAGTCCAAGATCAAGAGGTGAGCAGGGATGGTTGCTCCTAAGGGCTGTGAGGAACGATCTGTTCCATGCCTCTCTCCTACCTTCTGGTAGTTTTCTAGTTATCTTTGACATTCCTCGGCTTGTGGACACGTCACTCCATTCACTCAGGTTCACGTGGTGTTCTTCCTGTTTGCATCTCTGTGTCTAAATTTCCCCTTTAATAAGGACACAGGCATATCGGATTAGGGCCCACTCTAATGACCTCATCTTAACTTGATTATCTCTGTAAAGACCCTATTTCCAGATAAGGTCACATTCTGAGGTGCTGGGGGTTGGGACTCACATACATAATGCTTAGCTAGTTTCCTCATCTGTAAATGGGGATCATAACACAATTCTTCCTCATATAATTGTAGTGGTTGTGAAAGTGCCTCCAAGAGGCTTGGGCCACAGAAGGCCAGTGGATACCTGATTTCTCTGAATGTGCATGAGCCTTGGTGCTGTCTGGATCAGACTGCGCCGCCCTGGAGCAGGGCTCAGGAGGGGTTCTCATCCTGTGAGTGTCCAACACTTGAAAGCAAGTGCTTGGCCAATGCATTTTGATGACAGTGAAGATGAAAGGCTGGAGAGAAAAATCTGATGACAGATGAGCCAGGGCTATAAAAAGTCTGATACCAACTGTTGGCAAGGAAGTGGGGCCCGAGGACCCCCATACACTGCTGACTGGAGTGCACGTGGTACAAATACTTAGGACTGCAATTTGGCATTATGCCAAAATAACAAAGATTTATATCTGACATCCCAGCAATTCCACTCCTAGGTATATACTCTAGAAAAATGCTTATACATGTACCCCAGGGGATACATGCAAAAATGTTCATAGCAGCACTGTTTGTAAGAACAAAAAAGGAAAACCTAAATTTCCTAAATGTGATGTATTCATATAGTGGAATACTATACAACTATTAAAGTGAATTAACTACATCTAAGCCTATCTCATGGATGAATCTCATTAATAAAATATTGAACAAAAAATAGAAAGTTGCAGAAGAATATACAGTGTCCAATTTACAATGGTTTGACCCATGATTTTTCAACTTTACACTGATGCGATAGCAATATGCATTCAGTAGAAACCATACTTTGAATTTTGAATTTTGATCTTTTCCTGGGCTAGCGATCTGCAGTACATACTTTCTTGGGATGCCGGGCAGCAGCAGCAGCCACAGCTCCCAGTCAGCCACGCGATCATGAGGATAAACAACCGATGCAATTACAACCATTCTGTACCCGGACAGCCATTCTGTTTGTCACTTTCAATACAGTAGACAATCAATTGCATGAGGTATTCAACAGTTTATTATAAAATGAGCTTTGTGATAGATGACTTTGCCCAACTGTAGGCTAATTTAAGTGTTCCGAGCATGTTTAAGGTAGGCTAGGCTAAGCTATGACGTTCAGTAGGTTAGGTGTATTAAACGCATTTTGGACTTGCGATATTTTCAACTCACAATGGTTTTATTGGGACGTAACCCCCTCGTAGAGATCAATCTGTATACAATGGGTAGGGCAAAACTAAATGATATATTGCTTAGGATACATACACACATATATGCATAAAGAGTGTAAAGAGAAAGGAGAAGGATGGGAATGACAGACACCAAATTCAGGAGGGCATGTCAACCAGGAAGACGGAGAGGTGCCCAGGGAAGTTCAGCTATATCTCTAACAGTTTATTTTTTAAACGAGGTGGCGAGTAAAGGGTACTGGTTATTCTTCATACCTTTCTGCATGTTTGAATTATAACTTTTATTAAAAGAGCAAGGACCCAAGGAGTCTTACATAAAGGAGAGGGAAAAGCTGGGGCCCTACTTGTGAGAGGATTCAGAGCTGTTCTTGCCACTGCCTGCAACCCAGAACCCAGAGTAAAGTAGCTAAAGACTGACATCTGCCACGCTGAAAGGTGGAGCCCTGAGAGGCGAAGCCTCCTGCCGAGGGGAGGAGAGGAGGGCAGCACATTTTGAAGCTGCCCCTCTCTGCTGTGAACCTAGGTGTTGGCACGAACCCCAGCCCCTGGGCCGCAGAGAAGCCCAGCCGAAGCAGTGGGGCAGCCCAGGAGGAGACTGGGATGGTACATGTACATGAACGCACTCGCCTGCATCCCACATGCACACCAAGCATGCAGGCTGACACCCCCACACCGCCACACACTGCTTTTCAAACAACCTGGCACGGACACTCCGACAGTTCACCACACAGTTACAGCCCCTGTGCTCTTACGCACACACACACAGACACATACACACCCCTTCCACCGCCCACTCCGACCAGGACCCCAGCGGTGGAGACACTGCAGAGCCTGCCAGCTGCAGGCTCTGCCAACCCTCCCTCTCTTCTAGTGCTGGGTTTTTCCAGCCGGAGCCTCACTCCCTCTACTGCAATCTCTGGAAACTGGTGTCTGACGCGGCTGCTCTGCACATTATTTATTTATTTCCTCCTCGCCTCCCGCTGAGACCCTCCTGTCAGGAGAGCTGCAGCCTGGGAAGGGAGACAGGCGGGAAGCTGCGGGGACACAAGAGGCAGAGAGGACGGACAGGAGGACCACTCAGAAGCCCCATCCCGCTCACCAAGCTCATCAAGCCCCGCAGGGGCCATGAGCACCAGGCAGGAGGCCAGGAGAGAGGAGGGAGACGCCAGCAGGAGGGGACAGGAGGGAGAGCTTCGGGACCGAGCCCACCTGAGCCAGCAGCGCCGGCTCAGACAGGCTACCCAGTTCCTGCACAAAGACTCCGCTGACCTGCTGCCCCTGGACAGCCTCAAGAGGCTCGGCACCTCCAAGGACTTGGTGAGGCGGCCCTCTCCCCTCCCCACCCCACGGAAGGCCCCTGGCCCTTTCTCTCTACTTCCCCACTTTCTGAAGGAGGGGGGTACCCTACAGTGCAGATCCTAAGCCTTCAGACTCCCTTCCATTGCTGAGAAGGGGAGAGGTCATCCCACCAGCTGAAGGGCTTGGCTTTGATGGCTCTCAGGCTCTTCACTGGGGATGTTCCCGAGGCTTCGCAGCTCTGAGAGACCCTATTCTGACTGCTCAGCTTCCCCCAAACAGTCTAAGGCTTACCTTGCGGGGGTGAGGAGCTGTGCTGTCCAGGAGTAGAGGCTTACAGGCGCATAGGAACCTTCTGGAGCAGTCATTTATGGCTGGGAGGGCCTGGAGGACCAGCCAGTTTAGGGTTGTGAGTTCTCCCCTCTCCCTAAGCCAGACACTCCCCATACCAGGTCAGGCCATGCATTTGCCTTTTCCCCTCAGAATGAAAGCATTTAAGGCTTCTGTCTTTGCCAGCGCATCAGGGACTCACAGGGCTCCTGTTGGCCACCTGGCCTCCTTGAGTGCCCCTTGCTCTCTGCTAGGTACAAGGCCCTTCCAGGCTCCTCTCCTCCAGCCCCTGCAGCAGCTTTGGTTTCCAGAGGGAATGAGGTGGGGGAGTGACAATGAGGAGGTGAGCTGGTCAGGGGTCAACTGCATGCACGGGTCCCTCTCTGAGAGAGCGGTTCAGAGCTCGAGATTTGGAGCCACGTGGCTTGGGTTCTGATCTGGGCTCTGCCACTCACTAGCTTGGGCAAGTTACTGTATGTCTCTGTGTCATAGTTTCTTCACCTGTTAACTGAGGATAAAATTAACAGTATCCACCTCATAGGGTTGATTAGAACAGTGCCTGATAATAGAAGGCACCATCTACAAGCTAATGATTATTGATCCTCTAGCTACTGTCCGTTTAGCCTGAGAGAGAACACAAGCTCTGTAGGGTCCAGAGAACATGGAGCCATACCTGGCCTCTGGCTCACAGCAGAAAGGCAGACTGTGTAGAAAGGCTTGGGAACGCTCTGTTCTCTCTCCCATCTCCTCGTCAGAGGGTCTGAGAGGAGGGTCCTCCTGCAACAAAGTCACTTCCGCAGCCCTTTCTCCCTGGGAACCTGGAGGCAAATGCAGCCCCTCACTGCCTTTCCTGACCTAGTCCCACCTTTCTATGTTCCTCCCAGCCAAATGTTTCCCCTCCAGGAACCCAGCCCAGAGGCCAGGCATCTCCCAGCCATCTCAGCAGTCCCCAAAGAGGCAAAGTGACCAGACTGAGATTTCACTTCAGAGAGCGTCCAGGGGCCTGTTCCTTCTGCAAACTCAGCAAGCACAGCTGAGAAACAGGGATGGAGCAGGGAGCAGGTTCTTGGCTCCCAGTGGCTAGGACAGCACAGCCTTTCCCCTTTGGGGGACCACCTACATAGATCTGGCCCTGGAGAAGATGCTCTATTAAAACTGCCATCCCAGAGTGGCAGGTCCTGCTTTTTTTTTTTTTTTTTTGAGGAAGATCAGCCCTGACCTAACTGCTGCCAATCCTCCTCTTTTTGCTGAGGAAGACTGGCCCTGAGCTAACATCCATGCCCATCTTCCTCTACTTTATATGTGGGACACCTGTCACAGCCTGGCTTGCCAAGCAGTGCCATGTCCACACCCGGGATCCGAACTGGCGAACCCCGGGCTGCTGAGAAGCGGGACGTGCGAACTTAACCGCTCCGCCACTGTGCCAGCCCCAGGTCCAGCTTTCTGGATGAGAAAGTCCTGGGCTTTTCACCTCTCCCTTCTGCCTCAGGACCTCCTGCATTGATCTTGAACAGTTACCTTGTGTGGCTTTGGGAATGAAGACACCACAGCTGGGAGGATATCATTGTATTCCTCCCTGGGATAGCTCTGGAGCAAACCATACAGCAGCGGTGGGCCTGAAGCCTGTATCCACCGTGGGAAAGGTGGGAGGAGAGCTGGGAACCGCAGAGCCTGTTTCCGGCCAGCTCCAGAGCCGGCTGCCCTTTTCCCAGAGCCGAGTCTCCTGCTGGCAGCCTTGTGGTGGGAGCAGCCCCAAGGGCCGCATTAAGCCAAGGGTAGAAAAACAATCCCAGGCTCCCAAGGAGAGAGGGCAGGTGGAGAAGCATGTGCAGAGCCTGGAGGAGCAGCCATTCTTCAGCAAGCATTTATTGAGTGCCTACTATATACTGAGCTAAGCCTTGAGATATAAAGATGAGCGAGATACAGACCTGACCCTGAGGGCTCTCCAGGCTAATGGGGGAGTGAAATCCACAAATAACAACTGTGAGAAGCATGACAAAGGGAGCTAAGAGACGGGACGCTGCCTCAGCCTGTGTGGAGGGAAGAGTACACAGAGGTCAGAGAGGGCTTCCTGGAGGAGGTAAACCCTGCACTAATTACGGAATGCACATGGAATCCCAGACTTCAGATACAAACCTCTCTCCCGAATGAAGAGCAGTTCCTGAACAAAGTGTGTTGAGCCAGTCATCCAGCTTGGCCTAGAGAATAGTGGGAAAGAGGGGCTTTGGGAAGAGGAGAAGGCAGGAGCAAAGGCATGGAGGCGAAAAACAGCCTGGTCCAAGCAGTCCAAGCAGGCTCGCTGGGGCAGATGTTTGGAGACGGGGAGATGAGGCTGAAGATTCAGGCAGTGGCCAAGTCATCTGGGCTGTCACCTTAAAAAGCTTGGGCTCTATCATGTAAGCAATGGGGGAAGGCTTTAATGGACGTTAAACAGGGGAGTAACAGGGGAGTTAGTTTTATGTTTTACTTTGGTGCTTCTCAAACTTTAACGTGCAAACGAATCATCTGGGCATCTTGGCTTCATTCAGTAGGTCGTGATTCTGCATTTCCAACAGGCTTCCAAGTGATGTTAAAGCTGCTGATCTGAGGACCACGCTTTGAGTAGCAAGAGTTTTAGATAATCAATGGCTTTGAGCAGGTGTATTTGAGAGGCAAGAGCACTGGAGGCAGGTTCTTATGAACTTAGGGAGGCATTCCAGTGATCCGGGGAGCTGTGGGGAGGCCTCAGTTAAGGCAAGAATAGAAAGGAGGGATGGACTGTAAACACAGGAGGCGAAACGGGTAGAATTTCGGAAGTGACTGGACAGGGTGAGGTGGTCGCAGGTGAAGGAGAGTTCAAGGATGATTCCCAGTATCCTGGTTTTGAAGATTTTGACTTTTTTGTTTGCTTTTTTTTACTTTGATTTCTTTTCATCACACCATCAACCCTGGGATCTGCAACCCATTGAAGGATGAAGTCAGAGGGGAGTAAAAAAACTGTCCCCCCAAAAATGTGTTGTAGACTTGAGACAGAATTTCTCCCAAGCATAATACTAGTTCCTGAAACATCCCATCAGCCTATAGGTCAATCTAACCTACAATGAACCATTCTCCTCTTCCTATTTTTTCATTGCTGAGCAATCTATTGGGGTTCCAGAAAAACGGCATGATTTGATACTGAGGTTCGCTCTGCTATAATGAGCTGACTCCTGGGATCCTTGGGTAAGCTCCTGCCCCTTTCTCACTCCTGTGAAACTCAGGACTGGAGTGGGCTGGGGAGAACATCCTAGGATACCTAAGGCGGGAGGCCTGAGCAGCTTGGATACTTGGTTTAGATCCGTCTACTTTCATTGTTTTGTGATGGAGCCAGCAGCCGCACAGCGTGATCCAAAGACGTCTGGTGGAGGGAAACCAGAGTCGGCTTCAGGGGGAGTCTCCCCGGGTGCAGGCCCTGATTCATGGCCAGGAGAGCAGGAAGAAGACCAGCAAGGCAGAGATTCCAGCTCTTCTGGTCAACTGCAAGGTGAGAGGCCTCCCAGGACACTGACCTTCATTAATTCTGCCTGTGACTGGCTCACTTCACTCCCTCTCCTTTCTGCTCTGGGTGGTGAGGGAAGGAGAGGAGAAACAGCACCTCTCCCCCGAGCCTGGGCCTAAAAATGGGATCCTCTATCTTCTTTACTCTCTGCCTCACCCATCTTCCCCCTGCAATTCCATTGGTCACCACCATTACTCCCTTTCCTCTATTAAAGGATAATCTTTAAATGTGAATACACAAACGCTCTTCAGTGTACTCTACGTATACGGATGGTGTGTATGCGTATGGACAATGAAACCCTCCTGGAAAGACCTCATGTGTTCCAAAGTGACAGCCTTGTCATCTCTGGAACCATTTAACTATCCAACCAATAGTGAACCATTCCTAACAAATGCCCACTGCTCTTCTGCCACTGTCTTTGCTCAGCATTTCCTCTTCCTGCTCTCCAACCATTCTATGTCCACATTCTACAATCTTTTAAGGCCTCAAATGTTACCTCCTCCTTGAAACTTTTTCTGATTTCCCCAGTGATAAATACCTTTCCTCCCTCTCAACATTTAAGGCACTTTACTCACGATACTTTCATAGCCCTTAAACTCTCCAGCACACCATGATTACACTTCACTCCCCTTATGCTCCAAAACAACAGCACTCACTGCCACACCTCCCAGCAACACACCCACGCGCAGCAGGTAGCCAATGATGTTTGGAATGAGAAAATGAAATGTTTGTGATATCCAGGTGTAACCCAGAATGTCTGTGTGTATCCAAAAGAAAGTGAACTTGTCTTCCTTTGTTTCCAGTGGCGACCCTCTTGGTCATGCACATCTGAATTTCCTGACAGGGCATCCCAGTCTTCCCTTGCTCCTAATGAGATTTCTCTAACAGGGAGGCCCTCAGCCTCCAGGAAGTCCTCTAACTGAAAAGATCCCCATTTCTGGTCGAATTGTTCCCAAACGTATGGACTCACCACGTGCAGCTCTACCTCCTTTTTAAATTCCTTTATCAGAGCCAGTTTTGACTCAATTCCATGAGTCCCATAAAAATCACCCATTCTCTCCCTTCACTCATTTCTGAAAGGGAATCACCGAAGGGTTGGGGAAGGTGAGGGATCCTTCTCCCGAGGACTCACTGAATCCCCACAACCCTATTTCTCAGTGCCGGGACCAGGTGCTGAGGGTGGCCGTGGACACAGGCACCCACTCCAATCAGATCTCTGCTGGATGCCTCAGCCGCCTGGGGTAAGAGGGCGGCCTGAAGAGGGTTGGGGCATGGGGCTTCTTTTGGGAGTGAAGAAAAGAGTCTGAAATTAGATAGGAGTGATGGTTGCATATCTCGGGGACTACACCAAAAACTACTGAAGTGTCCACGTTAAAAGGGTGACTTTTATGGTATATAAACTTTACCTCAATAAAGCTGTTCTTTAACAAAAAGAGTTGATGGGGGCTTGGGCAGAGAAGACAAGGATTTAGACCCCAGGTAGGGCCAGGGATAGGATACGAACCCAAAGTGTGGTGCGGAGGGGCATTAGCTGACTAATGGGTGGGGGTGGGGGCTGTGGTGGCCGTAACCCTTGCTTCCCAACCACAGGTTAGGGAAGAGGGTCCTAAAAGCCCCAGGGGAGGACCTGGCACCTGGGCCCCCAACCCAGGTGGAGCAGCTGGAGCTACAGCTGGGCCAGGAGACGGTGGTGTGCGAGGCCCAGGTGGTGGGTAAGTCCTCCCTCCATCAACGGTCCAGCTTCTCACTTTTACCTTCCTCTCCTGGGTGGGCAGAAGCAGAGACTTTCAGCCCCTGCCAGCACCACACAAAGTATCCCCAAAGATGCTCTGATCGTCCCCAGTCTCTGTGCCAATATCCTCAAACCTGGCGGGGGTGGAGCGGGCAGAGAAGGGGTGAGTGCTGACAGGAGGGCAGCAGTGACTGCTGGGGACCCTCCAGCCTCTTCTGTTTTCAAACGATTCCTGCAGACGTTGAGAGTCCTGAATTCTCTCTTGGACTGCAAACGCTGCTTTCTCTCAAGGTAAGGAGGACGCTAGCACTTGTGCTCACGCTTGGGGCCTGCTCCCAGGGCTGGGAAAGGAGGTAGGAGGCGCCAGTGTGGAAGCAGGGGTCGGGTCTGATGAGAGGGACCCGGAGATGTGCAATCTCACCTTTGCCTCCCCGAGGTTCCTTATTCGCCCACAAGTGAAAAATATGGAGAACTGGTTTCCTCCCTGCCAGGGGTCCAGGTGAATGGAAACAGGGGGCAGAACAAGGAGCAGCGGGGAGCTGGGGGAAGTGGGAGGGGGAATACAGAAGAGTGGGCTGGGAGAGGTCACCTGTGGCGGTGAGCTCACACCCCCTCCACACCTGCAGTGCTGTATCGACCTGGAGCACGGAGTGCTGCGACTGAAGGCCCCCCTCCCAGAGCTGCCCTTCCTGCCCTGGTACCAAGAGCCCGGCCAGTGACGGGGTCCCAGTCAGTCCTCGGGGGAAAGAGCCGTGTGGGGTTCAGGGGCATTACTAGAGCCATAGCTGGGGACTACTGTCTATTCCTTTTATCACCATTCTGACCCCGCCGTCCCGGTTCCCTCAGTCAGCCACATCCGTCTCTGCTTCTCAGCAACTGCCCCATCCCCTGGAGGAGTTTTCACAAGAGAAGGCTCACAATCTCGGGGTTCTGGTTTCCCTATTCTCTCTCATCCACCCCCAAGTTGAGCAAAGCCAAGTCAGGACTGCAGAAAAGGACCTCAGCAAAATGGGGTTCCAGGCTGGGCCCTCAGCACAGTAAGAAGAGGCCTGAGTCAAAGGCTGCAGATACTGCTGTCCTGCACCCGTCCCTCGACTCCACCCCAGACACCCCTTGACTGCCCTCACCCCCACGTCTCTCCCTCTACCTCTAGGGCTTGTCATCTCCCTCAACTAGACTGCCAACTTCCCCAACCTGGGTCCCTGGCCCAGCTAGCGCCTGCCTTTCTGATTCTACACGTCTGCTCACAGTTGAGTGGGGGGGAGAAATAGTAAACAGAGCATTTTAATACAACAAGGAAGGTGAGTTAGCAGAGGAATGTGTGGCTCACAAGGCTGGGAGCTCTTTCAGTTACCCTTTCTGGAGCTGCAAACGCCTGAAGCCAGTTATTATTATTATACCCTGTGCAAAGCCTTGGCTATACCTCTGATATTTACTCCAGATCTTTATCCTTCTCCACTTGCTTTTTCACCTACTGGGCCCTGAACTTTGGGGGCTGTGTGGAAAGCCTTGGAGAGAACTGCCCCCAAGGTGGACAGGATGGTGGGGTTGTCAGTACTCAGACTTAACCTGACCAGGATTCCTTGTTTCTAGAACTATCCAACTCATTAGACCTCTTCCCACCCCTCATCTCTGGCCTCCTGAGCTTGAGCTTGTCTGGTTTTGGAATCAGTGGTTTCCTAACCCCCGCCAGGCTCTGAGCCAAAGCAAAGAGACAAGGAGGTTCTGCTGACGTCACTGTGAAGACAGGAACCCAAACCTTAAGGAGCCAGAGCCCTGAGTGTCTTTCTGGCTGGCCTGAGTCTCTCAAATCACGGATTAGGGGGAGAGGAAGATAGTGGGATAATAACCGGAACTAGGGAACGAGGATCCTTGGGCTGGAAACAAAATCCTGAGCCTGCGGTAGATTAGAGAACCAGGATGCAAGGAGCTGCCGTGTGACAGCTGGCCTTCCCTTCTCCGCTGAGTCCTCTGCCCTCAAGGGGAGGAGAGGGCTCTCTATGTCACATGTAATCGTACGCTGATCCCCACAGCCTCGCTCCGTGACCTCTGCTTTCCTGGGTCTCCCCGTTCCTTTCCCTTCTGCCTCCTGCTGCTTCTGTAATTGCAGACCCCAGGCCCACTGGCAGGCCCTCAGCTCAGCTGCTTCTCCATTTGAATAAACACCTGTTTCTCTACGCTGATGTCCTCCTCTGGTCTTCCTCCACGCCCATCAGAGGCTGAACGATAACTCTGCCCTCATTCCCCGACAGAAAGGAAATGTGAATGTGGACCTTTCCCAGGCTGACCCATCTGGCTGGGATCAGTATAACTGAGAGGATTGGCTTTCAAACTCCTTTGAACACACTTCATAGCAAGAAATATATTTTACACTGCACTCAGAATACACATGTGCATGTACACATACAATTATAACAAAACACTACTTCTCTATACTGTGAGCAATATACTCTGATATTTTCCATTCTATTCTATTCTATTTCACTTATTCCAAAAATGCTGACCACAACCCACCAAAAGATTGCAACCTACAATTTGAAAACACTGATTTATAACACACACAACCAACAGCACAAAGGAAATAAATGGCCCAACATACAATTCTGATTGTGGTCTGGATCATAAATCTGCATCAGATTTTAAACGTCTACTGTCTTATAGACAAGAAGGCATTTTGGGGGGAAACAGAGGCAAAGCCTATGAAGCTGTGGAATACTTGAAGAACATGGCAAAGGAGAAAGTGCTGGCCCAGTTTCTTTGGTAAATAGAGGAAAATCATTTCAGGGTTTGCTGGGAACACAGTAAGACCAGACTGTAAAACGCCCTGAAAGACCCTTCAAAAACAAAACAAATAGTCTGTCATTCCCGTAACAATTACTAATGTCAACGACTTGGCATTGTGCCACAGCAGACGGAGCTTGGGAGGGGTGAAGCCCTTACCTCATCACTCCACTGGCCCCAAAGCCTGGTTTCCCTGCAAGTGTTGAGGCCGTGCAAAAGATTTGTGCTCCCTCCTCACAAACAAGTCTGTTTTCCACACAAGAGTGGGGAGCTCTTGGGAAGGGGAAGTCCCAGATGATGTGGAATAAGGTCAGGGTCCTACAACCCTGCCGATATGATGGGTGAGGTACACAAGAAAATGGGCAGAGGGTCAACTTGTCTCTTCTTTCACCAAAAAGACCATGAAGTCTAGAGTTCACAGTCACCCTACGGTTGACACCATCTGTCCATGCTCGTCTGTAGTGTGTATTCCCTATCCTGCCAATGCCATGGATACCTTAGGGGGGGAGGTTCAGAAGGATCCTTCTTCAGCTAAGAGGGCAAGTCTAGCTAGGTGGGATCCTGGAGGGTTGCGGGAGCACACTGTGGTGACTGGTCCGGATGGTAGAGGGTTTGATGAAGCAGGGCACTGGCGGCTGGGAGGTTGTCAGGATCTGAGGGCAAGAAAGGGGCTGATAAGAGGCTGTGGATCTCCTCCCTGGGCCCCCGGGCGTCTTCGCCCTGCAGCCTTCCTGGGACTCACCCACGCCCAGCTCCTGCAGCAGGCACCGGAACTCTGGCTCAGCCTCCAGCAGCTTGAGCAGATTGGTGGACTCCATCCGCTCCAGCTGCACCTCCCAGTACACATAGATCTTCTGGTTGAACGTCACGTACACGAGGCAGGGGCTGTTGCGGCCCTCTTTGCAGGCATACAGGCCTGGGAGGTGTGGGTGGTGAGAAAAAGGGCAGAAGTTCCAGTCCCAGCAGTGGGAGGGCAGAGAACAAGATGCAGGCATCAGAGTCAGCAGTTTTGACCCTCCCACAGATGTCAAGCAGAAAGCTAAAGGCCCTCTATTTGTTCTCTGTTGAGAACTTGGTAAAATATCTGGCCTATTCCAGATATAGAAAAACCATAGGAACAAAACCTAGGCAGAATAGCATCTATAAAGGTGATATTTATTGATTTTACCATCTGTTTTTTTTAAGATTGTCACCCTAGCTAACAACTGTTGCCAATCTTTTTTTTTTTTCCTTTCTGCTTTTTCTCCAAATCCCCTCAGTACGTAGTTGTGTATTTTAGTCGTGGATCCTTCTAGTTGTGGCATGTGGGACGCTGCCTCAGAATGGCCTGATGAGCGGTGCCATGTCCACGCCCAGGATCTGAACCAGAGAAACCCTGGGCCACGGAAGCAGAGCGCGCGAACTTAACCACTCGGCCAGGAGGCCGGCCCCTGATTTTCCCATCTTGGTGATAGCCCTGAAGTAATGAGTCTTGCTAGTCTAAGGGATAGATCAGCAAAACGTGATCGGAACCTGAGGCTTCTCTTGGGTGGAAAGCCCTCTTCAAAGGCATATTAACCTTTCAGGCCACTGGAGTCTGCACGCTAGAGCACTACTCAGTTTCCATCATTTCAGGAACCAAAGATATCCCACATCACCCAGAAGAGTCTGTGGTGGTTTTCAAGGCCCCCAATTTAGAACTAATAAGAATGCTCTGGGGGCTGGCCCCGTGGCCAAGTGGTTAAGTTCGCGCGCTCCGCTGCAGGCGGCCCAGTGTTTCGTTGGTTCGAATCCTGGGCGCGGACATGGCACTGCTCATCGGACCACGCTGAGGCGGCGTCCCACATGCCACAGCTAGAAGAACCCACAACGAAGAATACACAACTATGTACCGGGGGTGCTTTGGGGAGAAAAAGGAAAAAATAAAATCTTTAAAAAAAAAAAAAAAAAAAAAAAGAATGCTCTGGATGAATGTTCTTCACAGAGTTGTGACATAGTTAGAAAGGAAAGAACTTTCTGATGTCTTCATGCATCCCAGCCAGACAGATGATGAGAACTCGCCCCATCCTTTAAAACATTCAGAGATGGAGGGAACACATTGAGAGTGGACATGAGGGGCAGACAAGCGTGCTTAGAGAGGGGCCATGGGGCGGGGTCCCACCTGCACAGAAGGCTCGGATATTCTCGTCCACTTGGAAGCGGACGACAGTGCGCTTGTGATCAATGATGTATGTCTGTCCATCCCAGGCACAGGCAACCACCTCCTCATGCCCATTGCCCTGAAAAAGGCCAGAAACAGGATGGAGTTAGATCCGTCTAAAGAGAGACTTAAGAGTAAAGTTGAGAGTTAATTGTGAAGTGAGGATGGCCTGATTTAAATCTCATCTCTCCATGTGAAGAAGGTAAGAATGTTCCTCTCCCCAGGTTTTCTACTCACTGTGACATCCAATTTCTCTAGGGCAAAAAGCTGGTGATCCACCTGCACTGACCACAGCAGCTTATCTGCTTCCTCCATAAGCTTCAGTGTCCCTGCAGGAGGACAGGCAGGCCTGGGGTGGGTGGGACAGGACGCCTGAGCACACCCCACAGGCACACAACTTCCTACCCCGGCACAGGACTGAAGCTGACCAGGGGAACTCACCATCCAGGGTGCAGAGGGCAAAGAGGCCAGAGCCACCACTCTCAGGGTCGTGGCCTGTGGGTTGGGTGGAAGGGCCAGAAGAAGAAAACGTGAGGGGCGAGGCAAGATCAGAGCATCTGAGGCGAGGGGACAGAGAGGAAGGGACAGGACTCGAGACGTCTCCTCTCTCCCAGAACCCACGTTTCCCCTCAGCTCTCTCCCGCACTCCCACCCCACCTTCACCACGTTTGATGTTGCCAATGAGGTGAGTGGAGACATTCTTGTTATGGATGCGACCGGACGTCTGGTGCAGCACGACATCTCGGGCGGCCGGGGTCTCCCTGTGGGCAGGAGGGTCGGGGGCTAAGTGGCAGATCAAATGAGCTTAGTTCTTCGGGACCTTTGTGGTCCCATCTCTGTAAGAGTTTTCAAGGTGTGAAGCAGCTTGGAAGCCTATCGCTGACCCCGTCTGGCCCATGTGGCAAGTAGGAAAGAGAGGGATGGAGCTGCCAGGTTAAAGTCTTAGAACCTCTTCCAGGTGCTACAAGGTTAGAGCCAGGATTCCCCAGGTCCCAAGACAATCTTCCTTAATGGGGCAAAGGCATTTGTGCCAGGACCTAGCTGAAGCAGCTTTGCCAGCTGCAGACCCTTCCATGCCGTCTGCACCCAGGAGTCCATCTCACTTCCACGCACCCCACCATCCACAAGCCTATACCCCTTACCTACTGCCCTCCGTGGCCTCCTCAGGGGTCGGGGGGCGCCCAGTGTCTTTGTTCCAGGTACATAGTAGAATCGCATAAGCACAGCCCGGCTGAGACACCATCAGTTCAGGAACACCCTGGGGCCCTGGAGTCACCGAGAGGCTGTCAACCTGTATCAGGGAACAGGGGCTTAAGGGGCTGGGGAGAGAAGGAAGTGGGGCCCTGAAGAAAAAAGGGGAGAGAGGTGGGGCAGGGGCTCTAGGAACAGTTCCTCAGACTTCGAGGGTAGCAGTGGAGGTAGAATCCTAGCGCTCACAGGGCTCCTGCCTGGTGCCATCCTCTCCACGCGGACCATCTGCTTTCCACTGTGCCCGCCTGAGCTAGGTCCAGACCCTGATATAGACCACGTCATGCCCACCTTCACACCCCTACTTCTTAACCCTGATTTGAAATTACCTTCTTTGGATCTCTTTCAATAAGATGACTCTCCCTTCTTCTCACCCTGTACCCTGGCCTGCAACTGCTCTCCCAGAACCCCCCTCCAGGAGGCCTTCCTCCCTGCTCCCCGGGCTCCAGGACACCCAGCCTCTCACCTGACCCTCCAGCATCCATTTCTTGAGTGACACCAGCTGCCCTGTCAGATGTTCTGTGCCCTCACCCAGATCTTCCCAGCGGAAAGCCCGCACCACACGGTCTGTGTAACCTACTACCAGTTCACAACACCCATCTCCATCTGCGGATTCAGATAATAAGACGAGTTTGGAGCCAAATCTGTGCTCATCAGCTTGAATCCTACAAGCACGCCCTCCCCACTCCTCTGCTAACACCCCCACCACTGGCACTTTTACCGGGTGTGACTTCTCGCCCACTCCGCTGTGCAAGCCGCCTCACACACTCCGAGTCTGGTACCTGCACCCCTGCCTTCCTTGTGCTTAGAACGCTGTCCCCACCCATCTGTTCCTCAGGTTCCCATCACTTTTTCCCTCCTACTTCTCCTCTCAGATGCATACCTCGAGAGTCCTGATTCATCCCATATACCTACCACAACATTCAAGACAACTTCTGGCCCAAATATCAGCCCCGTATCTGTACGGCTCACTCCCTTGCTACCTTCAACTTCCGATCAAATGTCACTTCCTCAGCAAGGACTTCCCTGAGAACTCTATTTACAATTGCTCCCTCTACCTTGACACTCTCTAGCCCCTTTCCATGATTTATTTTCCCCATGGCACTTACTACCTTCTAAATACTACTTAATTTTCTTACAACATTTACATTATTTTCTGTCCCTTCCTAGTAAAGGTCCAAGAGGGCAGCACTTTTTGTCTGTGTTCATTATTGCAATTCCAGTGCCTAGAATGTGGCCTGGTCTATTGCAGGAGCTCAGTAACTAACATTAAATGCATAATAAATATACAAATGAATACTGACTGCCCCGGCCCTGCCCCCAGCCAATCCCTTGGGATCTGCTCCATTACCCACTGACTCCTATTCCCCCAGCTGCCCGTAAAGACAGCCATGCCCACCTATGTCGCTGATCAGCATGACCTTGGTGTTGGCAGGGATGTGCTGCTTGAAGACGGGCCGTTGCTCTTCTCCCATTAGGGTTTCGTGGTGCCCAGAAGCATCCAGGGCCTTGGCAGGCGTCAGGTCACACAAATGAAACCAGCCTTCAGCACTCACCGCCACCACGAGGTTCTGGGAGAGACAGAGGTCCAAGACACAGGGACCGGGGAGGGGAGTTTGGGCACAAACCTGACTGTTCAAGCACAGAGGTCGGGGCTGAAGCCTTTAACTCCCAGCTTATTTCCACTTTGAGACAGGAATCAACATAAGGCCTTGGAGTTCTACCAAAGTCCCAAGGTCCCCCAGAGTGCCTACCTTTCCTTTATTACATACGTCTCCGACCCCAACACAGGTCAGCTGCAAAAGAAGGAAGGGAGGCTCAGGGAGACAGTGAGGGAGCCCAGTGCCCCCTAATCTCTGTAATGCAAGAAGGAGTATGTTTTTCTAATTACCATCATTCACTGAAAACTTGTACCATGTGACCTACACTGATCGTCTGCATTAATCAAGTTATTGTGCTATAGCTTCAGTTCACCCAGACGGCAACATGAAGACCTGAAGTAGTTAAGACAATCTGAGCCTAAAAAAACAAAAGAAAAACTCTACATCTAATATAGCCAGACTATCATATTTCTAGACTTATTCAAGCTATTGCCCCTATTTTCTACTAAACTTTATAAGATCAGACAACCTGGGCAGTTTCCATAAAGTACTAAGGGAGTCATGCCACAACATAAAATAAAAAACCCTGCCTTGTGTATGTGTGTAACAGACGGGGGAGCACTGCCTGGGGAATTTCGACCCTGAATCAGATGCACTGAGAACCAGTGGCTGGGCTGAGTAGAGTAGCTGCTGAGTCAGGACACACTGGTGAGCTCCCGTGTGGGACTCACCCTCGCCAGTCCCTGGACAGAACGGTCCCTCCTTCCCCACTAGAGCCCCAGGGAGTTGAATACTGACCATTCCCTGGCAGGAACAGGTGAGCCATGGCCGGCTGTCATCATTCTTATACACGGACAGCTTTCCACTTGTGTCTCCCACCACGAGTTCATTTAACTTCAAATGGAGAGAGAAGGGAGTGTTAGGATGGGGTCCTGCTGAGCCACCACACGCTCTTCTCTCCTGGGCCCATCCTGGGCGATTCACAAGACCTCGACTTGTATCTTCATCAGCTTTATTAAAAATCTTTTGTGACCAACACAGCCAGTTTCTTTATTTCCATTTAGGGGTGTGTGTGTGTGTGTGTGTGTGTGTGTACTGGGGGCAGGGGAAGTTAGAAGAACGGGGCAATCGATGACCCGTGCCAGAAGAGTCTAACATCTGAACGAAAAGCTCAATGCCCCACACGCCTGACTTTGGCTCTTCTTATTTGTCCGTTAAAAATGGGATACGTTTTGAAAACAATCCAAAAGACTTAAATTTTGGAGAATTTAACTTCAGACCTTGTATTTAATCAGGGGCCCAATAAAAAGGCAATGTAAGCTCTGGGTACCCCCTTCTGCTAGTAAGACCTTGTGATCTTGGTGTACACGAGTGAACACACAGGGGATGGAGGTGCGGGAGGGGACAGCATAAGGGGTTGCTGGATGACAGCATCCACGCTCTGGGCTTCTGGTGCCCTCAAGTGGTGGCTAAGCTCTCAAAGAAAAATCAGAATGAAAGAGAATGACCAGTCAGCCCCTGAGTTTTCAGGGAAAGCTGGACAACCAGTTAGGGCACAGAGATAAAGGCCACAGGCTCCCTGCTGAGAAGGACCTCACAGTTTAACAGGGGCACAGACACAGGAATAAAATGGTAAAACAGTGTGGCAAGTGCAGTGAGCAAGCAAAGGCGGCTCAGCCCAGCAGAGAGCGGGGCTGCGTCCAACGTCCCGGAGGAGGCCAGTTCCGTGGCGGCCCATCTGCTCTGCGGCAGCTCTAACGCTTCCCAGCAGGTCTGCTGCTCTGTGGTTGATCCTGGGTCTGGCCTCTGGAGGACACTCAGTAACACTAAAGAACTCCAGCTGGAGAGGACACCATTGGTCAGAAATGCTGAAGGAAAAAGAAGGTGCGATCTTTCTGTGATCTGCTCAGCCTTCTAGAGACTTTCCCTCTCCTGGTGTCGCCAGGCTTTGCTGGGCAGTCCCAGAGAGTGTGTATTCTATTGCTGGTTTCTCCCTCTGACTTAGCAGGAAATAAAGTAGTTTCAAAGAACTTTAGGCTAATGGCTTATTAGGATGAAATAAGTCTTTTTCCTGCCTCGAATCTCCACATGTGGCCTGGAGAAACAGTAACAAACTTTCTATGCGCACACATGCAGGCTGAGTATACCACACGCCTGATCACCAGCCAGCCATCTCAAATATCTGCTCTTCTTTCAATTACATTTATTAATAACAGGCAAAGCCCTTTAAATTGCTTTGAGACACATAATCACATTTGCTTTTCATAACAATCCTCATTGATTCAACATTTATTGAGTGCCTACAATGTGCCAAGCACTATTATAAGTGTCAAGAATACAGCAGTGAAAAAATAGATAGAAAATTCCTATCATTATGGAGCTTACAAAAATGGAGCTTACAACCTAGGTAAAAACAAAAACAGGTAGTATAATGTACCTGCTATTGCAGAACTGAGTAACAGTGCAATTCACTTAGAAAAATACAAAAGCTTTTTTTTCCCAAAAAAGCTGGTGCTATGAAGCTATGAAAAAAAGGCATGTATGTTTCTTCTAAACGAAGCCAATCAGATAAAATAGAAAATAATGCACATCTAAAGTCATTTTGTTAATTTACCATTTTAAATGCCTCCCTTGATTTTCTCATAAAATTGTACTGCTTGGCATATGAAGAAATGTGAAAGCTCAGAAGACATAACACAAATTTATAAGAATAACTTTTTTCTCTCTAGAGGGAGCAGAGCAAAAGAAGCCTCATAAAATACCTTCTCCATCACAGCACAAAGGAGGCTGGGAGGAGAAGGATGTTTTAGCCTTGTTTTTTTCCAGGGAAAAGAGAGCACAGAACAGGTAGGGAAGTGAGGATGCGAACTAGGGAGGCAGAGTAGGGAGATGGGACAGCGGGTAGGAGAGGAGGGCAATAAGGTGCTTTGTATTAAAAATATGAAATAGATAATGAATGAAACGATAAAGTCTGGAAAAAAGAGGGTGTCACACCATCAACAGCCTCCATTCCTTTTGATGCTCCACCTCAGAACCTTTTACATGTTTTAATCAATGTACCTCATTCCATTTTGTTATTCTTGTGACCATCACGCCACCTGATTACGAGCTACCTGAGGGCTGGGACTGTCTTGTTCATTTCTGGATTCCCAGAAAGTGGCGGAATCCTTGGCGCATAACGGGCAGTTCAATAAATATTTGCAGAAAAATAGAATCAAATGCTAACAACAACAACGCTATCACTTCCTGAACGTTAACTGTGTGCTGGGCATTGCTCTACCGTATTCATTCATTTAAACAACGAGAAAAGGAAGGACTGTTGAGGGAAGAAAAGGTAGATGGTAATTCAACCAAGGTGTAGCGCTTTAAAGGGGGCAGACACCTGCGTGTACTACAGACAGGCACTATTGAAACCCGACTTTCTTAGGGTCGGGGTGGCGGCGGCGTCGCTGCCCCGGCCGGAGGAGCTGAGTCCGCCAGTCCGGAGGCAAGGCAGAGCAGTGGAGCAACGCAGGCCCGCGCGAGGGGCCAAGCGGGAGAGAAGCAGAGGTGCGTCTGAAGCCTATATCGAGGCCTGAAAGGTAAAGTCATTTCAGAGGTAAAGTGACGCCCGTGCGGGAGGCAGAACGATGGAGTGAACCAGAAAATTTGGCCACCGGCGTTTACTAGGCTCCGACCGTGAACAAATTACTGAACTCGGCAGAGGTTCAGTTATCCACGCCCCTAAGAGAATACCAGCTCAGGGAACCAGACGAGCGCAGCCACAACTTGCGGGCACTGCAGCTATTTACAAAGGCCTCGCCGAAGCCCCAGCCCCCGCGCATGCGCGGCGCCCACGCCGCACGCCCCGGGGACGCCTCACTTCCCGCCCCGCCCCGGCCTGCGCGGACGGGCCGCGTCTCTCGCAGTGCGCATGCACCGACCGTGTCATTATCCACGTCTCCGAGGCAGATCGCGTGCGGGAAGAGGCTCCCGCTAAACTCCAGCGCCACGCGCTGCACGTAGCTCACCGACCTCATCGCGCTTTCCAGGGCTTAGGCGCCGGGGAGCCCCACTAAATGTCCCTCGAGCCCCTCCCGACAGCTGCCGAGCGGAAGGCAACTCAAAGCGGGAAGCTACGTCACCTCCCGAGCCTCCAATCCCGGCCTTCCTTGCTTGACCCAGGCGAGGAGGCGGGTCTTCCGAGCCCTCTGGGCGTGGGCCGGGCTTGCCCGCTACTGATGAGTGACAGGGGCACGGGCCACTCTTTTCCTCCGGAGGGCTGGCGCGCAGGTCTGCCAACCCGACGGGGGGGGGGGCCGATCTGTTCCCTTGGCAACAGGGCCCCTAGGACTTGACCTATTAACCTTGACCTCTTCGTTTGTTGCCCTCGCAATAAAGATGCCCAGGCGTCAGATGATCCCTGAGAATCATAATAATCATAAAAACTGACAATTGTGTGGTTTCCAACAGTGTTTTTTAAAAAGACTATGTAGGGGGGCTGGCCCCGTGGCCGAGTGGTTAGGTTCGCGCGCTCCGCTGCAGGCAGCCCAGTGTTTCGTCAATTCGAATCCTGGGCGCGGACGTGGCACTGCTCATCAGACCACGCTGAGGCGGCGTCCCGCATGCCACAACTAGAAGAACCCACAACGAAGAATACACAACTATGTACCGGGGGGCTTTGGGGAGAAAAAGGAAAAAAAAAAAAAATCTTAAAAAAAAAAAAAAAAAGAC